>NC_142156.1:29644466-29944936 GCF_024610735.1 Ursus americanus | reverse complement strand
CAGGCTCCATCCTCTGTGCAGAGTATGCTTGAGATGCTCTCTCTCTCCCTCTGCTCCACCACCCCCACGCTCTAAATCAATCAGTCAATCTTAAAAAACAAAAAACCAAAAAAACACATATTTGCCAAAACATGTCCAATCAGAGATGGAAGGCGATCACTAGTTTTCACCTGCTGATGCTCTGCTAGGAGGGAGCCACGCACACCAGCAAGCTTGAGCTCCCTGTGAATGGCAGCACACAGCCCGAGAAACACACACAAAGCCAAGAACAGGTGTGCGTCTCTTAGAAAGGAAGGGGCACGCTACACTTGGGCCTCTCAGGGCCTGGCGCGTCCGCTCACAGCCTGCCTTCCTCCCAGGGCTGAGCACGTTGGTAAACAAATGAACGAGCATGTCAAAGCTCTGTTGCCTCACCCCAAGAGAATTAAACAAACAGTCCAGCTGGTGCCAGACAGCCTTCTGACCACTCCAAACAAACGAAAAAGCAAACCAACCAACCCCAGGATGCTGAAAGAGCGGGCACATGGGGCTGCATGGTCATGTTTGTGACCCTTAAAGAAATCACGAAAGGAGTCTCGGTGCTGAGACTTGGACAAATCTGTATTAATGTGTAAAGAAACATAAAACGACCTTGACCCCCCACACTGCTGGATAACTCATTAAACACATGAGTGCAGAGTCTCTACCCCCGTCTGCTTCCTCAAGCTGCACCGAGGCAAAGCAGGAGCAACGAGTTCCTGTTGGCAAGGCAGCCAGGATGGAGCAGACACCCCCATGAGGAGCAATGTGATCACGGCCAAAAGAGCAGGGTGAAAGGAACAATGTAGGAGGACAACGCAGTACCCAACTCTCAGGGAAGCGAGAGAGGCAGGCACGGAGGAGCTAGCCAGTGTGAGGCGGGAGTCCACACACACAGATCGAGAGTCGTCACTTGGTTAGGCTCTAAGTCGCTGAGCATCTCCGACAAGAGAAGTGACTGAGCAAACCAGCTTTCAGAAGGGTGCCTCACCTGTGTCCCCCAGGGCCATACCTGTTCCCTTCCCCACTTTCCAAGAGCAGTGGGAGGCAAACCCTGTCATGGAGGCTTCCCAGGACTGAGGGCCACAAAGCTGCAGACCAACGGAGAGAGCGATGGACACAGCCAAGAGGGCACTTGCTAGGCCGTGGGACGTGCTGGAGGCTGGCTGAGGGGAAGTGGAGAGGTCATGGTAGAAGGTGGAGCCAGGACCAAGGTGTGAAGCACAAAAAGGCAGAGAGGGGGCCTGAGAGCTCCGAGATGGGACTCAGTTATGCACATGGGCTCTGTGCCCAAGATGAGCAATCCCCGAGGGCTCAGGCAGGCTCCTGGCTGGCTAAAGGCAGCCCTCCCCAAGCTGCTGGCTGGCCACTTTGATGGAGTCGGCAGACTCACAGGCCCCACACAAACTCTGTGAACCCTGACTGCAGCAAAGACACCTGGCACAATCCCCAGAGACAAGACACAGACACCAGCCTAAGAGCTTTGAGGTGGGGGGACCTCGCCAGGCCTGAAGGCACCAGATGCCAAGGGATGTGCTGGAGGAGAAACCCTGTCCCCTCCGGGTCCATGCAACATCACTGATGACACAGACATTGGGGGCACTGGCTGTTATGTGACTGAAAGAGCCTGAGGAAGACTGTCAGGACAGGGGGCCAGAATCAGGCCTGTCTTGACAAGGCAGAATACACACCTTAGCAAGAGGAAACACACCTGGGGTAAACACCCATGAAGGGGCTGCGCAGCTACGGAGCCGAGGAGGAAGGCTGCTCTTCAGCCAGGCGCCAGGGCTCTGCGAGACAGCACCGTGCCCGTGTCTCGTACGTGTCCCTTCCATGGCTGCACACCACGTCTGCCCAAACAGGCCCTGCATGTTTGTTGGCTGAAGACTGAACAGGCGCCCTGAGCACTGTTTTCAGTTCTGCAAACCGTATTTTAAAAAATGTTTTTGCTCCTGTTTCTAGTCTGCAGATCATGCTCCACAAAATAGAAGATGAAGCAAACAAGAAACCTGGCAGTTCTGCTCTCTGTTACCATTTGCACGTTTGCCCCCAAGGAGGCCCTGTCCTTTCCTTTTCAGCCGGCTCAGCATCTTGTCAAGGGCGCCCATCCATTATCTGGTTCTAACTGCACAGGGAAGAGCTTCTCGCATCAGTGCTTACGGGTGGTGGCCCTCCCTCCTTCCGTACCAAGTACCAGCATGCCCACTGCATGAGCCTGTTGTGGGTCCCAGCCCCACATTCAGGGCAGCCCCCGCACAGATGCAGGACCGGCTGCTCTCCCCCTCTGCTCTGTCCCCGGGATGCCTACAGGAGCAGCTGGACCTGGATGGCCATTCCTCAGCCTCTGTGTCCAGAAAACAAAACCCTTCCAGCAACCGTCACTAAACAAAAGCAAACTAGCACACAAAAAGACAGCCCTAAAGACAGAGTGGTGGTTACAGCCTCAGAGAAACAACTTAGAAGAACCAGCAAGTCCTAGTGAGCTCCACCCACACACAAGCAAGCCTGAGGTCAGTGCCGGGAATACAAGGGCCTGCCCAGTCAGGGGAGGTCAGGGAGCAAAACCAAGGTCAGTTCACAAGGGTGGACCCTAACTGTGGCTATCGTGCCACAGTTCCAATACCAAGGCAGTTGTCCCCAAACCTGAGGCCACCAGGAAGGCGCCAGCACGACAACAGAGGGGCCTGTCTCCTGGCCAGTGCCTGGGCGTGCCCAGCCCTCTGAGAAGATAGATGGAGGACTGACACTGGCTCAGAGCTCGCAGCCCCCTGCTTCAACCCGGGCTCCCCAGCTCCCCAGGTACAGCTTCTTCCTGGTCGCCATGGCTACACCGGTCTGCCTGGTCAGGGTTCAACTGGTATCTGGTTTAGACTTGAGTCTCCTGGGGGGGGACCTGATCCACCCCACAGGCCCTGTGAACTCCACCACCACGACGTAGCAGAAGGTCCTTCCTGTCCAGACCCCTCCTGAGCAGAGGGCAGTGACACACCAAAAACAAAACAAAACAAAACAAAAAAACCAGTCTGTAACCTTAGCTCTGTGTCCACCGAATGCGCACACTGGAAACCTGGGAACCCCCTCTTCACTTCCCAATTCTGACTGCTGTTCCTTGAAGTTTAAACCCTCACCTCATTTCTCACTGCACCTGTGGTGGTCCTTCCTGATGGGCCTCTGTCTCCACCCCCAACACCTCCACCAGCACCAAGCCAGCAGGAGTAGGAAGCGGCCCGGGCTATGTTCCTGCCTGCCTCAAGGGCCTTACTCCTTACCAGCAAGGCAGGCAGCCATGGAGCCCACTCCCTCACTCTTCCAGGGCCCTGCTGCCAAGCATGCTGATGCTCAACCATCCCACCAGCCTGTCAAGCCCTCCGGCCGTGCTCCTACCGAGGCACCCCACTTTCTGCCTCACAGAAACCTTGTGGTCACCCTGGCCACACCCGTGGCACCTCCTGGGGGAACTGCTGGCTCCCTGCTGGTCGGCGCTGCCGTCCTACAAACACCTTGAGAGCCGGGACTGTAATTGGCACCAGACAAATAACTGGCTATTTTTAACACAAGGAGTGGTAATGCCACGCATTTTGATGGGACATGATGTGCAGAACCGAAAATCAGTGTGATAGGAATAGGGAAACCGGGCCTTGAATGAGCATGTCCAGACAGCAGAGGTCAGGGTGATGGGAAAGTATGTGCTGGGGTGGGCGAAGTGCTGGGCACTGGACCCTGCAGGAAGTAGACAGAGGAGGAAGGGCTTGGGCTCCAGAATCAGACAGACCTCACACAGACCGGGGCTCAAATTCCGACCTGGCCACTGGCCAGCTTGGGTCTTGGGAGAGACGCTCTATCCCCCACACACATGCTCCTCATAAAGGAGCTCTCTGAAAGGGCTGTGGCCAGGATGAAGGGAGGTGCACAGAGGTGGCCAGGGTGTGAGGCCAGGCCCAGCCTCGGCCCAGACTGCAGCTCCTGTCCAGTATCTGTCTGCTCTGCTGCCTCACCTCTTCCCTGTCCCCAAATTGGGAAACTCAGTTCATCACCTGGAGCTGGTTCCTAGTCTTTGTAATCTGAATCAGTGCAAGATAAAGCTAAAAAACTAGCAAACTGTGTGTGCTGGGAAGGTACACATGGCTGTAAGCTGCAAGTATGCTAATGCTCCAGCCTGCCCCTCGCCACTCCACCCCCAAGCCGGCGACCCTGGATAAGGCATCACCTTGCGGGGCCTGCACGTTCTCACCTCCAGGGCTGGTCTGAGGATTATAGTAGTTAACGACGTCAGGCACTTGGCACGTAGGAAGCAGTAGGGTGTGTTACAGAAATACAGAAATTTACTGTGCCTAACTGCACAGTAAGACTGCATCCCAAAATACCTCCAACGTTCAATGACGTTGGCGTCGCCCCCTTCCTAGCAGATGACAGCAGTGAGTGTGTGCGGCTCCCTCAGGCAGAGCTGCTGTCCCCCTGAAGCTGAGCCACCTGGAAGCATGCCCTCAGCTGCCCAGCCGGCAAAACACTTCTCAGAAAGGGCCTGTGCACAGGTACGCTGATGAGAAGCATTCAGCGGCCTTCTCTGCCCTCCAGCTGCCTGGCCCTCCCCTCGTGCTCCATTCCAAAGGGCCACATGCAGGGGCCTTCACACCTCTCCTGACAGCACCCTCCTCAACACTGCCCCTTCTCCAGGTTCAACCTCCTTTTCCATTGCTGAACATGTGCCTGCATTCGCAGGAGAGCAAGGCCATCTGGTTGGTCTCCTGCTGCTGTCTAAACCAGGAAGGTGTTTTCCTCTCTGCGTCAGACTCACCCTCCTGCCCCAGGTGGACAAGATGCCCACCCATCCGTGGGAGGTTTTTGTTCTGCCCAGAGGAAGCCTCCCCTCTTTTGAGAACCACACACTCATCAACCAACTGACCTCTCATGGGGCAGGAGTTTTGCCAGCCCTGCCTCACCCCACCCTACAAGAGAAGCTTCCAGATGAAGTGGCACCTGTGTGTGCCAAGAGTCAGTTCACCCACCTGGGACGGACCTTGCAGCTTGCCTCGGTGACCCTTCACCCTATATGTGTAAAAGCCCCAATCATAAAAGTGCCAGACAACAACAGGAGAATAGTTATATAATATTGGGCTGAGGAAGGCTTTCCTAAGCACACCATCAAAAGTAGATACCATATAGGGAAAAAGATCTTGCCAAGTTAAAAAAGATTCCTACCACATTTTTAAAAAAGGTTTTATTTATTTATTTGACAGAGAAAGAGCACAGCAGGGGGAACAGCAAGCAGAGGGAGAGGGAGAAGCAGGCTCCCTGTTGAGCAGGGAGCCTGAAGCAGGGCTTGATCCCAGGACCCCAGGATCATGACCTGAGCCGAAGGCAGATGCTTAAAATAAGGAAAAAGTACCCTTGATACTCCCAGCCCTCAGCAGCTCAAGCCCGCCCCTGATGTCTGAGAAGGAAGGCTCTGGCAGCCCTGCTTCCCTATCAGGCGCTCAGGGCAGTACCCACCCCCCGCACCCCATTCCTGTGCAATGGCCCTGTATGTTTGGAAGTAAGCTCCCAGCACTTGTGGCACAGCCTAGGAGTACTCTATGTTTGGTAAACCAGAGCTCGGGCCAGCACAAGAGAGAACTGTTCCACCCTCTCTAAATGCCAGCTGGGTCCAAGCATTGCCATGGTTGAGGCCTAGCCCAAAGCTTCTGCCCTGCCCCAGCGTCAAGGAATCCTGTGAGCCTGCCCCCAGGAGAAGGGCCAGGAAATGAAGACAGACCAGAAGGAAAGCAAATCGCTACACTGGCCCTGAGCAGCATACACAGTATGCCACAGCTTTGACTTAAATTAAGCTAGCTTAAGCCACAGTCTAAATAAATATGTTCCCTACAACAATTTCATTTAAAAATAAAATTAAATGAGATATGAACCTCTAGGCTGGCATAAGGAACTGAACTTGCATGTCTAATTTTGTTGCTCTCAAAACCCCACTAAAACTACAGAAAAGGGGGGATTTTGTTTTTCTTTAACACAAACTCACAAAGCCAGGAAGGTCAGAAGTGATGGCTCCAACAACAGGATTTTAGAATCTGGAACACTGATGGCCCAGTGGTGATGGACATAGCAAGCCAACCAAGAAAGCAGAGTCCTAAGTAAGTGACAGTGAGGAGGGCTGAGAGCCAATCCAGTGCCAGCCCCAGATCTTCGTAAGGCTCTGGATGGGCGTGCCAGGCACTCAGGGACCAGAGATAAATGGAAAGATTCCTGGGTGAAAGGCTTCTCAGTATCCCCTCCTCCACTTCACACTGCTGGGTAACCACTTCCACACTAGCAGACACCAGAGATTTATTCTCTGGAAAAGCATAAAATGGAGAGTCATTGGACTGTGAGGGGGGGCAACCCACCCAGCTGAGAAGGCACGGGGAGGATAATGAAAGAAGCAGACTATGTGGCCACTGAGTATCTAGATCCACACTAACTGCTGACGCCTACCCGCCTGCCCTTCTGCCCACCTGTGGCCTCCTCCAGGGTGGCACCCAGGTCTTCACCCTACAGCCCAGTGTTTGGAAGACCATGTTCTGGAGGAAAGACCCAGAACCTGAAGCTACATGAGCCTCCGGGGAAGCTGGCAGTGGACAAGCCCCTCGTGCTCAGAGTGTCCACCTGTCTTCCCCATACCCCTCTCTTAGAGTGAGCCACCAACCAAGGGCTCCCAGACACCCTCACACGTCAGATAAAGACCCCATGAGAAAAAAATGCCAAAATAAAATCTTTATTTTCCAAAGAAATAAGACATTGCATCCATTTAACAAGAACAGGATTCTAAAAACAGGAAGTCAGATTAACAAAAAAAAGAGAGAGAGAAAGGAAAAAAAAAAGAAAGAAAGAAAGCAAAGAAAGAGTTCTCTAAAAGCATGTCGGTAGTGAAAGGCCAGAGATAAAATGGAAGGAATCCCCCAGAGAGTGACGCCAAAAGACAAAACGATGGATACAGGAGACAAAAGATAAAGTAGAAGAGGACGGAGGGGCCAACATTCAGACACAGGGGGCAGAGGAAACACAGGGAGCGGAGGAAACGCGGCTCCCTGACACATGATTCGAAGAAACTTGCACTGCAGCGCTGGACAGGAGGCCTGCGAGTGAGGCAAGCTGCCCTCAGCTTACCAGAAGTGCTGGGCTGCACAGCAGCAGCACCACAAACAGCAACGCAGCGGGACGTGCTTCTCAATCCCTGACCCAGCATTTCCGACCTAGAAGCCCATGTGCACCCAAATGGACATGGTCTCCAGAAATTGAGTTCTTTTTCTAGAAGCTAGTGGAAGGAAGGAACCAAAAAGAACACACCACAGGATACAGGAAACAAGAAACCAAGCACCGGAGCCATGCAACTTGAGAGACTAACGCTGCCTCTGGCCTGTGCCCTGAGAGTTCCAGAAGAGAAAAAGCTGGAGCTGACAGCCAGCCTGGCAGCACTGAGCACGGGGATAACTATACTGAGAGGCAACTGGAAAGTACAGGAAAAGTGAGCCACAGGTACACAGAAAGCTGGGCACATTTTTAAGAAGGCAATTTTATTCTGGAGAAAAAAATTTTAAAAAACGGCTTATCACAGTATGCCACAAAGGTCGCCCGTAGAGTATCATTTGTGTGGGCATAAGCGTCAGTATTCCTTACAGATTGACCCAGGAGGTAAAATACAGGTAGAACAGGGAGCAGCAGAGATAATGGCTCTGTAAAGGAAGCTACAGAGAAAGTCAATACATAATTCATGAAACTCATCAACGTGATGCCCCGAGACAGCAGGACGTGCACATGACTCAGAATCACAGGCACACACCGGGAGAAAGAGCGGAGTTGCAGAGGAGGACTCAGCGAGTGGGGACACACCATGGTTTCGGGGGGGGGGGTTGTTCTTTGTTTTTAAAGATTTTATTTATTTTAGAGAGAGAGAGAGGAGGAAGAGAGTGAGTGCACATGCACGAGCTGGGGGAGAGGCAGAGGGAGAGAGAATCTCAAGCAGACTCCCCACTGAGTGTGGAGCCCAACATGGAGCTCAATTTCAAGACCCTGAGATCATGACCCGTGCCAAAGTCAAGAGATGGAGGCTTAACAGACTGAGCCACCCAGGTACCCCGGTTTCATGTTTTATTTTGTTTTTTAACCACTCCTTGACTTTTAATACTTACATGCATATATATTACTTTGATAAAATAAGAATTAAAAGTTAAATGACAAAATGCACATAAAAAGTGTGCCACAGACTCTGCCATACAGAAATACTTGGTGAGCGCCATATGTTAATAAAGGCCTCCTAGAGGTGCAGGGCGGGCTCAGTGGGTAGAAAAGCAACAGTGCTTGATCTCAGGGTCCCGAGTCCAAGCCCCATGTGGGGCATAGAGTTTACTTAAAAAGAAAAAAAAAAAGAAAAAGAAAAAGGTCACCTTCACCTTTCTAAACCTTAGAAATTAGGCAACCTGGAGACAGGATGCTCATACTTCATTGGCAATTCTGACCCCGGGAGCATTCCAGAAAACCCTACCACACATTCTACCGTTCTCTCTCTCACGGTCAGAGAGGCCGTGGGCAAAGGAGTCCCCTGCATCCCCCATCTGGCTGGAAAAGCCCCTTCCCTGTCCCCTACCAGTGAAGGACTGTTCAGTGGGTCTTCCGACCTTCACCAAGCTCTTAGAAAGCTCCAGAGCAGCCTCCCGTGCTTCCGTTGGGCTCCCCTCCTCTTGGTTCCCCAGTGGCAGTTTACTGCCCCATTGCCTCAGGTGCTTTCATCTCGGAGGCAGGAAATGACTAGACACACCAATTGTTCAATTCCCAACAGGAACCAATGCAAACACCTGGTCTCGACAGGGAGTGAGCCTTCTTGACCTCACAGGTAGCCGTTAGCATGTCTGCCAAACCGTAACCCAGACTGCAAATGCCTCCTTGTCTTTGTCGGCACCCTTCTGCATTCTGGTTCTCCGACTTTTTGAAGAAACATAAAGTGTTTTCTAACCAGATAAAAATATGTATTTCAAAATTTAACCAGCCACCTACATGTAGGAAAGAGTATTTTAGTCTTGCAGAAAGAAATTTCTTAATCATACAAACACAAGAGACTGAAAGCACTTTCTTTTCACATTCCTCTTGGTTTGTTTGATCAAGCTCTCCAAATTCTGCTCTTAAGATTTCTCAATCCCCAACGAACTAGATCAATGGAAGAACTACTAAAGAGAATACCACTGCTCTTAAAAGGGAATGCTGTTATTTGAGCTAGTTCAGAAGACTACACAAGTTTTGTCATTTACTCCAATCTGCTGGTTTGCCCTCCACAGGACCAGGAGACTGGAGAACCCTTGAGATCCCTATTCAGGTGCTGGCCTCTGGGCTCCAGGCCTGGGACCATGCCAGCAGCTCCAGTTCCAGCCCCCAGCACATCCCACTCACCACCAGGCAACCACGTGGTGAGGACACTCTCCGCCAACCCAAGAATTTATTAAAACGCTTATCTCACGTGATTTTGTGGTATCTGGGGGAGAGGAAAGCCCTATCTTCTAGAGATCTGCACTCAAGCACTGGCAGTTGAAATCATATGGTGTCTGGAATGTGATTGAAAATAGTCCAGGAGGGGGTGGAGAGGGATGGGTGAAACTGGCCATATGTTGCTAACTCTCCAAGTACCTGGGAGATCATTCTTCCATCTCTACTTCTGTGAATGTTTGGAAAAGGCCATAATGGAACTTTTAACAAGATAGTAAATAAAATGCTCATGTCAAGTATGCAGGATGACTGTTCAGAGGAGCCTGGAGGAGGCTTACTCCCAAGAGCGCCCCACTGTGAGGCCATCCTGGCTGTCACACAGGGAGTCACCATGCACTCTGAGTCATCCCGGCTGCAGAGTGCGCACCCCCCCAAGCCTGGAGAAGCTTGGCCCTCTGGAGGGCAGTAACCAATAAAAGTCTTAAGAAATCTGCTTCCAGGGGCGCCTGGGTGGCACAGCGGTTAAGTGTCTGCCTTCGGCTCAGGGCGTGATCCTAGCGTTATGGGATCGAGCCCCACATCAGGCTCCTCCGCTTTGAGCCGGCTTCTTCCTCTCCCACTCCCCCTGCTGTGTCCTTCTTTCGCTGGCTGTCTCTATCTCTGTTGAATAAATAAATAAAATCTTTAAAAAAAAAAAAAAGAAAAAAAGAAATCTGCTTCCACACCAGAGGTCAGTCCAGTCCCTCACTACCCAGACAGAGCCCAACTATGGGAAGAGTCCCATCAGCCAGAAGTCTAGCTGTGCCCGTGCCTTGTATGAACCAGGGACATAAGCATACAGGTCCCAGCCAGAGTCACCCCCCCCAGGAGACAAACACAATCTGAGCTGTGAAAAAGCCAAAACTCAAACTGACCTCCAGTCTAACTCCACTTAAAAAATACTGGTATATACATATACTTACTTATTTAAAATACATACATATCAAGATATCCACCCACAGACACAGGACTGGAGGGCAAAAATCAAATGTCACCAATAGCCATCTCTGGGCAGAAAGACTATGGAAAACATCTTCCTGTTTTGAAATCCTCTATAATGTTATCTGAAAAGGAATCAAGTACTGCATCCACCAGTACTGAACACAGGGACCAAAACAGAAGACAGAGGCGGGCCCAAGCTGCTGGGACTGGTTTCCCGTGCCCACACCGCCTTACCTCAGTCTCTCCACTCACCTACTCTGCCCACCACAGCCACCGCCAGGGCCTTCTGCTCAGCCTCTTCTGCCGCCCCCACCCACTTCACTCCTGCAGCTGACTGCTCTTCCAGATTCGCTCCCTGCACCACCCACTGGCTGCTGGACTCTCTCCTTGGAAGGGCTGACACCCCCGCACACTCCACACACCATCACCTTGTACACCACCCCTCAGAAGCAGCGCAGAATCACGGTCCCTCTCCCTCAGGGTGCATACCTGCGTCTCTCTCCTCCCCTCCTCCTGCGTGAACACACACACAGTCACCAAATTCCAAAGCTTCTTTCTTTACAGGCTCTCTCCGTCCTAAACCACCCTCTCCATTCCCATTGTTATGGCACCCAGTAGGTCTCAAATTTGAGTGTGCTTTCAAAATCAACAAGGGTGCCTGTTATTAAAGGCAGGTTCCTTGACAATGCCCGATGTTGGCGAGGATGTCTGACAGGAGAACTCCCCCATATGGCTGGGAGGAATGTAAATGGGTACATACCGCTTGGGAAAACCAGCTGGCAGACCGCAGTGATGCTGAATTCAGGCCACTCCTCTCAACCCAGCCTGGATGCACAGCCCGGAGAGTAAGTGCATATACCCACCAGAAGACATGACCCCGAACACCCCTGGCATTGTCTTCACATAACCAACAACTAGAATTAACCCCAACAGCCATCAAGCACAGGACAGAAAAGTAACCTGGGGTAGAGTCACATAACAGACGGCACACGGCGTAAATAAGAACAACTGCTACCCGTTAGGATGATCACCCATCACAGACATGATGCTGAATGTAAGAAGCCACAGTTTGGACTCCAATGACAGGAAATTTAAGAACACATGTCTCCATGGTCTGGAAGCCAGAAGAGTGGGGGCAGAATCTGCACTGGCTAAAGCTCAAGGAGAGGAGCCTGCTGGGTGCCAGGCCTGTTCCAGATGCAGGCCCAGGCTACTCATCTGGCGGCATCATGCTGAAGATATGTCCTTGTGTCATTCACTGAGGTAGGTCTGTTATACTTCAATATAAAGAAGCACTGGGCGCCTGGTGGCTCAGTCAATTAAGCCTCAGCCTCTTAATTTCAGCTCAGGTCATGATCTCAGGGTCCTAAGATCCAGCCTCACATCAGGCTCCATGTTCAGAGGGGAATCTGCTTCTTTCCCTCTCCCTTTCTTCCTCCGCCCCTCCCCTGCTCGCGTGCTAGCTCATGCACGAGCGCGTACACGCTAAAATCCATCAATCAATCAATCAAAAAAAAAAGCACCATGTGAAATGACCAGAGCTCCTAAGCCCTGACCCCATCCCTGGGTTTGGACTGGAAAGGCCTTGTGCCTGAATTGTGAGTACAGAGCGAGTCCCTCTGCACTTTCATAAGCATTAATACTCCCCAACATGAATCAAAGCAGACCCTAACTTTTGAAGGGCCCCGGGTGATCCATCAGAGCTTCTCAAGGCAAATCTGGCATTCTTTCTAGTTTACAACAGGAGCTCCATCCCATACACAGTGGCTGGATCACCTCCTCAAACATCACCTCTGAGGAGGGCTGAAGCAAAGGAATTTTTTTGTTTTGTTTTGTTTTTTAAGATTATTTATTTATTTGAGAGAGAGAGAGAGAGAGCGCATGCACACAAGCAGGGGAGGGGCAGAGGGAGAGGGAGAAGCAGACTCCCTGCTGAGCAGGGAGCCCGATGCAGGCCTATCTCAGGACCCTGAGATCATGACCTGAGCAGAAGGCAGACACAAACCCAACTGACTGAGCCACCAGGTGCCCCAGGACTGAAGCAAAGTTGGAAAGGGGTGGGGAGCAGAAAAGAAAGACAGTGGGGATGGGAATGAGCCACTTCTTAACCAACAAGCATCCCCTCCACACCTCCAGACTTCCGTCTCCTGGACTGGAATCAAGTGGCTCAGCTCAAAGGCTAACCAGCAGCCAGGTCACTCCTGTTCACTACCCGCTCCCACCCCTCCAGCAGATTCCCAGGCAGAGAACTCAGAAAAGCCTGTGGGGCCAAGGGTTAAGAGGAAACAGGGTCCAGACGGCGGAGGGAGCAAGACAGAACTCAGCTGCTATCCACCAAGTACGAGCACTGAGATGTGTGTAGATGAGAGAATGCGTAAGTCTATACTATCCTTACAACTCTGCATGTTTGGAACACTCTCAAAATAGAAAGTTCAAAGTAAGGACAATGGGGACTTCCAGAGGTCTAATGTTTTCTCCAAGGACTCACTGCCCTAAGTAACAGCTACTCCTCCTCAAGATACTTAACCCATTCAATCAGGGATCTTTATTAACCCCCCCCCCAGGTTATCAAGAGTCATTATTAAAGTGGAAGAGAGCATCTCCCTCACAGGGTGGGTTTCAAGATCGTTACACCTGGGCTTCTGGTATATTCTCTGTGCTCTCCAGGACTGGGTACTCACTTATTTATCTGTTAAAGAGAACCACCTTGTAACTAACTGTTCCAGATTCCGTCTTCAAATAAATGTCTCCGATTAAAAAAAAAGGGGGGGGGCGCCTGGGTGGCACAGCGGTTAAGCGCCTGCCTTCGGCTCAGGGCGTGATCCTGGCGTTATGGGATCGAGCCCCACATCAGGCTCTTCCGCTATGAGCCTGCTTCTTCCTCTCCCACTCCCCCTGCTTGTGTTCCCTCTCTCGCTGGCTGTCTCTGTCTCTGTCGAATAAATAAATAAAATCTTAAAAAAAAAAAAAAAGGCTCCAAATGAGAAGTGGTTCAATGTGGAGGAGTACTGATGAGAGAAACCCCTGGAAGGCCACCAGAAAAGAAGCCAGCACTGTTTTCCACCACCCTACCTGTGATTATGATGCACCTCTTATCCAAGCCAAGGCACAATGCCAGGAGCTCAACAAGAGGCAGAAGTATAAGATCCGGTCCTACCCTCAAGGAATTTATAATAATTGTTGGCAAGGCATAAAAATAATAATGAGTGTAAAACCAGCAAAAAAGAATTCATCTATTCAGAACATGCAGGATGCACCCAGTGTGGGCCCTACACACTCAAGAGGAAGTAAGAACTACCATGGGCTGAGCCATCAGGGCTCATGAGGAGATGGGGCTAAGGCCAAACCTCCAATGGGGAAGAGAAAGAACAGAAAAGAGTGAAACCAGAGGGCCTGGCATGGAGCAGGGAGCATCTGGCTAGGCCTCACATACCAGCACGGAGGGAAGGCCATCTGAAAGGACAGTTTCAGATTGAAAGGAGAATGCCTCCTAGCAGGGGCAGAAAGGAAAGAATCATCTTAGGAAGGCTGTGGTGGCACTCAGGGCCCTGGTGAGGGCCACCCTGAAGGCTGAGCACATGTGATTTTTCACATTATGGTAAGCTATCTGTGACCATGGCTCCCTCCTCCTCATGGGTAAGCAGGGCCCACCTCTTCTTCAAGACTTCTGACTACAAAAGGAACATATGTTTATTGTTAACAAAAATACACATATACTGAAAGTTACAAAGAAAATGAAAATTACTCAGATAACCAGCTAACAATGTCTATTTAACAAAAACTTACTCCAGGAGCGCCTGGATGGCTCAGTCAGTTGAGCATCTGTCTGCCTTTGGCTCAGGTCATGATCCCAGGATCCTGGGATAGAGCCCCGAGTTGGGGTTCCTGCTCAGTGGGGAGTTTCTCCCCCTTCCTCTGCCCCTCTACCCACTTGTGTATGCACTCTCGCTCTCTCAAATAAATAAATAAAATATTTAATTAAAAAAAAAACAAACCTCACTCTGGACCACGTGTCCTGCTTGTTAACCTGCTCTTCTCAGTATTGACGGGTTATGGAACATCTCCCATGTCCTTTTTTTTTTTTTAAAGATTTTATTTTTAAGTAATCACTACACCCAAAGTGGGGCTCAAATTTACAACCCCAAGATCAAGAGTAACATGCTCCACCGACTGAGCCAGCCGGGTGTCATTTTTTTTTTTTTTTTTTTGAGACTTATTTACTTATTTGAGAGAAGGAGAGAGGGAGAGAGAGAGACAGAGTGTGAGCATGAGCGGGGGGAGGGGCAGAGGGAGAGAAACTCAAGCAAACTCCCCACCAAGCGGGGAGCCTGACACGGTGCTGAATCTCAGGACCCCAAGATAACGACCTGGGCCAAAATCAAGAGTCGGAGGCTTAACCAACTGAGGCACCCAGGTGCCCCTCTCCCATGTCATTTTTAACAGCAGCATTGAACCTGCCATCTCCAGCTCCCACAACAAATCTAAGCCAGCTCCACTGCTGGCTTATCTCCCCCTGTTCCACTCCTGACTTGATGTGGATATAAGCATCCACACTGCCAACAGGCTTTGAATACTCTCCTGCGTATGGCCTTGGAGGAAATGCCTAAGGAAGTAGACATTTTAAGATTACTGGAATAAACAGTATTGCCAAACAGGCTTCCAGAAAAATGGCCTCATTTACCTGCCTCCAGCAGCAGCTTGTGAGGATGTCGTTTTGCCTGCATCTTCCCATGCACAGTGTTAAAACTTTCTCCAACCTGGGGGACCACCTGGTTCAGGCCAAGGAGCATGCGACTCTTGATCTCAAGGTTGTAAGTTCGAGCCCCACATTGTATATAGAGATTACTTAAAACTAAGGGGCACCTGGGTGGCTGAGCCAGTTGAGTGTCAACTCTTGTTCTCAGCTCAGGTCTTGATCTAAGTCATGAATTCAAGCCCCGCATTGGGCTCCACGCCGGGCGTGGAGCCTACTTAAAAATAAATAAATAAATGAATAAAGAAATAAAATCTTGGGGTGCCTGGCTGGCTCAGTCAGAAGAGCGTGGGACTCTAGATCTCAGGGTCATGAGTTCAAGCCCTACGTTGGGTGTGAGATTACTTAAAAAAAAAAAAAAATCGTAAAAAAAAAAAAAGACTTTCTCCAACTCTGAAGTGAACACCCATCAAGTTAGACCACTATCACCACTGAGCTTGAACAGACCTCTGGCAGTGCTTCGGAATCCACTTGCCTTGTGAGGCAGGAATCCCCATGAAGAATTCAGACCGTAGGGAAATGAGTGTTCAAACTATTCAAGTGCAAACTGGTAACTCTTCACAGAATGTGAGGAGGGACCAGCGGTAGCCTGGTGTCCTGGAAGGGTGAGTGGGATGGGACCACAATGTTCAGCCATGATGGGGATGGTTCTCTCAGGCAGGGGAACAAACAGGACACAGAACAGCCAGGGAAAGAAAGAGCTGGGTTCTTCTGAAGATCCACAGGCAGCCAGTACAGTGGGCCAGACCCTGGAGGAGGAAGTCAGGCTCAGAGCTGAACCCCTAAGTGGTGGGCGGCCTCTCAAACATTCCCAGCATCAACATAATTGGGGGCAGGGGGTGGAGTCCATGAAGCAAGAATTGATAGCTTGAAGCTGAATGTAGATACATGGGCATGGGGTCTTTACACTACTTGGTTTTAGGATTTAAACTTTCCATTTTGAATTTTTAAAAATTCATCACAATTCCTCAAAAAATGTACCCTCTGGTATGTAACCAACATTATTACCCTGAGGAATGCTTTAAAGTGACAGTGATAGGGAGATGATCATGTGACCACCCAGGAATGTCCCACACGGAGCCTGGACTAACCACAGCCACCTTGTCACAAATGGCAGTAAGAGTTGGGAGACTTCTGGTCAGAAACGGATGCAAGGGCTGCAGGTGTGGTAGGTGGGTGGGGTCTCTTACAAAAGGTTGCTGGTGAGGCTGGGAGGCTGGCTATAGCCTGTGCCGAGGCCAAAGATCATCAGAGGCTCGCTGGCTGGCCCTTCTGCCACTGTTAAGGCCCCACTGACTCATGGGGAGTTGCTCGAACTGCCAACAGGATTCCCCTCAGCACTTGGCTTGGGTTAACTTCCAGCTGCCATCTTCCCTCTACCCCAAAAGGCACGACATGTCTTTCAAAAATTAAAAGGCAGTTTGCCTCTCTTGTCCTGCTATGGTGCACCAAGCATTCATTTGTAACATGCAGAGTATAACTATAAGCAGCAGTGACCTTTCCTCTGCACCTCAGTTTCTTCATCTTAAAAATGGGAGTAACAAGTACATCAACTGACAGTGCAAGTGGGAAGTCAACAAGCTAACAGACGTCAACTCTTGCAGTGAGGGTTCATATCAGCTGCTGTTGTTGCTGTTGTTGAGAAAATCCTGAACCCGGAGCAGATGAGGGCCCACGTCCCCTCAGGTCACTGTCACTCCTGGTCAAGAGGCAGCAGGGCCAAGGTTCAGAACTCTGAAGTCAATAGCTCCACAATCACTTCCTGATTGCCATCAGGGGCACTAAGGCTTGGAGGTGGTCAGAGAGACAGCTCCTTGCCTCAGGGAATGGACATTTTAGTGGTGGCTTATACACAGAAGGCCGTGAGCCAGCCCAGTTGTTTAGATACCAACCAGGCTACGAAGAAAGCAGCGGGGCTCAGGAGCTTCCCCACTGGAAAACGGGCCAGAATCACACCAGGAGGGCATGGGGCTGTTGGGAAGCCTGAGTGGGATAAGCCACAGAAAAGGCTCAGGCAAGACTCCCTCACTTCTGCTTGGAGGATAGAACATAACCCACAGGGGGCCACTGGGTGGCTCAGTCGGTTAAACACCTGCCTTCGGTTCAGGTCATGATCCTGGGGTCCTGGGGTCAATCCCCACGTCAGGATCCTGTTTGGCAGGGAGTCCACTTCTCCCTCTGCCCCTCCCCCTGCTTGTGCTCTGTCTCTCTCAAATAAATAAATAAAATATTTAAAAACAAAACAAAACAAAAGAACATAACCCACAGGCAGAATCTAAACATGCAAGTTTCAGGGCACTTCCCACTGTCCTAAGGCCTCTCCAGGCCCTTGGAAGTTGCTGTTCAGTTGTCTGTTCTTTGTTCCTTATGGGTTTTTTTGCTTTGTTTCACTATGCTTCTAGCTAAAGAGCACTCAACTTTCTCCTTACAGCCCAGGCAGAAAGCTCTGCATCTCCTAGGTCCCAACCTGGAGCTCACATCTCCTTTGGGGGCTTCACCAGACGAAGACGAGATGGCTGACCTGTCTGCCCTGACTCTGCTCCATGCTCCCTATCTCCTGGCACTTGAGTAGAGCCCTGATACACACTGCCCTTCCCCACCGCCCACTCCCCCCTCCCCGGATCTCCTCCCCTTTGCAATCTGTTCAGCCCAACAGACATTTATTTATTTCACTTCTATATATGCAATCTGCTGTACTGAGAGGTGGGAGGCATAAAAGTCTCAAGAATAAGATGGCAGGAAAATGTAAAAGAACGGGAAGAATTGATTGACGAAGTCCTTTCATTCATTCACTACTTACCCACTCTATGTCAGGTGCAGTGCCAGCTACTACAGATACTTGCTTGCTCTCCGGAATCCTACAGATCACACACATGTTCAACACTAACCCAACAATCCCCCCAGGAAGGCCCAAGACCCACAAAGGCCACCTGAGAACTCTAAAGGCGGGGGGGGGGGGGGCTTCCCCTGCAGTGCTGTGGGGAGAGTGGATATTCAATGAAGAGATGATTTGAACTCACCAACAGTGCCACAACTACCCTCCCCACAGGCTCCTTAGAGTGTCATCAACTCGCCTAACCAGGCTTGGGGATTTCTCCTTCACCTTCTAAGGCTCCTAGTCCTGCAAGAACCTAAGGAGAAGGCATTTGCTAGGGCTCAGGTGGAGGTCTTTTCATTTTCCCCCCATCTTCCCTGTGAAACAGACTGGACTCCAGTCATTTCACAGATAAGGAAGATGATCTAGAAAGGTTAGGTATCCTGCCCACGGTCACTTGGCTAACAAGTGGAGAAAGTGGGGGTTCCAGAGCTTCACAATGCTTGCTGGCACAGGTAAAGAAGACCACTATAGTATGAGAGGCAGCACACACAGCCCTCAGGAAAACACGTACTCTTGCACACTTCAACAAGTGTTTAATATGCCTGGTGCCAGGCTTCATAGGACTGGGGTCCTATGGGAAACTACAAGGGGCTGAGATCCAACATATCAGAGCCGGTGACCCACTTTAAGCAGGATAGGCAGGGAAGGATCTGAAGTATTTGGTATTTAAGCAGACATCTAAAGAAAAGGAAGAGAAACTGGTCATAAATGTAGTAGGGGAAAGTCTACCTATTGTTAAATACCCTAAATACTTGATAATAACTTGTTTAAAAAGAGAGGGGGAAAAAAAAGAACTTGGAATGTTCAAGAAGCTGAAAGACCAGAGAGGCTGGAGCAAACTGGGGGGATTGAAAAGAGGTAGCTAGGCCAGGCCATGGTGAGGGGCTGGGAGGGTGGGCCATCTGGAGTCTTGTTTGATGCTAAGAGAAGTCACGACTGGCAGCAGTCCAGCATGGGTCCAGATGAGGTAGAGGTAGAGGAGGGCTAAGAAGAGATTATACGGAGTCCCTGCAAGGACTCTCCTAACCAGCCCCAAATCAAAACCGCTTTTTCTCATGGTAGCCAAGAGACGAGATTATTATTGGGCCTGCGATCTCAAGCACTGTTCTCTCTTGGTAGATACTCAAGAGCCAGGTGGAGACAGTAAACCAGCTATCAGATGTTTCTCCTTTTGTTGAAACTCCCCAGTGCTTCACTATGATTTCTTTACTCCCTCATCTATACAAATTACTTGGGTTCAAAACATTTCCCAAGATACCCACCTTCAAGCAACAGCATAAATATCAGAGGAAGGTAGAATTAACCCTGTGAACACAACAAATCAAGGCACCAAGATTCATGACTTTCAAGGTGAACCCTGGAGAGAAAACACACATATCTGAGAACTGAGAACACCACATCGTGTCAGGCAGACAACCTCTGAAACCCCAAAGGGCTCCCCAAAGATGTCCATGCCCTAATCCCAGGAACCTGGGCACATGCTACGTTATATGGCAGAAGGGACTTTCCAGATGGAATAAAAGTTATAGACTTTAAAATAGGAACATCATCCTGGATTATCTGAGCAGACCCAATCTAACCTAAAGAATTTTCTTGGCTGAAGTCAGAAAGATGCAGCCGAAGAACCCATCCCTGATGGAGGGGGCCACATAGAAAGTATGAGACCAAATACAGGCCGCCTCTAGGAACAAAAACTGACCACTGGCTGACAAATAGTAAGGTACAAGAACACCTCAGTCCTACAACCTCATGGACTGAATTTGGCCAACAACCTGAATGGGCTTGAAAGCAAATTCTACCACAGAGCCTCTAGAAGAAATGCACACCTAACCAACATCTTGATTTCAGTCCTGTAAGACCCTAAGTGGAAGACTCAGCTGAATCCACCTAGACCTTGCATCTACAGAAACTGCCACGTAATACATTTGTGTTGTTTTAAGCCAGTATATTTGTGGTCATTTGTTATGGCAGCAAGAGAAAAGCTAATACACAGGCAGCAATCTGGCAAATAAAGGAAAGAATCCAGCTTGCCTAGAAGCAGAAGGAAGTTCGTGTATGAAGTATCCAGTCAGTCCTTGACACCCAGAGACTCTTCAATTGCCCTCCTGCCCTCTGACTCTCCCCCACCCTCCCCAATTTCCTCTGATGGCAACTCATTCTTCTGGTTCTTTGGTCTCCCCAAACCTGAAGAAGAATCTTTGCCCAGAGGGCTTTTCTTGCTGAGCCCTGAAGCAGGCCATCCCTCAAGATTTCATCTATAGGGGTGCTTGGGTGGCTCAGTTGGTTGGGCGGTCTGCCTTCGGCTCAAGTCATGATCCTAAGGTCCTGGGATCGAGCCCCGCTTCAGGCTCTCTGATCAGCAGGGAGCCTGCTTCTCCCTCTCCCTCTGCCCTTCCACCTGTTTGTGCTCTCTCAAATAAAATCTTTTTAAAAAATCTCATCTATAGACAACTCCAGGGGATCCACTCCCCCCCCAAAAAAACCCAACACAACGTTTACTAATTCTGCACTATCTGCAGAATTGTCCCCAGACTATTCCATGGGAGTGCCTAGAGCCACTAATTCTACACTCCCCACGCCTTCCACTGTACTAAGAGGCTTCCCAGCATTCCGTCCCACTTCCTTCCGCACTGCTGCACTCCACCCCCTGCATCCAGTTTAGTCATCAAGGACTGTCTATGCTTGCTCTCCCCTTTCTCTGGAATGGTCTTCCTCTTTCAGTTTCTACCACTGTCTAGTGCAGGCCTTTATAATCTCTTGCTGATTAGGTCCTTCCACAACCATTTTATGGAGCAATGTGACAGGCAGTGATCTAGCAGAAGGAACAGAGTGATGAAAAACGACAGGTCCCCGAACCCCAAGAGTTCAAAACTCATAATGGCCTAACTGGCCTCTCTCCTCTGTTCTTGTTCCATCTCCAGGGATTCAGGGAATCTTCCCAACTCTGGCATTTCACTGCCTCAAAGCAGGCCACATGCCAAATACAAGCTCAACTCCTTAGCACAGCACTCCCACCACTAACATGTTAGCACCTGCTCACCCTCATTCCATTACCATCTCCTGAACCTCCTTTCCCCTCAATCCCCAGAACTCAGTCTATAGCAATGTCCTCCAATGCAGTGAGAGTTCACACTTCCCTACCACTCAGCTTGGAATGATGGCCTTTCACACTCCTACTTGTCTTTTTAGGGCTCAATTTACTCGCCACCTACTCCAGAAGGCTCCTTCTGCCCGGCTCAAGCAAACTGTCAGTTTTTTCTAGGAGAAAGACTGTACCGTAACTGCTCCTTTATGGTAGTGCGTTTCCTGAGGGCAGGGGCTGTCTCAGGCAAATTTGTGGCTAGCATACCAGTAAGCTCAGTAAAAGACTGCTAAATGAAACAAGCAGTGGGTGGTGAGGAGCTGGAGTTCCACTAGGTGAAGCCTAGAGCGCACTGGGAGGCCCTGCATTGAGGGGTTCAGCAGCTGAAACTGTGGGGAAGAGGTATTAACCCCAGCTCTTCACTCCCTCCTCCCAACCGACGATCGCTTCCTTACAGCTTCTTCCTGCCACCCTTAGCAAAATCCACACTGGGGAGGGAGTGGGGGGCGGGGAAGGCAGGATACCCGTAGATTCTCCAACCCCCACCGCCCACAGCCCCAAGTACCTAGCCTCCCAACCTCATCTTCCATCCACCCCTTTCCAATCTCTTTCTCTCACTCTGATGCGCTTTTCTTAAAGACGAATCACAAAACACCCAGATGTGCCAAAGCCGCCACGGGCTGCCCCTTTCCTTTTTCGAATTCAGTGTGATTCAAAGCAGGGGAAAGTCTGCAACCAAAGCACACAAATGACGAATGAGAAAGCTCAGGACGATGACTCATAAGCCAGGGCTCCCTGGTTTGCAGAGTTCGGCCCCGGGAAAGGTAAAGAACAGTCTATATCAGCCGAGAACGGAAGGGACGGCCGAAGGCTCAGCCGGGCCCTGCGACTCACGCAAGTCCCCGGAGCCTTCGGCCTCTTGGCGCCCCCAGGCCCCAGTGGGTCCTGGTGCCCTAGGTCTCCCGCGAGTCCGACCCGGGCCTCGCCCTCCGCGCGCGGAAGGGCTGAGGGGGGGAGGTCCGGAGATTTCGCCCTCTAGCCCGGCCCCTACTCACATTTGACTAACCAACTTCTGCCGGAAGGCGGGGCTCCGCCAGTCGGTCTCCTGCCCCGAAACGTCCATGCCGGTCCCTCCACTCCACCGCCCGCGTCCCACTCTGCTGCCGCCGCCGCCGCCGCCGCCTCTACCGCAGCGCCAGGCCCAAACCCGGAAGCCGTCGGAGGCGCCTCCGCCGCGCCGGAAGCCGAGCGGGAATTGTGGGAAATGGAGTCGTGCGCACGGGCCTGTGGGAAATGGAGTTTCCGGGCCTCACGGGGCGTCATCTCGGCAGCCCCACTTCTGCGTACCTCAAAGGCCCTGGCCTTTCTCCCAGCGCAATGTCGCGCGGGACGGGGACTCCATATGCTCCGGGCTGACCAGAACGGGTGTGGGAGAGCCATGGCTGCATAATACTCCTGATACTGCCTGCAGCAGGCCCACGCTGGCCACCTGAATTTCGTGTCACCCTACTGTGTGCTGGCCTCACTGACTCCACGAGATCCGCACCCTTCGGCCGAGCTGCTAGCAATCTCCAACGGATGCCATGGAGAGATTGTTTATTTATCAACTATTTCTCAGCACCTGCTGTGGGCCGAGTACTGTGCCAGCATGATCCAGGCTTTGCTTTCCCGCCACTTCCTTACAGCGCCACATCAAACTGTGACCAGATAGACTTTCGTCACTGCTCTCTGTTAAACAGACTTTTGGATTCTCATATCCCACTGTATTTTGTAGGGGCTGGTGATATAAGGAGCCTAAGACACATTTATTAAAAAACAGACATGGGCAATCTTGCTTGGCCCAATAGCCATGTCCTGTTTGACACACAAACTTGGGTGGAGGCAAGTGATCTGGAGGTAGGATGCAAGGGGGTGGGGAAGCCTGAGGATCATTTTAGGAGGATAAGAGTTCTGCCGGATGGAATCTATGTGGCCGTTGTCTGCACCTCTGGGGTTTGGAGTTGGGGAGGGGGGTGTGTGGCAAAAATCCTAAGCCCAAATGGCCCACAAGTGCCAAGTGGGCAATCACCAACATAGGCTTCAGAGACTGTGAACTGGCATCTACTGATGCATGTTAAGTGCCAGGCCCAGGCTAGGCTGTATACACCCCTTGCCTCCGTGTACCAGGCAGGAGCTTAGGGTGGGGTGGGGTGGAGCACAGGGAGAGAGAATGTGAGCAGGTACCCCAGATGGGCCCCTCTTGCCCACAGGGTTTTAGGTCTTGTGTTAATAGGACACCTTTTCACATCTTCAAACTTTTTTGTTCATTCTCCTAAAAATAATTTTTTAAAACTCTGTATTTAGGATGATCAACTTGTTCTGGTTTCCCTAGGACTCTTTGGGTTTTAGCTACAGGAGTCCTGCATCCCTGAAAGCCCCTGGAATCCCAGGCGAACTGGCATGATTGATCACCCTATCTATATCTCTCTTGCACATTAAAAAAAAAAAAACCCTGAGATATAATTCACCTTTTTACAGTATACAATTCGCTGTTTCTTAGTATTATTAACATATTCATAAGATTATACAACTATTACCGCTCTCTTGCACATTTTTAACTTTTTTTTTTTTTAAGTAGGCTTCAGGGATGCCTGGGTGGTTCAGTCAGTTAAGCAGCTGCCTTCGGCTTGGTCATGATCCTGGGATCCTGGTATCAAGTCCCATCAGGCTCCTTGCTCAGCGGGGAGCCTGCTTCTCCCTCTGCCTGCTGTTCCCCCTGCTTGTGCTCTCTCTCTCTCTGACGAATAAATAAATAAAATCTTTGAAAAATAAAATAAATAAAATAAAATAAAAATAGGCTTCACAGCCAACATAGCGCTTGAATTCATGACCACCAGAGCAAGAGTCACATGCTCTACCGACTGAGCCAGCTTGCACATTTTTAGGTTGACCTCTAAATATTTTCCTAAATACCTTTCTAATGATGTGACTGCAGTGTATCCTATATTGTATATGGGCTTCAAATGCATTTTGTTATTTAGATCCTTGGCCCTGCACATTCCGTTCATCAATTTATGGAAAATATTGGCCGTAACCTCATTGGCAAAACCAGTCCTCGTTGTCAAACCCTTGGGCAAATGAGACTCCCTGGGGCTCTGGAAGAAAAGGGTGGACTTCATATCACGTTCAACCCAACTGAGCATGTGAATAGGATCCCTAGGACATCTTTTCCCCGTCTGCACTCTGGTTTTGGAAAGCTGATAGAGCCACAGACACACAGATTCACAGAGAGACAGAGGCCGGGAGACTGCCAAGAGTTTGTCACTGGGATAAAATTAAGTGCTACCCCCTTTGATATTTGCTCCAGAGCTCTATTTCTACTTGTCCCTTTGTTTGAGGCCCAGAAGTGGTGACTCCTAGGGCAATGGTCTTCAGTTAGAATCTGGATGGGTGACAAGGGAAGGAGAGGAGGTAGAGATAGCCACAGACCTCCTAGCCTCAGGGGAAAAAAGAAGTCCAAGGGAAGGTGGATCCTGAAATGGATCTGCAGTCTCTCAACACCCACAGACGCTCCTGGGGACCCTAGTGTGAATATGGGTGGTTTAGACCCTGAGAGGGAATGATGGAGGGAGCTGAAGCTATAAAGCTTGACCTGTATCCCATACCACTTGAGGGTGGTTAAGTTTCAGCCCTCCTGGTTCCTGCAGGCTACCTTGCCATTGCTGGATCCTGTCCCTAGTCACACACTTTGTGAATACCATACAGGGCTCTGCAGGAGCTGGGAGCTGGGAACTAGAAGCTTCTGGGGCAGATGAAACTTCCCTCTGGGGAGACTTGTACATGCTCTTTGAGCCTCTGTCTCTGTGTCCCTTCAGCTGGACTTGAGAACCTCTCCGATTCCCTTCCTTGCTTTGGTACTCAGTCCATGGATGGTGCTCACCTGCCCCTCCTTCCACCCTAGCACCTGCCCAGTGTAACCCTTCTGCTGTGGTTAGCCTAGAGCATGCAATCATTTCTGTGTGTGGATGGTGGGGGAGGGGTGTGGTGCAGGCAGCGGCAGTGATTATTTCTTCTAAAAGCAATACATGGGGGTGCCTGGGTGGCTCGGATGGTTAAGCGTCTGTTTTCAGCTCGGGTCATGATCCCAGTGTCCTGGGATTGAGCCCCACATCCGGCTCCTGGCTCAGCTGGGAGTCTGCTTCTCCCTCTCCCTCTGCCCCTCCTGCTCATGCTCTCTCTTTCTCTCTCCCTCTGTTTCTAAAATAAATAAATAAATCTTAAAAGCAAGCAAGCTGGTAACATCTTACCAGTTTTTTAGTATTGGGGAATATTACAATGAATATGTAAGTGAGACGAAACTGGCCTCTCCTACAGTGGGGGAGGGAAATCATTTGAATCTCCGCCAGGTATGATTTGCATGTCTATGGATAAGAATTATTTTGCCCTGCTATTATCTACATGTACAGTTGTAAATCAGCCAGGGCAAGGAAAGACTGGAATCTGATAGATGAGAAGGGTGTATTCTATACAAAGCATAATACCGCCTTGAAGTATGAAATTTTCCTTAAGGACCCATCACATAATTTTTACAATTTTTTACCTTTTTTCTAAGAAGGGAGCACTTTGCATACCCACCAGCTGTGGTCACATTATAGACTACATACTTCAGTCTGGGTGAAGCTACAGACCGAAGGACCTGGTTTCTTCAACAAGAAGGAAAATACGAGATGGAAGGGAACCCAATGATTAAAAGAGACTTTTAAAGTATCCCAACTGCACGCAGTGTGACGTCCTTGTTTGGATCTTGATTCAAATAAACTTTAAAGCAACACAAAACAAAAACAAAACCTAAGGGGCAGCTGGGTGGCTCAGTCGGTTAAGCATCTGACTCTTGATCTCAGCTCAGGTCTTGATCTCAGGGCTGTGAGCTCAAGCCCCGAGTTGGGCTTGATGCTGGGGGTGGAACCTAGTTTAAAAAAAAAATAGAAATTTGGGGCGCCTGGGTGGCACAGCGGTTAAGTGTCTGCCTTCGGCTCAGGGCGTGATCCCGGCGTTATGGGATCGAGCCCCACATCAGGCTCCTCCGCTATGAGCCTGCTTCTTCCTCTCCCACTCCCCCTGCTTGTGTTCCCTCTCTCGCTGGCTGTCTCTCTCTCTGTCAAATAAATAAATAAAATCTTTAAAAGTATATATATATATAGAAATTAAAAAACAAACACCCAAAAAACCAACAAAGAAGGACATGTGTAGGATAATTGGGAAATGTGACCACTTGACTACTTGGTGATATTAAGAAATTGTTGATTGTGTGTGTGAGAATGGAATTGTGTGGGGCGAGGAGGTCAAAGGCAGGATGTTTATACAGTGGACCCTTGAACCAGTCAAGGGTTAGAGGTGCCAACTCCACACAGTTGAAAATCTGCATATAATTTTGAGTAACTACTGACAGCCTAGGTTTGACCAGGACTCTTACAGATAACAGGATCAATTAACGCATATTTACATGTTATACTTATTATATACCTTATTCTTACAACAAAGTAGGCTAGAGAAAAGAAAATGTTAAGAAAATAGTAAGAGGGGGTGCCTGACTGGCTCAGTCGATAGAGCGCGCAACTCTTGGTCTCAGGGTTGTGAGTTCAAGCCCCACTTTGTGCATGGAGCCTACTTAAAAATAAATAAGTAATTAATTAATTTTTTAAAAATCATAAGAGGAAGTACATTTTATAGTACTCTATGGTAAAAAATCAACATGTAAGTGGACCCGTGGAGCTGAAAACCAAGTTGTTCAAAGGTCAACTGTATTTATAAAGGAGGGGAGGCAGGTCTTTCAACGTTGCAGCCAGAGTAGAATGGGGCAGAACTCCTGGTATATAATAGTTCAGGAGTGATGGGTACAGCCAGAGGAGGTTTGGAAGCAGCCCTGAAGAGTCAACAGGCTTGAAGGCATCCTATTTTGAGCTGTTGTTCCGACATAGGACTATTCCTTGTGATGGTGGCTCACTGAGTAACCTATTGTTCAGATAGATGGATTCTCAGGAAGTTCCTGAAAGAAACAATAGAGTTATTCACAACTTCATCCTTCTGGATAAAGTCCTATTCACCTAGTATGGCACAATAAGTTGTCTTGACGGAGACAGTAAACTAAAGTTTAGGATGGCTTCGGTCCTCAAACGCTGGGTGTCTTCTGCATCAATGATAGCATATGTATCTTTCCACAATTTGTCCTTGTCACTTAATAGAAGTTATTGCTACACCCCCGCCCGCCCCAGATCACCTGCTGCAGGTCATTCACAGTAGCAATGAACCGTGGTTTGTTTATGGACATTCACTTTGATTCTGCTTTTTCACAGCTGAAAACATGCTGCAATGAACATCCTGCACCATGTTGTCTTGCCTCCTTCTGGGAGTATTTCTCCAATACAGACAGCCAGAAGTGGAATCATTGGTTTGCAGAGAGCCACTTTATATTTTATTTTATTTCTTACTTTTTTAAAAAAAGATTTTATTTATTTATTTATTTGACAGAGAGAGACAGGCAGCGAGAGAGGGAACACAAGCAGGGGGAGTGGGAGAGGAAGAAGCAGGCTCCCAGTGGAGGAGACCGATGTGGGGCTCGATCCCAGAATGCCGGGATCACGCCCTGAGCCAAAGGCAGACGCCTAAAGACTCCGCTACTCAGGTGCCCCAAGAGCCACTTTATATTTTATTTAAATGTTCATAGCTACTGCCAGTTGTAATGGGGTATTAGTTATTTAATGCTGCTGCATAGCAAATTACTCCACAGCCAAGCTGCTTAAAATGACAGTAATCAACATTTATTATCTTTCACATTTTTTATGGGTCAGGAACTCAGGGGAGGTTTAGCCAGGTCCTGGTTCAGTGTCTCCTGAGGTTCCAGGCAGATGTGGGACTTCAGAAAACTATGGCCTGGCTGAGACGGGGGGATCTGCCTCCAGTGCAGCCCATGCATGGCTGGAAGTCAGTACTGGCTTTGACAGTGATCTCGGTTCCATGGAGGCCTCTCCTTAGGGCTGCTTGCGTGTCTTCATGACATAGTGGCTTGCTTCCTGCAGACTGAGCAAGACAGAAGCTGCAACACCTTTTGTGACCTGGCCTTGAAACCCACAGGCTTTTTCTTCTGCCCCATTCTGTTCCTTAGAAGTCACAGTCACTAAGTCCAGCCCACATTCAAGGGGAGGAGGTTGGGCTTTACCTTTGGAAGGAAAGAGAGTCAAAGAATTTGCAGATATATTTTGGAAACAATGTATGCTCCAAATTAGCTGTTCCGATTTACCTTCTCGTCAGCAATGTATGTACATTTCCGTCCTCACCAACCAACACTGGATTTCGTCTTATTAATATTTGCCGTGCAGATGTTGACAAAGCTTGACCAAACTTTAGTCAGGTTCGTCTGAGCGCTCTTTTTTTTTTTTTTTTCTTTAAAGATTTTATTTTATTTATTTATGTGACAGAGAGACAGCCAGCGAGACAGGGAACACAGCAGGGGAGTGGGAGAGGAAGAAGCAGGCTCCCAGGAGAGGAGCCCGATGTGGGGACTCAATGTGGGACTCGATCCCAGAACGCCGGGATCATGCCCTGAGCCGCAGGCAGACGCTTAACGACTGCACTACCCAGGCGCCCCCGTCTGAGCGCTGTTCTTAACCAGGCCTCAACATTGGCCTGTCTAGCTCAGTCTTAACAAAGAATTCTACTAAATCAGTTCAGGGAGCCTCCTCCCCGCCTTTGATATCTAGTCAGGTTCCTCATCCTCCAGCTCCGATAAGACCCTTAGGACAGTTTAGCAAGAATCCCCCTCCCCTGAGGTCTAGTGTTAGTAAACTTACATCTGCTGATCCCCTCAGTCCGCTCTTTAGCTATAAATCCCCAGCTGTCTTTATTGTATTCAGTGTTCAGCCGGATCTCTCTCCCTCTTGACATACCCCTGTTGCGATAGTCTTCCTGAATAGTCTTCCTTCCTGTTTTAACATGATTTTTTTCTTTAACAATGTATGAAAATGTGGTGTATTATTTGCATTTCCAGATGATTAATGAGATTGAACTTGACTTCTTTTGTTTATATCCACTGGGACCTCCTTTTCTGTGAGTTTCTAGTAAATATCTTTTACCAGATATTTAGCCGGTTGACTAATTATTGGTTTTTAGAAGTTCTTTATATATTCTGGATAATAGTCTTTTGTCTGTTGCATATGTCTTTATATCTTTATATATGTTGTAAAATTATTTTTTTTAAAGATTTTATTTATTTATGTGACAGAGAGACAGCCAGCGAGAGAAGGAACACAGCAGGGGGAGTGGGAGAGGAAGAAGCAGGCTCCCAGCGGAGGAGCCTGATGTGGAGCTCAATCCTGGAACGTCGGGATCACGCCCTGAGCCGAAGGCAGACGCTTAATGACTGTGCTACCCAGGCGCCCCGTAAAATTATTTTTATATATGTTGTAAAATTATTCACTGATATATTGTATCATTTGCTTTTTTTTTTTTTTACTTTCACTGATGTTGATGATTCTCTCAGGTATTAAATGATTTGTTTATTCTCTTTTGAGTATTATCTATTCATGTCCATTTCCACCTATCTAATGGAATCCTAATATCCTTTTTATTGTTTTGTATGAATTTTTAAAAAAGATTTTATTTCTTTATTTATTATATTTGAGAGAGAGAATGAGAAAGGGCACAAGCAGGGAGAGGGAGAAGCAGATTTCCTATTGAGCAGGGAAGCCTGATGTGGGGCTTGATTCCAGGACCCCAAGATCATGACCTAAGCTGAAGGCAAACGCTTAACCAACTGAGTCACCCAGGCACCCCTTGCATGAATTTTTTAATATAATATTTGTACTTGCTCTTGAGTTTGTTGCAAATGTTTCCTCAATTGTTTTTCATTTAGGATGTCTGTGATCAAATTGTGTAGCAGACAAGTGTGTTTGTATCTTCCATTGGGTTGAAGCTTGGAAAGTCTTCCATTATCTCTATCAATTCTTTAACCAGTCTCTCAGCTTCTTATTTCTCTCCAATTCCTTCTACTTTTATTTACTTAGAACCTATTGAGTGGTAGCTCTGTTTTAGGTTCTGGGAATATAGCCATAAAGGAGCGGGCAGAAGTTCGTATGCTCAGGGAACACAGGATCTCCTTGGAAGCAAACACATCCATGGGAGGACACCAGATGATCCTGCACACCATTGCACCTGGGCGTCCTCTTATCTTGCCACTCCCCTCCTCTAGAATTTTCCAGCCGGAAAGCTGCTGACTTGATCTGGATGTATTTTGAGGTGATGGTCCCTCTAGCTCTGAAGACTGGGGAATGTCCTGTCCTCTCAGTCCTGGCCAGCACCCCACCTTGCTCCTGGCCTTCTCCCCTTCACTCATCCTCATCCTCACCCTCCAGCTCCTTTCTCTTCCCTGAAGGTGCTCTCTTCATTCTCTCCTCTCAAGCTGTGGTCCCATCTGTCCTCATCTCAGAGGCTAGACCCACCCTGGCAGTCTTCTTGTCCTCCTCTCCTTTCTTACCTCAGTCACTGCAGGCTGGCTTCTGCCACTCCAAGGAAAGTGCTCCTGTGAACACACCAAAGGCCTCCCTGTAGCAGATCCAGGGGCTTTGCCTCCTCTCCCCTCTGGGGCCACCCTCACCCCTAGCCCCATTGGACCTTTGAGATTACTCCTCCCGTCTCCTCTGTGGGTTCCTGCTCTCTGGGTGTCCCCTGGAACACCAGTGCGCCTTGTACCCTGTCCTCAACTTGCTCTCCTTTTCCTCATACTTTTTTTTTTAAGAGATTTCTTTTAAAGATTTTATTTATTTATGTGACAGAGTGACAGCCAGCGAGAGAGGGAACACAAGCAGGGGGAGTGGGAGAGGAAGAAGCAGGCTCCCAGCGGAGGAGCCCGATGTGGGGATCGATCCCAGATCGCCGGGATCACGTCCAGAGCCGAAGGCAGACGCTTAACGACTGTGCTACCCAGGCGCCCCTCCTTTTCCTCATACTTGTTGTGGTTCAGTGCATCACCTCTGGCTGAAGTGTATGCTATGTCCGTGACTTTACCTCAAGCCGAAAAGGTCCTTAGCTGGACATCTGCTGTCTCTTTACCCTGCCTGGGGCCAAAGTGAGCCTTGCCTTCCCCCAAACCTGCTCTTCCTCCAATCTCCTTGTGATGGGGGTAGCCTCATTGTTCCCCATCATCTCTTGGGCTCACTCTTCCTCACCCATCACTCACGTGTAGTGGAGAACTTGCCTCCTTCTCAGGTTTCCAGCCAGCACCTCCCTGTCCCCACTCCCTGCCCACCTGAGGCTATAGCTTCACTGCTGCCCCCATACTCAGCCTCCTCCCACCCTCTAGTCCAGGCTGCAACCTGCTTTGGCATCTGCCAGGACTGGCGGAAGGCCGCCCTCAGAGCCACATCCACCCACACCTCCAGAGGTAGGGTCTGCTTTCCAGTGTTCCCTTCAGACTCAGAAACTTCTGGTGGCCTCCAGACTACTCACTTTGCAGGATCTCATCTCCATGCTTTTGCTGACACTGCCCTTCCTGGAATGCTTTTCCCATGCCCCAAAAGTTCTCATCCCTTATGTAGCTAGTCTGTCACTTCCTCCAGAGTCTTCTCAGAGGCTCATTCCTGTTGGAACCCCTGGTCCTGGAGTCTGGTCCTACTCTCCTGGCCCTTGTCTGGACCTAGGGCAGCTCTCTGGAATCAGCCAGGATAGTGCTTCTGTTTCATTTACTTTCTTCCTCATTTCCGTACACCTTTTTTAACCATTAGCCATCCCTAGCCACGTCCTTCCCCCACACTCCATAAACGCCTCTTATAAACAGCAGTGCAGGACAGCCCGACTTTATTGATCGGGAGACTCTGCTGGCTGGAACCTCTGGCTGGACACGGCAATTACAAATCAGCCTCGGAGGGCGGGATCCTCTTGCAGGTGAGGCGTAGGAAAATGAATACCAAGAGCCTCCTGGCGGACTTCTGGGTCCAGCCCTTTGGGATGGGAACTGGATTTACTCCAGAATCTCAGTAAACAGGAAAACACCCATTCACACTGGCAGTTTATTTCCTCTCCCCAACATCCAGCAGAGGGCAGGCGATCAGCAGAAGCACTGTGAGCTAATGGGACCGCGAGAGAGGGGCGGAATGAGTGAGTGAGTGAGAGAGCCAATGAATGAGGGAAGGAGTAGGTGAGAGAGGTAATGAGGAGGAAAGGAATAAAGGAGGGAAGGGATGGAAGGAATGAGTGAGTGAGGGAATGAATAAATGAGAGAACGAAGGAGAGGAAACGAGAGAAAGACGGAGGAAATCTATTTATAGGGCGCGACCCTTCCCAAAAGACACTGCTTCATTTATTCACTCATTCATTCGTTCAACCCGCCAGGTGCCAGGAGCTATGCCAGGTGTAGAGACGCACGGTCACCCAGGCGGCTGTAGCTCCTCTCCGCTGAGCCAAGACCAGAGCCGCGCCCGCGGAAGAGCTGCTTCGGGCGGCGCCCCTCCCCCAGCCCCCCAGCGAGGCGCCCCCGGCCTCCGTCTACACCCGCCTGGCGCCTGCGCGGCGCGGACACGTGACTCGCCGAGGCCCCGCCCCGCGGCCGCCCGCCCGCCCCGCCCCCGCCTCCGGCGAGTGCGGCCTCAGCTTGCGGCGGCACCAGGTGAACTGCCAGGCGCGGGCCGGGCGGGCGGGATGGCAGCAAGCGCGGGTGGCGGGCAGCGGGTGGCGGGCGGCAGCGGGGCCCGGGCAAGCAGCTCTGGGAGCGCGGGAACGCAGGGGCGGGCGCGGGCCGGAGGCGCGGGAGTGGCGGCCTGAGGCGAGCCCGCGGCCTGACGTGGCGGGGGCGCGGCGGGCGGGACCCCCGGGCGCGGCTGGGCGGGGAGCTGGCGCTAGCAGAGATACTGGGCCTCGGCGCGGCTGCGGGGCCCGCCGGCCTCCTAGCCCTTGGGCTGGCCTGTCGCCCGTGGCGGGACTGAGCGCGGCCTTCCCAGCCGCGACCCTCTGTGCTGTGCGCGGGCGGGTCCTGCAACAGGCGGGTGGGGCGGGGCCGGACTGCCACCACCTGGTGTGACCTTGGATCTTGGCCTTTGAGCCTCAGTTTCCCCAGCAGCTCACCGGGGCAGGGGGTCGGGGGACCCGCGGGCTGCAGCCGTGGGAGTCCAACCTCGCCAGCTCGCGCGGTTTCCAAAGAGAAGCTGGAGATCGCGCTGTCATTGCAAAATCTCCGGGTCCCGAAGCGTCGGCCGCGATTTCTGACTACTTCCAATGTTGGGCGGGCCGGAGTCTGGGGGTCGCCATCACCTTATGCCTAGGGTCCTTTTCGCGCCGGCCTTGGGCCGCAGGTTTGGCGCGCCAAGATGCCCCAACTCAAGCTTTCTGGATGGAAGACTCATTCCAGAGCTCATTCGAGTTGGCACTCTTGTGATGGCTCCCCATTCTGGAAATTAGTACCTGCTCCTTCCTCTCCTCTTCCCAACTGTCCCTTTTCCCTTTGTTGCAGACCTTGCTTCAGTGCTGCCAAGAATTTGGGTTCGTTGAAGGCAGACAATGTTTTGGGGCGCTTCAGAGGACTGAGGGGTGCCTGCTCAGTAAATGGTGTTGAGTTGAAAATTCTTCAAAAATACTTTTGACTCTGTCATCCATGAATTCACAGAAAATCATTTTACGTCCTTCAGTTTGTACCTACTTGGGACATAAAGTTTCCTTCCTGCTCCCCTCAAAAGCTTTGAACAGCACAGAATGGAGGGGCCTTGCTTGTGATGAGTAGAACAGAAATGTTATGGAGCTGGAGGGAACTCAATCTAGGGAAAGACTTCATGATAGAGTAATCCCTGTAAAATGAATAGGAGAAAGAAGGTGCCACCAAGTGAGCTCCCAAGAACATTCATGGGGGAGGAATCACAAAAGAAGTGTTGCATTTGACTTAATTCTTTATTTTTTGAAATTTTACTAATAGTTGCACTGTGAAATGCTGTTTTTCATCTAAGCATTTGTGGGCTAGATAGTGGTTAGAACTAGGTTCTTTTTTTTTTTTTTTAAGATTTTATTTATTTATTTGACAGAGATAGAGACAGCCAGCGAGAGAGGGAACACAAGCAGGGGGAGTGGGAGAGGAAGAAGCAGGCTCATAGCGGAGGAGCCTGATGTGGGGCTCCATCCCATAACACCGGGATCACGCCCTGAGCCGAAGGCAGACGCTTAACTGCTGTGCCACCCAGGTGCCCCTGGAACTAGGTTCTCATACTTTGCTGGTGGGAGAATAAATTAGTATAACCTCTAATGGAGGGCAGTTTGGCAATATACATTCAAATGACAAACATTAAAATTAGTATGATCCAGCAGTTATGTATCTAGACAGTTTTCCTCAGATAACTGCTGCCTATGTGGTATATCTAAATGATTTTCAGTGTGTAACTGTTTGCAAAAGCAAACAATTGGAGGAAACCCAGATGTCTCTGTGAAAAGGATTGATTAAATAACGTGGTTATCCATACAGTGGACTGTGGGAAGGATATTAAGTTTTCATATGCAGAAGTTAACGAAGGGGGGAATGGTGTAGATTTACAGATGTGCCTTTGAATCTGTAGATGTCCCCTACCAGAGAAGGTAGAATTGTAGTTTTCTTGTGGGAGAGGATCTGGTTGGGGCATAAGTGGAAGGAAAATTTAAGTTTCATAACCTACCTTTCTGTGCCTTTTGAATTTGAATGTGAACATATTAAAAAATAAGTTTGAGAATTTAGTTTTTAAATATTTCGTACTAACGGAAAAGTTACCACCTCTCTCTATCAGATCCTAATGTTTTGTCTTCTTTGTTTTTGTTTGTTTGTTTTGAAGAAATAAAACATTCCCTTTTTCCTTCCTGGAGAAAATCATGATCCTGAATTCCTTTAATGTGCCCATGCTATGTTCTACTGTAACGCCTATCTATAAGCAAAATTGGACGGTATTTTGTTGTGTGATTTCAAACTTTTTGTATTATATGTATTCTGCAGTGTGCTTTTTTTCCCCCTCTGCGTGGCTGTGAGATTTCGGCACATTGATGACCATAGCTTGAGCTCTAGTTTGCCCATTTTAACTGTTGTCTAGTATTCTGTTGGCTCACAGTGTTGCCGCATTCATTCCTCTGAGGATGGACATTTTGGTCATGGCCGGTGCTTGCTTTATGAACAAGGCTCTGAAGCATGATCTTGAATATGTTGCACTCTGAACTGTGCTCCTGCAGAGCAGGGAATTGGTTCGTTTTCTTCAAACCACTCTCAGCACCTAGCTTAGCTCCTTAAATTGTGCTTGATAAATGTGCTTTGCTTGCCCAAGGAGGCAGTCTTCTCCTACTGTATTCTGTACTCTATAGTAAGTGTAGCTGCCACGGGTTCCTTCCCAAAGGGGCAGAAGTGCTAATGTGGGCTGTGGACCCACCACTGATTGATGTCTGTTGGAGCAGTCAGTCCCCGCCGCCACCCTTAGAGAAGGAAGCCCTCTCGACTCCCTGGTGGTCATGGTGGTGAGGAGGAGGCTTAGATTTGGAGATAATGAGCTAAGTGCTCAGAGTCATGTGGTTACAAGCGGTACAAACAGTCATGGAGTTTTGCGATGTGGGTGAGATAAAGCCCTAACTGGTGAGTAGATAGGCCAGCTTCAGTGATGGAGCATGCCTGTTGTGTTCTTGATACAGTGACGGAGAAGTGATCGAACTAGACCTCGACCAATATGAGGTTATAAAGAGGTCTGGTGGGAGTCTGATGGTGTTTAGAGGATGACAGGTGTCCCTTTTGGTCTAAGGGCTAGTGACAGGGTACAGGGGAAAGGAACATTTGAGCCAGATCATAGGGAGACCTAAGCGGAAAGCAGTAGGGAGCCACTGCTTGGGAAGCCAGGCTTCTGGGCATTTGGGGACCCCCTGCGGCCTGAGCAGGGGAGCTGGGGGGGATGGGACAGGAGGACGAAAGCCAGTTGGGAGTGTCAGTGCTGTGGTCTGACCCAGAGTGGTGGCCATGGAGAATAAGTGGATGGCATCTGAGATGGGAGAGAATGAATCAGAACTAGAGGGTCTGATAGACACAGGTATAAAAAGGAAAAGTGATCATTGAAACCATGAGGTTTCTGATGTGGAAATCGTGGCTGTATGGATAAGTAAACTAGACCAGTGGGGAAGGGTGTTGGCTGCATTAGGCATCAAGCTGGAGGTGCATTTGGGAATATAGGGTAGATTCTTGGGAAAGAGGGGTGGGCTGGGGTAGAGTGTGTTGGCTGAAGGGATCAGAAAAGAGAGCATTGACATGGGGCAGAGTTTCAAGTCAAGAGAGGTAGTTAATGGGGGCTACCCCTTGGCCCCGGCTGTCTGTGTGTGAGCCAGTCCAGGGTGCGGACGAAGCAGTGGGTAGGTGGGTGAAGGTCCCAAATCAGGAGGCACACTGAGGGGCCAGCACAGAGAGGAATGGAGCATGTTGGATGGGAAGCAGCAGAGAGTCCAAAGCAGTCAGGTGTGCTCCTGAGCTGTTGTGGTGAGGACAGAGGCCTCTTCTTTTTGGCAAGGTTTTTTTGTTTGTTCGTTTGTTTAAATAGGCTCCACGCCCAGCGTGGAGCCCAATGCGGGGCTTGACCTCTCCACCCTGAAATCAAGACCTGAGCTGAGATCAAGAGTCAGGTGCTTAACCACCTGAGCCACCCAGGCGCCCCAGTTTGGCAAGTTTTATAGTAGAATCTGTTTTTCTCCCCTCCCCCCTTTTTAAAAAATTTTAAGTAGGCTCCACACCCAGGATGGGACCTGAGATTAAGAGTCCCATGCTCTACTGACTGAATTAGCGAGGTGCCCCTTTCATTTTTTTCTCTTAAAGATACAGTAGAGGGAATTGGAGAAGGAACTAATTTGGGAGAGGGGTTAGTGGAATGCCATAGGTGGTGAAGGCAGATGTTCACAGGCAGTGTGGCAGGTGACACCTGGTTGGGTGACAGTGCTGTGGCTAGAGTGCTTAGCTAAGGCCCGGAGTGCAGTGCAGGACTGGCTCCCCCTGACTCAGAATGCATGGCCAAAGTGTGTTTAAGGTAGGTTTATTTTACCGATTGGGTTTCTGAGGCTTCAACTCAAATCATTGTGCATGTTTTGAATGTACTCAATTATTACAAAGTAACCTGGAGCTAAAAACATGCTGCAGATGATCTTGAATGCACCAGCTCTAGTTGAAATTACTGTGCTTGACTCTCAGAATCTTGGTAAAAGAAGACAGGTCCTGGACCTTCCCCTGGGTCTCTCTCTTTTTAATTTTTTATTTATTTTTAAGATTTTATTTATTTATTTATTTGACGAGGAGGGGAGAGAGAGAGAATAAGCAGGGGGAGTGGCAGAGGGAGAGGGAGAAGCAGGCTCCCCACTGAGCAGGGAGCCCAACTCAGGGCTCAATCCCAGGACCCTGGGATCATGACCTGAGCTCAAGGCAGACGCTTAACCGACTGAGCCACCCAGGCACCTCTTTCTCTCTCTTTTTTTTAAGTAAACTCTGTTCCCAGTGTGGGGCTCGAGCTCACCACCTGGAGATTAAGAGTCGCATGCTCTACCAACTGAGCCAGCCAGGTTTTGTTTCGTTCTTTCTCAATGGGAGAGAGGAAGAGCTGTTGAGAACCTGGTCTGTGCTGGTGCTTTATATTCATCGTTTACCAATTTTAGATTTCCCCAACGGGCAGGGTGCTTTTATTTCCCTTTTTTCATTTGAGGAACCCGAGACTCAGGTTGGTCATGTGGTGAGTCCATGGGAGGGCCGGGGCCCCAACCAAGGTCAGTCTGTCTCCAGAACCCTTCTGTGTCCCAGAGACGTTAAAGGAGATAAAATTTAATGAAGAATTTTGGCGATGAAGGGACATAGGTCTTCAGAAGGGAGTCCCCAAGTCTGGGGAAGCAGTGGGAGGGGAGAGGGAATTCGTGGATTTTAGACCACAGGGAAAGCACAGGTGAGCTGGTGGGAGGAGCAGAAGCGCCGTGAGCAGCACGTGCCACGGGGCCAGTCTGTGCGCTGCGTGGTGTTGCCTCCCTGGCTTACTCCCTGTCCCCTCTGTCTTGCCAGCTGACAGCCGCAGCGGTGAGGTCTGGTGTGGTGGTCAGGATGGCGGAGGAGCAGGCGTTCACCCAGCTGTGCAAGTTGCCTGTGCAGCCCTCACACCCACATTGTGTCAACAACACCTACCGGAGTGCACAGCACTCCCAGGCCTTGCTCCGGGGGCTGCTGGCTCTCCGGGACAGCGGCATCCTCTTTGATGTTGTCCTGGTGGTGGAGGGGAGACACATTGAGGCCCATCGAATCTTGCTGGCTGCGTCCTGTGATTACTTCAGGTGAGTTACATGCACATGTTCTCACAAGTAAAGTAACACAGGTAATCCTCGTTCCACTAGGTGTTTGTGTTGGCACCACAGTGACCGGGTGGGAGGAACCAGTCGGAAGCTGCCAAGTCCCCTGCTCTCCCCGAGCTCCTCCCACTGCTTGTTGTAGTGACTCACCAACACTGAGCGGGACTGAGGGGTCTTTGAATCTGTTTTTCTTTTTTACTTTATTTTTTTTTTAACATTTTATTTATTTGAGAGAGAGAGCGAGCGAGAGAGAGCAGAGCACAAGCCAGGGGAAGGGCAGAGGGAGAGGGAAGAGCAGACTCCCTGCTGAGCAGGGAGCCTGACACGGGGCTTGATCCCAGGGATCATGACCTGAGTTGAAGGCAGACGTTTAACTGACTGAGCCACCCAGGCACCCTTGAATCTGTTTTTCTTTCAGCTCTTCTGGGACATGTTCTCCCCCCCCCCTTTTTTTTAAGTTTATTTACTTACTTATTTTTAAGTAATCTCTAGCCAGCGTGGGTGGGGCTGGAATTCACAACGCTGAGATCAAGAGTGGCATGCTCTTCCGAGCCAGCCAGCCTCCCCCCGCTTTTTTCCTATTTTTTAAAAAGACAACACGCTTGACTTTACTTTTCCTTTTGGATTTTATAAAATGAATTTTCTGTATCTTGGTATAAAACAGATTTTCTTTCTATTTATTCTGGTTTCCCCAGCATTTCATTTTGAGAAATTTCAGATCTGTGGAAAGTTGAAAGAATAATATTACAAACACCTGAATACCAGTTGTTACCATTTTACCATATTTCCTTTCTCTTCACACACAAAGACATATACACGCCTTTTTTAAGATATTGGCACTTTATGCCTTAGTCTTTCAGTGCCCCCCCCATGCCCCCCCAGTGGTATTCTTATAATGCTAACTGGAAGCCTGGATGAGCCCTGTGGGTGTCGAGGCCAAGGCCGGGTGGTCAGTTGTGTATACACATTGTCCACACAGCCATGTGATGTGTGAAGTTGTGCCTTTTGTGCCCTTTCCCTGGCCCACACCTTCTCATCTTTTTTTTCTTTTTTTGGTTAAGATTGTATTTATTTGAGAGAGAGCGAGCGTGCATGAGACAGGGGAGGGGCAGAGGGACAAGCAGATTCCCTGCTGAGTGCAGAGCCCCACTCAGCCCAATCTCAGGACCCCGAGATCATGACCTTAGCAGAAGTCAGATGTTAACCGACTGAGCCACCCAGGCGCCCCATACCTTCTCATCTTGAGTGCCTAAGCCTCTGACCTTCCTCCCTGCCCCCCACCGTGGATTCTTGGTCCCTTGGGGTTTCTGTGGCCTCCTTCATCCCAGCCACTGGCATATTGGGAAGAATTGGTGCTGCTACCCTCCTTGTGAGAGGAGGCTCAGGAATGAGCCTCAGCCATGGCCACCTGCTTCCCATTCCAGCTCTGATTCTGTTTCATTGTTTCATCTTCAAGTATTGGTTATAGTTCTCAGCTTGTTGTTTTTTGTTCTTTTTTTTTTTTTTTTTTTTTTTTAAGATTTTGTTTATTTGAGAGAGAGAGGGAGTATGTTGGGGGGGGTGGAAGTGGGAGGGGAGGGGCGGAGGGGGAAGGAGAGAAAATCTGAAGCGGACTATACTCAGCATAGAGCCTGATGTGGGGCTCAGTCCCACGACCGCGAGATCATGACCTGAGCCAAAACCAAGAGTTGGATGCTTAACCTACTGAGCCACTCAGGCGCCCCTGTTTGTTTTTTAAGTAATCGCTATTCCCAGCGTGAGGCTGGAACTCATGACCCTGAGGTCAAGAGTTGCACGCTCCACTGACTGAGCCAGTCAGGCACCCCAGTTCTCATTTTTTGATTTTAGGAACTATCAAGTGAAATATTTCTTCATGATATAAGTACCTCCTGTTCTCCACAAGGAGTTTATAGAGTATGACCAGTGGTGGCCTAGGACAGATATGGCCAGGCTTTCTTGCCTGTACTTTTGCTGTTACTCAGCAGTGCTGCCCGCCCTTCTCTGCCTTTCCTGCCCTGCAGTGTTATCTTCTGGGTCTGGCTGAGGTGCCTCTTCCTCTGGGTAGCTTTCTCTAGTTGTCCTGTATCCTTTCCCAGCCTCTGGCTCTCAGGGCTGGCTCTTCCCTGCAGGAGGCCGTTGACCCCTTGGGGATGGAGAGCTGCACGGCCCTGGATCACCTTTGTCTTGGGAGGCACCCCCTGCAGAGATCCTCCTTTGGTGTGTACTCTGTGCAGGGTTTAGGGATTGACTAAACCGGGCATCTTGGGTCTTGTTTTTTGATTTGTAATGACTGTCCACTGTACTAATCTTCTGGCTCCCATGGCCCTCTCCTGCTTTGCCCTGTCTACTTCTCCTGTGCTGGTTCCTGTGCTCCCCACCCCTATGTGTCAGGTGGCACAAGTGTTCTGTCCTATGTGTGATGGCCACCCTGGGTCATATATCTCTCCCTCAGTTTTCCTACTGTGAATTATAAGGCAGTCACTTATATTCACCTCAGTGCCTGTGATTTTGAAAATTTGGATAACATTGATGGTTTTGTAGAAAGTGTATATTGACAGAACTTCACTCCTAAAAAGAAAGTTTTATTCTCCACAAAAACACGAGGCCCAGACGTGTCCGGGGAGTTGTACCTTTTATGAACAGACTCTAATGTCATTTAAACTTTCAGAGCAGATAAAGAAAAAAGAAGTCTCCAAAAGATTTTTTCCTTAAGATTTTATTCATTTATTTGACAGCACAGGAAGGGGGAGTGGTGGAAGGAGAGGGAGAAGCAGGTTCCCCGCTGAGCAGGGAGCCAAGGATGAGGGGCTTGATCTCAGGACCCTGGAATCATGACCTGAGCCAAAGGCAGACACTTAACCAACTAAGCCACCCAGGCCTCCCTCCAAAAAAAATTTTTTTAAAGATTTTATTTCTTCATTTATTGAGCAAGTGAGAGAAAGCACGAGTTATGGGGGGAGGAGCAGAGGGAGAGGGACAAGCAGACTCTGTGCTGAGCACCGAGCCTGATGGGGGTTTGTTTCCACTACCCTGAGATCCTGAGTTTGAAATCAGGAGTCAGACACTTAACGGACTGAGCCATCCAGGTGCCCCTGTGAGTTTCTAAATTTCTTTTAAAGAGAGTTACGTAACATTGGCATCAAAATCGGACAGATAGCCAACACACAAGAAGATTGCAGCTCGTTTGTGATTGACAGTGTGGAGTCTTCAGTGAGATCTCGGTGCAGAGCTCTGCAGCAGCACCATCCCGTAGCCCAGGGGGGCTTTGTTCCATGTTGTTCACTCAAAGGGGGACCTTGCCTGTAGCGCTTTACAGATATCAGTATCCATTCCAGGAGCTAAAATGCTTTTTTTTTTTTTTTTTAAGATTTTATTTATTTATCTTTGGGAGAGTACACGCATGCAGGTGCACAAGCAGGGGGAGCGGCGGGCAGAGGGAGAAGCAGGCTCCCCGCTGAGCAGGGAGCCCGATGCGGGACTCCATCCCAGGACCCTGGGATCATGACCTGAGCTGAAGGCAGACGCTTCACCGACTGAGCCACCCAGGTGTCCCTAAAATACTTTTTGAATTGGTGAAAAACAGTTGAAGGCACCAGTTTACCCCTGCCCTCCCACATCATCTCCCCACCTCACCGCCCACGCCATGGTAACTATTTTCCAAAGTTCCTCTTCATCCATACACTGTTGCTTTTTGCAGATACTAGTCCAGAGTACTGAAACCCCCAAAGCCCCGAAATATGAAAGTTGTTTTATTTTGGTTTTTTGTTCCACTGTGTTGCTAAAACGTCACTAAGTGTATTCAGGGGATCTCCTAGAGCTGTTTTTTGTTAGTTGGTAGCTGTCCAGTCATTAATTTTGTGGGGGGATGGGGAAAGCTGGGTTCTCCCACATTGCCATTTTTTCCATGAGTTTTTATTTTTGTTTTTTAAATTTTGGTACAAGTCTGTTAAACTATAAAACCTGCCCTAAACTGATGTGAGGCTAATTTTATGTTTATCCTATTTAGTGTATGTCTTTTACATTTTGCTTCGGAAATACTAAGGAGTCTGGATGTGAGGTACTGACCCAGACCCTGCACGGCTGTGACATCATACACGACATGGGCGCCGTGTTTCTCCAGTGGAAACCTTTTGAATTCTGAGACATACTTGGCCTCCAGGGTTTGGACCAGGGATTGGGGGCCTGAACAAGGTGATGTAGGGAATGTTCCCCACTGTACATCAGAGGGCGCTCACTGGACATCTGGTTATGGTATCCTAGTGGCAGAGGCGGCCCTCATTCTGCAGAGTTTTCTGTGTTGTTCATGCCCTCCACTTACTTTGTTGGTGCCCTGCTGTGATTTTATTTTTTTTTTTATTTTTTTTTTTTAAAGATTTTATTTATTTATGTGACCGAGAGACAGCCAGCGAGAGAGGGAACACAGCAGGCGAGTGAGAAAGGAAGAAGGAGGCTCCCAGCGGAGGAGCCCCATGTGGGACTTGATCCCGGAACGCCGGGATCACGCCCTGAGCCGAAGGCAGACGCTTTAACGACTGTGCTACCCAGGCGCCCCCCTGCTGTGATTTTAAACACATGATAAGATTTACCATCTTAACCATTTTTAAGTGTACAGCTGAGTAGTATTAAGTGTGTTCGTGCTGTTGCGGAAGGGGTCTCCAGAACTTTCTCATCTTCCCAAACTGAAACTCTGTACCCATTAAACAACAACTCTCTATACCCCTCCTTTTGGCCCCTGGTAACCACCATTCCACTTTCTGTTTCCATGAATTTGACTACTCTAGGAACATTTTATAAGTGAAATCATATATATTTGTCCTTCTGTGACTGGTTTCTTTCACTTAACATAATGTCCTCAGGGTTCATCCATGTTGTAGCATGTGTCAGAATTTCCTTCCTCTTTAAGGTTGAACAGTATCCCGCTGTGTGAATAGACCATTTTGTTAATCCATTCATCTGTGGAGAGACACTTGCATTGTTTCCACCTCTTGGCTATTGTGAATAATGCTGCTATGAACGTGGATGTTTATATATCTTCTTGAGACCCTGCTTTCAGTTCTTCTGGGTGTATACCCAGAAGTAGAATTGCTGGGTTATATGTTAATTCTGTATCGAATTGAGGAGCATCTATACTGTTCTCTGCAGTAGCTGCCACCATTTCACATTCCCACCAGCAGTGCACAAGGGTTCCATTATCTCTGTATTCTCACCAACACGTGTTATTTTCTGTTTGTTTGTGTGTGTGTGTGTGTGTGTTTGTTTTGTTTTGTTTTGTTTTTGGGTAGTGGCCATCCTAATGGTTATGAGGTATGGACATCATTTTTTTCTTTTTTTTTTTTCTTTTTTTTTTTATGATTTATTTATTTTAGAGAGAGGAGCACATTCACGGGGATGGTGGGTAGAGTCTTAGGCACACTCCACGCTGAGCACAGAGTCCGACACGGGGCTTGATATCACACCCTGAGGTCACAACCTGAGCTGAAATCAAGAGTTGGATGCTTCATTGACTGCGCCACTCAGGCACTCCTGGGCATCATTTTAAAGTTTTTCCCCTTTTCAGTTTTTACCTTCTCATAACTTCAGTGTTACAGAAAAGTAGTAAGACTATGATAAAGAATTAGGCATCCGTTTTTGGTTAAAAACAACAAAAACAAAAGGAGCGGGTATATATTTCATTTTTCTTTCAACCTTTTTTCCTCGCTAACTCTTATTTTGAAGGATGTCAGGGACGCCTGGGTGGCTCAGTTGGTTCGGCTCAGGTCACGATCTCAGGGTCCTGGGATCGAGTCCCAAGTTGGATTCACTGCCCAGTGGTGAGCCTGCTTGTCCCTCTCCCTGCTCTCGTGCTCTTGCTCTCTCTCTCCCTCATCAATAAATAAGTAAATGCTTAAAAAAAAAAAAAAGATGTCAATCCTATAGAAAAGCTGAAAGATCGGTATCATGAACAACCTTGCCCTTCACCCAGATTCATCAGTTAGCATTTTGCATATTCGCTTCAGAATAACTTGAGGATATAACAGCTTATCTGGAAATACTTCACTGCACTTCCAAGGATAAGAGCCTTTTGTAGGGGCGCCTGGGTGGCTCAGTCGTTAAGCATCTGCCTTCAGCTCAGGGCGTGATCCCGGCGTTCTGGGATCGAGCCCCACGTCAGGCTCCTCCGCTGGGAGCCTGCTTCTTCCTCTCCCACTCCCCCTGCTTGTGTTCCCTCTCTCGCTGGCTGTCTCTCTCTGTCTGTCGAATAAATAAATAAAATCTTAAAAAAAAAAAGAGCCTTCTGTAATATATCTGTAATAACATTATAAATCTAAGAACATTTATAGTCCTTCCATAATTTTATCTTATATGGAGTCCATATTCAAATTTTCCAATTGTCCCCAAAATGTCTTCTATCTCCTTCCTTCTTCCCCTCTCCATTCTGGATTCAGTCAAGGTCCACACATTGCATGGACACCCCAAAGAGTGAGTCCATGTACCACAGAGCACAGGAAAGCACCCTGAGGGGGTGCGTGTGGAGTAAAACGTCTAGTAGTAAACGTAACGTGTGAGTGCCAGGTCTGTGAGAGGCTGGCTTGTGAGATAGAAGAGCCCATCGTGTCCATCACAGGGATGCTAGCTCTCGCTCCATCAGTCTATATGTGTAATGCATTCCCAATAAAAATACCAACAGACTTTATGGGGGGTGGGAGGATTGCACAAACTGATTCTAAAGTCCGAATTTTCAAAAGCAAGCAATGGCCAGGAAATTATTGGGAAGGTAATAAAAGGAGACTGGTTCTACCCTGCGGTCACACGTGTTACGGAGCTGCAGGAATCCAAGCTGCTTCTGGTGCCTGAGGAGATACGGGAACATTGTTGGGAAAGGAGTGACTTTGAACACAGACACAAGCCTGACAGGAGCTTGGTGTTTTATTAAAGATGGCATCCCAGGTGGGGGAAGGTGATGATGGGGTGTCCCTCTCGAAAAACAAAGTTGCCCCTTGTCTCACACGTTGTACCAAAATAAACTTCAGGTGGATCAATTTGTTGTTGTTAAATGATCTGTTATTGAAATATTTTCCTTTGTAGTTCTTAACTAGCTGGCCATTCCAGTAACCTCTGTTGATGTCGCCTGTGGTGTCACGAGGGTGGCGGCCAAAGGCATTGCAGGCCACAGCCTGGGCAGTCCCCAGGATCACTTTAATGGCTCCAGAGAATGAGTTCTCTGGCTAAAAACGCTGCCGCATCTATCAGGCAGTGTTGATACTCTCATCAAAAGTGATGGTTCCACTGTGCTTAATGTTTTTCTGCTTCTTTCTGTCTCTTGGTGGTTCCTTGAGGGGTTTGATAATCAGAGCAGAGGTAAAAGGTACCACTTCAATCTAGGCCTATCTGTTCTGTGTTTGTTTGTTTGTTTTAAATTTTAAGTAGGTTCCAAGCCCAGCCTGGGACTCTAACTCACAACCCTGAGATCAAGACCTGGGCGCTTAACCAACTGAGCCACCCAGGCATCCTGGGGCCTGTGTGTTCTGAACGGTCAGTTTCACTGTAATCCTCAGACCCTTCCAATCACTGGTTGCCTTGGTGATGTCATCACTAACCTTTTTTGGAGACAGCCCCAGGGGGCCGGTCTTGGGGGCCAGGGCAGACATGGCACCGACTTCCCCACCAGCGCACCTCAGGTGTAAGACCTTGATCTCACTGGGGTCAAACTTGGTGGACGGAGCATGGGCGGAGGTGGCTGGTGTCATATGAACCTGGATTCAGGATGACCAAAGAGAGTTGTGCCTCAAGTGGTTCAGCAGTTTTTCTTTTTTTTAAGTAGGCTCCACACCCAACGTGGGGCTTGAACTCAGGACTCTGAGGTCAAGAGTCGCATGCTCTACCAACTGAGCCAGCCCGGTACCCCAATCAACAATTAAAAAAACTATAGAGGATAGCATGGGAAAAAAATTTTTTTAAGATTTATTTATTTATTTGAGAGAGTGCGCTCACAAGCATGCGAGCGGGGGGTGGGTTACAAGGGGCAGAGGGAAAGGGAAAGAGAATCCTAAGCAGGTTCCACGCTCAGCACAGAGCTCGACATGGGGGCTTGATATCACAACCCCGAGATCATGACTGAGCCGAAACCAAGAGTCTGATTTCTCAACTGACCGAGCCACCCCGGCACCCCGGGGAAATGTTTTTTAATGTTATCTCAGAGAGAAAAGCCTTTCTAAGTCTGGTAAAACTCACAGGCAAAAAAGAAAACGAGAAATTTGCATTCAAAACAGACAAACTTCTGCATGGCAAACAGCTTCGTCAAATCAAAAGATCCGAGGGAGGAAAAAAATTTCAACTCATTCGAAAAAGGGCAGATTTTGTCAAATTGACAAGACAGAGTCTAATAGAAATTGCACAAAGAATCTGGACTGTTCAAAAAAAAAGCATAGAAATGGCACTTTAAAGGGTGCCTGGCTAGCTCGGTTGGGTCTCAGGGTCATGAGATTGAGCCCCACGTCGGGTTCTGTGCTGAGCGTAGAGCCTGCTTGGGATTCTCCCTCCCTTTTCTCTCTAAGGAACAAAAATAGGTAACCTGAGTGTGTTGCAGCCGCAGGTTAAATCAAGCATGACAGCCTTTACAGGAAGAGGGGCAGCCCTATGTATAGCTAAGGAGCCATTTCCAAGATGCATTGTTAAGTCAAAATGGGATGTAGAGTATAAGATACATGGACTGCCTTTGGGCGTAGTGCTGCCCTGGGAGGGGGAGCTGCTGGCCTGGAGCAGAGCAGAGGAGGGAGGGGAAGAGCGAAACTTTCACCCTGGTGTATATTTAAAGTCTTGCACTGCTATATATATTACCTAGTTGAAAAATAAACAGAATGTAAAAATAGCTACTCTGTCCCCTGTATGTGGCTGTCATATTTCAGCCCTGCTGCCTCCCCTGATGACCAGCCGCTTTCCCCCTGAACAACTAATTAACTGGCTTCCCTGGGATGCGTCAGGGGCATCTCACTGATGGTGACTCCGACCTCACTCTCTGACCCCGTTCCTCCCAAGTTCCTGTCAGTCCAGCTAACCCAGCCAAGGGCTCGGGTTCCTCCAGTGCTCTCCTAGATTCAGTCCTTCAGCATGTTCCCTCTGCCACCGCCCCCCCCACCCCGGGCCCGCAAGAACCCTCTTGCCTGAAAGGTCTGCTCACACCACCCTCCTGTGTAAAATTCCCCGACAGCGCTTCATTGTGCTTGGATTTCAATCCTGACTCAGTTTTGACCTGGGGGAAGCAGGCTCTGGCCCTGTCTCACCTGCTCACTTCCTCCTTGTGCTGGCCTTGCTGTCTTGCATACTGAACTCATCCCTGCCCCAGGACTTGAGGTCCTGTCTCCGCCGCCTGGAATGCCATCCACTGGCTGGTGAGGTGCCACCCAACCCCGTCGCGGCCTGTCCTTGCTCCTCATCACAGTCCACCTGCTCCCCCCCTCCCGGCTGGGCGCTCCTAGATCCGGTGCCTTGTTGTGCTTCTTTCTAGCATTTCCTCACTCAGAAATGCCCTATTCTCCTCCCTAGCATCAAACTCCTTGTAAGTAGGAGTCTTAACTACTTTACTTGACTATTAATCCTCTGACCCTAAATGGTACTTGGCATTTAGTTTTTCAGTATATTTTGGATGAAATGACTTTTATGACTTGTTTCCCATTTATTTATTCATCCATTCATTCATGACATGCTCTGGGCTGCTGCTGTGATCCAGGAAGTATATTGTGGATGCAGCAGGAAGCAAGCCAGACGTTGTCCTTGGCTCCAAGAGGCTCAGGTGCCACACCCTGCAGCACGTGAAACACAGACAGTGATTTCTAGGATGGCTGTCCAAACTTGATCAGGAGCTGGTGGGCACCTTCTGTGGCTAGACTCAGAGCACAGAGCGAACCAGCGTTCTGTTGCTCATCACTGCTGGGTGATGCTCCCTGCTCCCTCTCACTCTCTGCGGCCTGGGCTGGTGTCCTGATTGATACAGATTTGCTCATTGTGGGGCTTGAACTCATGACCCTGAGATCAAGACCTGAGCTGAGATCAAGAGTCGGACGCTTAACAGACTGAGCCACCCAGGCGCCCTTATCGTTGATAAAGATTGATACGACAGCACTGTTTCATGTTTTTACTTTGCAGAGGAATGTTTGCTGGGGGATTGAAGGAGATGGAGCAGGAAGAGGTCCTGATCCACGGCGTGTCCTACAATGCCATGTGCCAAATCCTGCATTTCATTTATACCTCTGAGTTGGAGCTCAGCCTCAGCAATGTCCAGGAGACGCTGGTCGCCGCCTGCCAGCTGCAGGTGAGGCTGCCCTTGCTCCAGCAAGGCAGACCCAAACCCAGGGTGTGAGCCCCGGGTGTCTGCTGGGCAGTAGCGTGAAGGGGATCAGAGGCGAGGATACCAGGCAGCAAAGGAGACTGCCGGTAGGGCAGAGGCTCTAGGGTGTTGCACGGCTCAGCCAGCCCCGGGCGCCAAACCATAGCTGCTCCAGACCCCTCCAGGCCCAGGCTCCTCTGCCCTCTGCTCTTCTGCTGGTTCCTTTCCTTCTGCCTGGGTCTCCCCGCCCCAGAGAAGATCCCTCATGTAAACATGGGGGCCAACCCTGAGGCAGGTGTGTGGCGTCCCACGTGCCCTGGTGTCTGATGAAGCTGAGCTGTCCCCACAGCTGCGCAGGCCTTTTCGCTCATCCACTTGGCCTCGTCAGTCTCTTCGAACCTACTTTCCTTTTTGTCATTGAATGTTGAATACTTGTGTTCCTACAGAACTCAGAAAGTTTTCTGAGGCTTTGACAGCGTGACTTACGTTTTGGAAGGCTGTGTTACCTCGGTGCGTTGGTGCAGTCACTCAAGGGCTGGGCCTACACGTGCCTTTGCTTTCAGGAGCCGTTGTCAGACGGTCTCATCTGGCTGAAGAGACGTCTCATCTTACATTTGTTGAAAATGAAAATGAAATACTATGCTGAATTCATTATCCTGACCTTTTTTCAGGTCAGAACACGTTTGGGGCCATCAAAAAAACCTCAAGTCAGGAAAACCAACCTGTTCAGGGGTGTTCGGGGCCCCAGCAGTTCCTGCGCCGTTCCTCTCAGATGGGCAGGGGGAGGTGCTTGGCCTGTGCTTGTTGGGTTGGTTTGACCATGGCTCACCATATGCAGTGAGTAGATGGAGTTGAGCCAGTGCTCCTGAGCACTTCAGCGCTTTCTGAGGCCATTGCGGGGGGCAGCATGGGATGGGGAGCCCCTGCTTTACCTTGAGCAGCCCAGCTTTTGGGGATTTTATTTTTAACATAGTGGGCTTATCTATGCAGTGTTGTTTTTAAAGCGAGTGTTACTTGGTATACCAGTTCCAAGTCCATAGGCCCACGAGGGTCATGTTTGTTCGTGTAGCCAGTACCACATGCCCCCACATGCTGTGCCTTGCACTCACTAGCTCAGGATCAGACTATTGGTGGTGTCCCCAGAGACCTGGATCTGAATCCCGGCAAGACTGTCACACAGGGTAACCCGCAGCAAGGGTTCCTTTCTCCGAGCCTCTCCTGGGGCTCCTGCACTGGGCAGACCTGGGGTGATTACTCTGCAAGTGTCCCTAGCAGAGGGCCCCCTGCTGTGACAATGAGGATGGGAAGGAGAGGGTGACACGGTCCCTGGGTTCTTCAGGAGCTGCTTCTCATGCCCACTGAGGGCTGTTTGCTCTCACTTCCTCCCCAGAACCTGGTCCTCAGTGTCCTGGCCCACGACAGATCAGAAGTAGTATTTTAGGAAGAAGAGGCAAAGCACAAGTGCCTGCCGAGGGAGAAAATGGGTAGTTGAGTGAAGACTTTCAGGACCTAACAGAGCCCTATGGGGATGTTCCATCTGGGGCAGACACATGCCTGGCACTTTGCAGGTTTCCATTGAGTGCTTAGCTAATGACCTGGCAAGTATGGAGTATCTTTGGAATGAGAAAAAAATAAAGATAAAAAGATTTTAAACATGTATTAATAAGCTTCACATACCAGCAGAATCACTGTATGTGTACTGGTTAATTTGTTGATGATGAGTGAGGTATTCCCATTTTTAGAGCATTTTCAAAATCCTATTTTTCTAAACAACTTAGCAACGTCTGGGCCGCTTTCCCTAGAGCCCTCCTCTCTGTCTCCTTCACCCTGCCAGGCTCTGATTGTCTAATCGTGGGATGGCCTCTAAGCCTGTGGCTCATTTCTCGGCTCCCACCTCAGCACTATTCTGTCTTGCCCTCTTTTCAAACCACCAATTCTGCATGATGGGAAAAGGGCAGATGTCAGCCACCCGGGACCCCTGTGCTAGCCAGAGTCATGCAGGCCTTTGCCCAGGCAGGATGGCCTCCAGCCTTTCAAGAACTGTGTGGGGTTCCCAGGAAGGGTGCTGGGTGAGCATCTGAAATGCCATACTGGCAGTTCTTAGCTCGTGGGTGGTTCAGGGCCCTGCTCCTGGGGTGGGGGGTGGGTTCCCTGGGGCTGCAGGCTGCAGCTGCGGGGGTTGTGGCAGGAGAAGAGAACTGGATGTCTCGTAGAAAGCCTGGGCTCCCGGGTGCCTTCCAGAGCATGGGTGGCTAATGTGGTGGCCACTGTGCTGCTTCCTGATTCTCTGGAGATTCACTGCTTTTGATCTGAAAGGGTCCGCTCTGTGCCAGGTAGTTTCTGGGTACGGTCTCGTTTTCAGTTTATTCCTCTCTGCTTATAGAGGAGGAAACCGAGGCTCAGAGCAGTTAAGAACGTGCCACAGACCTCTTCCAAGCCTGGATTTAAACCCAGTCAGTCTGCAGTGAGTCCCCGTCGCCTCTAGAGTTGGGGGAGAGCAGCTGCGCCACGCCTCCACTTCAGGAAAGGTTGGGGGGTGTGGCGAGGGGCCAGCTGTAGCCAACGGCTGTTATCCTCTGTCTCCCTCACCCAGACACTGTTCCCAGCCCGGGCTTGAACGGGGCTTATTCTCTTCACAGATTCCAGAAATCATCCATTTCTGCTGTGATTTTCTCATGTCCTGGGTGGATGAAGAGAACATCCTTGATGTCTACCGGCTGGCGGAGCTGTTTGACTTGAGCCGTCTGACCGAGCAGCTGGACACCTACATCCTCAAAAACTTCGTGGCCTTCTCTCGGACTGACAAGTACCGCCAGCTTCCCCTGGAGAAGGTCTATTCCCTCCTCAGCAGCAACCGTCTGGAGGTCTCCTGCGAGACCGAGGTTTACGAGGGCGCCCTGCTCTACCATTACACCCTGGAGCAGGTGCAGGCTGACCAGATCTCACTGCACGAGCCCCCTAAGCTCCTCGAGACAGTGCGTTTTCCCCTGATGGAAGCTGAGGTCCTCCAGCGGCTGCACGATAAGCTGGACCCCAGCCCGCTGAGGGACACGGTGGCCAACGCCCTCATGTACCACCGCAACGAGAGCCTGCAGCCCAGCTTGCAGGGCCCTCAGACAGAGCTGCGGTCGGACTTCCAGTGCGTCGTGGGCTTTGGGGGCATTCACTCCACACCGTCCACTGTCCTCAGTGACCAGGCCAAGTACCTGAACCCCCTACTGGGAGAGTGGAAGCACTTCACCGCCTCCCTGGCCCCCCGCATGTCCAACCAGGGCATCGCGGTGCTCAACAACTTTGTGTACCTGATCGGAGGGGACAACAATGTCCAGGGCTTCCGCGCCGAGTCCCGGTGCTGGAGGTAGGCAAGGGTGCTGGGCTGAGACGTGGTCTGTGGGTGATGCTGTGGTGCGGGAGTTATGGGCTCAAGAGACTGCTCGTGGGGTGGGTTCTGCAAGGGCTGAGGCACTAGCCTTTTAAGTTCATCTTGTGGCTTGTCGGGGTACACCTGTCTTATGAAGTAAAGTCCAGGTTAATTTGGAGAGTACGGGCCACGATGAGGCAAGGAAGAGGGCACCGGGCATGCTTGTTTTCGCTCTTGTCCTCTTCTCAGACCCACTCACCGTGCGTCACACCCCGCTGTCTTGTGGGTGAGGAGCTAGGTTGTGAATGACTGTGCACTTGGACTGGCTGAGCACAGGGATCAGCCTTGGAAAGAGGGGACCGTGTTGCCAGGAGCACTGGGTGGGGCAGCTGCTCCTTCCATCTTGCCCTCTCCAGCTTTGACATGTCTCATCCCAGGCTCCCTTTGCCCATCAGCTGTGCTCTGCTCTCTTAACCACAAGCCCTTGGTGGAAGAGGGCGTCCTGTCCTCCCTCCCTCTTTGGTAGTATACAGTCCTCAGCCCAGGGTACCCAAAAAGCCAACAGGCATGGCTGAGCCTCATACCAGATTTCATTACCCCTGCCTGCCCTAGCATCAGTAGTGTTGGCGGGCATGGGGTCCCCCTGAGGTCTTCTGAGCAGGCAGTTTTCCAAGAGCGGGAAGGTTATTATGAGGTACTATATATGTTTTTTTCTATATCTGAGGTCTTTATACACAATTCCTGGTTCATAGCTTCCAAAACCCTTGGAATTTCCTGAGAGGAGCCGCTAATTTGTCTTTTGTTATGTTAATGAGAGAGTTAATGCGGGAGTGGCACCTCCAGGCGCCTTCCCTAGGAACTACACTCAGCATTTCAGCATCAAGTGGCCAGAGCTTTGAACTCTGTGACTCTAAGAATCCCGAGTGCGAGGGGTTGCTGGTCACCAGAAGAACCAGTCCTGCCGTTAGAGGGTTGGAATTTTAGTCGTGCCCTCTGACCTTGGGGAGAGGAGAAGGGACTGTGGTTGAATCAGTTGCCAATGGCCAGTGATTTAATCAACAGTGCCTCCGTAGTGAAGCCTTTAAAAACCCAAAAGGAGAGGGTTGGGGTAGGTGACCACCCGGTGGTTGGAGGTGCCGGGAGAGTGGCGCATCTACCTGGAGGGGGCATGGAACTCCCTGCCCATTCCGCAGACCTTGCTCTGTGCATCTCTTCTGTTTGGCTGTTTCTCATTTATATCTTTTTATAATAAATGGGTAATCTAGTAAGTGTAATGTTTCTCTGAGTTCTGTGAACTGCTCTAGCAGATTAAGGAAACCCAAGGAAGGAGGTCTTGGGAACCTCTGATTTATAGCCAGTTGGTTGGAGGCACAGCCTGGTGCTTATGATTGGCATTCTGAGCTGGAGGGGGTCGTTGGAACCTCCCGTTGGTAGCCTGTAGGTCAGAGCATAGGTAACAGCCTGGGCTTGTGACTAGTGTCTGAAATGGGGACAGGTGGGGCGGGGTGGTACCGTCTTGTAGAGTGAGCCCTCACCCTGTGGGATCTGATGCTATCTCCAGGTCGATAGTGTTGGGATTGAGTTGAATTGTGGGCACTTAGTTGGTGTCTACAGAATTGCTTATTGGTGTGGAGAAAATGTCATGCCCCCGCCCCAACATGCACATTGGAGTTGAGTACAGGAACCCAAAAGGAGGGGTTTTGTGGACTGTCCTGTCTGTAGGATGCTTCCAGCTCTGTCAGCGTATCGAGCTGTGATCCCACAAATCCATTTTTGGGGGTAGAACAAAGGAATCAGGGTAGGTCCCCACAGCCTCAGCCACCATTAGGTGTCCAGGGCCCCTCCACTGTGCTTTGGTTTGATTTCGTGGGATTTGATGTATGTGGGAAGTCTCCATCTTCTGCAAGCTGAAAGGAAGCTGGTATTGCAGGGAGATTGCCAGCTGCTTCCGTGGCTGTGCGTTAGGTACTGACCAAGTTCATGTTCACGTTTCCATCTTCGAGGGCGGGGGTGGGGTCTGGCCTGCCCATGCCTCTCGGAAGTGAGCGTGAGGTGACCATGGCCCAGCTGCTTCTGCTTTCTGGACCCCAGGAAGCAGCCACCCCTGTTAAACTGAAGAGACCCAAAGCTTGGCACCTCAACTGCAGTTAAATACAGGACAGGCTGAGTTCAGAAAGGAGGAAACAGTATGTTCATTTTCTCCCTAACCAAATACCCTCCACAGTGGGGGTGGCAGCACCAGGTTCAGCCTTCCCTTGAAAAGCCTTCAAAGCTTCTTATTTAGGGGCCTATTTCCCCGTTAGAGGGCCAAGGCGAAACCTCTCTGCTGAGAGCAACCCACAGACCTGCAAAAGAGACCTCTCTAGGGTATTGTGGTCACCAGCCCTTAGCATACAGTGGGGTGGTTGTGTGCCCACAGGGAGGCCGTGGAGCTTTCCCACAGGGGGGGCCACTGCCTGCCCTTTGTCTGCCCTTTTACTGCCTTGCTGTCAGTTTCACTCAAGACCGGTCCAAATCTCTCGTTGGTGAACATGTGCTGTGAGCGCCATGCCAAACTCTGGACAATGCTAGTATCAGCACCAGTGTTTGATAACCGCAGCTTCAAACTCCAGTGACAAGGTTGGATCATTGTAGCCGGTGGGGTGGGTGAGACCTGCCTGGCAGGGGAGGCAGTGCAAAGGGGTTGGGGTGCAGTGTCTGCCTGGGTGGTGGGGAGGACCCTGGGGTGTCATCTCTACAGGGTGAGAGTTACATTAATCCCCTCATAGACTTAAAACTGCCAGATGGATCTTAACTTGAATGGTCTAAAGAGTGTGGTCGTCTCCCTTCTCCCCTTCCTTAATTTACGAGCCTTGGGATCTACAGACTCGCGGAATACAAGAAGACAAAATTTGCAGTTAGGGTTTGCATTTGGGGTGTTGGAGACTTACCAGGTTGTATCAGAGCATTGGTACAACGGGAACTGCATATGAGAAGTTAGATGTCTTGGAGCAAATTGTATTTGTACTCCCCCCCCCCCCCCCGCTTTTCAAAGTCTGCATTACTCCACTTTGCTTTTGTGAAAGACCTACATTAGTGCCTGTTGTCGCTAGCCAGTAGATTCCAAAGAGGATTTTCGCTTTTACAAAAAGAAGATGAAAAGCGAAGATAGCGTTTCAGCATTGGTTTTAGAGCGAGCTTTTACAGAGAGACAACACGCACCCTGAGCGAGAGTGGCACCTCCAAGCGCCTTCCCTAGGAACTACGCTCAGCATTTCAGCGTCCAGCTGCCAGAGCTTTGAACTCTGTGAGCATCTGTGGTTATCTCTGTGCATCCGTTAGCAAGGAGTGACCTAAGGTATCAGAAAAGCCCTGAGAACGGTTATTTTTTGGGTCTGGGAACGCTCAAATTTTTTTCCACGTGAATTAATGCTGTTTGCTTTGTTTTATGCCATTTCAGCTTTTGAGAGGTTTCCAAGGAACAGCCTGCTTTCAGATGGGGGGACCTGTACTGACTGCCCGCCTCGCCCATGGCCTGTTGGACTCTACTTAGGGTAGCAACTTGTTTTCGCCCTTAGGCATTTCCGTGGCTGTTCATATTTCAAAAGATATTTTAAAAAATTTCTTGGATTGTAATGGACTTCATTACTAGTCATGGAAATGCTTAAGTTGTGGAAACACAGAAGGAAAATGGTCTGCTCAATTTAACAAAGACCTCCGAGCATCTTGTATTAACTCTAGCTTGCACTTCTGAGTTTGCAGTAAGGCGATCCAAAATCTGCCTTAAAGTGACGAAAACGGTTGATATCCTTATATAGCTAGTTTTTATTAGAAAAAACATTACTTGAGGATTTATTCCAACAAAGTAGAAAATCAATCCAATAAAGAGGGAAATCTGGGGAGTAAGAAGTGGGAGCAACTGTGGTTGCGTCTAAATTATGGATGTGTGGTGTATGTGTAGTGCGTGTGTGGTGTGTGCTCATGTGTGTTAAATCTGAAACCACAAATCCATATGAATGCATCCGAGGAAGCCGTGAGGTCAGGAGACCAGAAGGAAGCAAGCGGAACCATCTGGTGGGTCTTGTCTCACTCTGGTGGAAGATGCTGACTTGCACTTGACTGGAAGCGGGGGTGGGGGGGACGTGTACGTGAATGAGTGTCGTGCACAGAAAAGGTAGTGGGAAGTGCCCATCCCAGTCAGTTGGCAGGGCCTCCATGAGTGCTGAGCCCCTGGACTAGCCTGGGCTGCCTGTCCCCACCTAGACCTTCAACTGGCTGAGTCCCTGGCCAGTGAGTTCTTAAATGGCAGGCCCTTCCTGGTCTCCATGAGAGAGCTCTGCCCTCCCAGCCCCTGCTGCCCAGTAGATCATGACTTCTGGATAGATCACCCCGTCTGTACCTCCACAGTGGCAAGAAGGGTACTTGTCTGGCGTTTCCCTTGGGATTCCCTGCACTGAGCACCATGCCTGATCCACGTTGGGTGGCCAGCGAATATTTGCAGAGTGACCGAATGGTTTCACTGCTGGTAATCTTTGTTTAGTTCATCGAGTAGACGGTGAGTGATCTGCCCTGAGCTACATTGAAGTCTAGGAATACAGACCTGAACCAGTCCTTTACAAACTCCCTTCTGGTTTAACAAGGACCCTTTTCATGTGCATTGTCCTTTCTGAGCCCTCGTGATAGCTTTTGTAGGCAGGTGGGATCCTCCCCTCGGCCAGGTGTGGAAACTAATGCCGGAGAGGAGAACCAATACCTGCGTGCATCCGACTGGACAGGGACAGACAGCTCTCGAACCTGGGTCTGCGTGACCCGTGCGCATGTTTTTTCTCTCCTGTTAGCCCCAGCCCCTGAGGTTTCCTGTCATTCCAAGAGCTGGCCAAAAGGCACGGGCAGGAAGGAGCAGCTGCAGAGCACATCTAAACTGTGCTTTGGGGTAAAGGATGAAACCCGTCTCTTCACCGACCAGTATATGGCATTGATCAAAGAAAACTCTGTTCATTCTCTAATGAGCCAGTTGAAGTTCAGCTTATCCCCTTGGAGTTGGTCTGTCTGTGGAGAAATAAAAACTACTTATCTGAAAGTGGCTATAATTATGCACGAGCTGTTGAGCAGGGAGGCTTCAGAAGCAGGCACTCAGGTGCTGGTGCCTGAGTGAATGTCCAGTGGAAAGGGCCTGACACAGGTTGGGGGGAGAGTGGACTTTGGGGCTCGGGCTGATAGGGTCCTGGTCACTCAAGGCTCTGTAATCCTCTGTATTCATCCAAATAGCAGAGTGCCATGCCATTCACCATGTCCTGCAGAGTGCCAGGCCTGGGGCATGGAGTGGGGCAGGGCTGAGTGCTGGCAAGGTCAGTGTGGACTGGCTTGTGAAGGGCCTCAGGTGCTAGGCTAAGTGAGGATTTTGGTATGAGTGAGGGCTTGCTGGTGAGTGTGGGATCGGGTGAGCAGAGGGAGCACGGGGTTCCATTCAGGACCAGTGAGCAGCCAGCTGGAGATGGCTAGGAGGCCTTTGCCCTGTGGGTCTGACATGCGGGAGGAAGAAGTGAGGGGTGATAGTTGGTCTCCTGGGATGGCTGAAATCTCATGGGTTGAGCATGTGAAGGCCTTCAATAGCGAACGAAGGGCAGAGCGGCCTCAGGGGCGTGGGAGGGGGTAGTTGCACAAAGGAGCTCAGAATGAAGCTGCTGCTTGGGGATATGACTTTTTTTTTTTTTTTTTTTTTTTAAAGATTTTATTTATTTATTTGACAGAGAGAGAGACAGCCAGCGAGAGAGGGAACACAAGCAGGGGGAGTGGGAGAGGAAGAAGCAGGCTCACAACAGAGGAGCCTGATGTGGGACTCGATCCCAGAACGCCGGGATCACGCCCTGAGCTGAAGGCAGACACTTAACCGCTGTGCCACCCAGGCGCCCCGGGGATATGACTTTTTTAAAAGGTTGATGGAGAAAGAGGCAGGGTTGGGGACATCTGTGTCTCCCAGGAAAGGGACGTGAATGTGGCCCTAGTGTCGGGAGAGCGAGCTTTGCAGCGCTGGGGCTCAGCAGGAGCTCCGGAGAAGCTCAGCGGTGGTCAGCTTCCCTGACCGCCTCTAGCTGCTCTCCTGGGAAGCCCTTCATTACAGCAGTGCTCCTCTGGCCTCGTGGGCCTGCTGCAGCCAGTCCAGCATGGGAGATAATTCTCACTCCTGGCAACAGGACAGCTTAGGAGAGGCACATGAATTGATGGAGGGGTGGGCTGTGACAGGAGCCTGGCAGACCACCCCAGAGGGAGTGTTGGCATTGACTGGAGGTTCGGGAGGTGTTGTGTCTGTCCAGGGGCGGGGCCATAAGTGGGCATTCCTGAATGGGGACAGGGCCATGGGGACCATGGATTTGGATAGGTGAGATGGAGGTGGCTGTAGGAACAGCCATGGGACAACCTGGGGTGGACAGATGAGTGGGCTAGAGCCCCCCCCCATGAGATTGCCCCTAGAAGGTGCTGGCATTTTGGGCAGAAACCTGAGGGGCTCCTGGCCATGCCTTCCAGGCTCAGTGCTGGGGACACACCCATGTTCCGGCATGTAGCGGCCTGCTGGTGTGGTTGTGGGTAGGCATGTGCTGGTGTGTCAGGGCAGCTGGTGGGGGTGTGCTTCGGCGTACAGTGGCGGGCTTTCTGGCCTATCAGTGATGCAGCTGCCCTCATTTTCTCTCAAAAGGTATGACCCAAGGCACAACCGCTGGTTCCAGATCCAGTCGCTGCAGCAGGAGCACGCCGACCTGTGTGTGTGTGTTGTGGGCAGGTACATCTATGCGGTGGCGGGCCGAGACTACCATAATGATCTGAATGCTGTGGAGCGCTACGATCCCGCCACCAACTCCTGGGCTTACGTGGCTCCGCTCAAGAGGGAGGTAAGGAAACCCCTCCAAGGGGGGCCTTTTCCTGCCCGCTTTCCTTCCGGGGTATGCAGAGAGTGGATGGTCAAGCCAGGAAACCGGGCCTAGTGGGCACCTCCAAAGACTCTGCACTGTGATTGGGGCAGGGGACCCCTGAGGTTCGGCCAGCCCCCTGGGGAGATCCTCCCCAAGTGTACACCAGATCCCATTCCCCAGAATTTCATCCCCATCTTGGTCTCACCACCTTGGTCCCAGGAAGCTGCTTTATTTTTTATTTTTTATTTTCTTAAAGATCTTATTTATTTGAGAGAGAGAATCTGAGGCAGACTCAGATCATGGAGCCCGACACGGGGCTCGATCATGGAGCCCGACACGGGGCTCCATCCTATCACTGCGAGATCAGAACCTGAGCTGAAACCAAGAGTTGGAGGTTCACCCAACTGAGCCACCCAGGTGCCCCCCCCCCCGGAAGCTGCTTTAACCTTGCAGTTCAAATGTAGACAGATTTAAAAAAAAAAAAAAAACTGAGCAATTTAAAAAAAAAAAAAATGTAGACAGAAGCCTTCCCCTGGTCTGTCCCTCAGCACAGCTGAGCTGAGGTGAAATGTGTCCAAAGATGTTGTCAAACAGGAGGGACACTGTGATAGAGGAGGGCTCAGGAGCCTCAGACTTCTCCATGGGCCTCCTGGAAGGTGAGGCCTTTGAAAAGCCAAAAACCCACTTTAGAAGTTGTAGTTCATATTTGTTTGCTTGGTTTTAAAGATCAGGTGTACCCAGGGGTACCCCTGGGCACTCCAGAGGTAGAGGATGGCATGAGGACCCATGTGGGGGCTGTTGTCCGGGCTCTGCCACAAGAGCTCCTGCCTTTCTGAACCTCTTTCCACATCTCCTCTCTTTATCTCTCACCCCTCTCCAATCCCCCCCAAGGCTGTAGTCTTTGACGTCAGGGGGCTGAGGTCTCCTTGATGGGTGCAGCTCTTCTCCATGGCCCATAAGGCCTCTGAGGCCAGGGGTTCTCTCCCAGGCAGGGAAAGCTGGTCTGCTCTGTGCTCCTCTGCTTCCCTGGGGAAGGAAACACCTCTGCTGGGGTACTCCCTACCCTTATTCTGGAGAAAGAAAGAGATTTTTGCATGGGAAAGATCAGGGGGTCCTTGAGACCTGGTAGACCTCTGAATTCTGTTCTGAAAAGGAGTGAGTAGGAATGGGGGGTGTTGGGCTCCAGGGAGTGTTTGTCTGGAAGCTGCAGTTCTCCGATGTGGCCACAGAGGGGCAGCCTCGGCCTTCAACCAGGTTCATTCTGTCACTGTTCTTCCTTCTTTCATACCATTCATTTATACAGCTACTATTTATTAAGCACCTACCATATACCAAGCCCGGGGATCCAATGGTGATAAAAGATGAGAAAAGTTCCCCTCCAGATCACGGTGTCCACAGCCTAATAGGAGAGACCACTCTTAACCACTGAACAAATCAGTGAAGTAATTGCCGATTGTGCTAAGTGTGATGAAGGAAATGGAGAGTGTTGAGCTCAGCATTGCGCAGGGTGGGGGCTCTGGCAGGACTAATCTGAAAAGACTGGGGAAGGCCCATCTGAAGAGATGTTGAGTAGACCAAGGGAGAGGGAAGAAGGAGCTCCCAGGCTAGGAGGGGGACTTCCCAATTCTGAGAAAGAGGGATGGCATGAGGAGGGATTGTGAAGAGACAGGATGGAGAGGAGCAGCTCCTGAGCCATCTGGTGGACCAGGTGGGGGCGATGGTGGCTTGTCCTAGGGTAGAGGCTGTGGGGAAGAAGAGAGATGGGCAGGTTCGAGGTGTAGTTTGGAGGTAAACGGACCAGACTTTTTGATGGATCAGATGTTAGAGAGTGAAAGGTAGATAATGGAAGACACCCAGGCTCCAGATTTGAGCACCTGGGTGGATGGCTAAGCCGCTGACCAGGAGGACAAATGGGTTTGGGAATGAAAAAGAAAAGGAAGGGTTCCATGTAGAACATGATAACTATTCCAATGGGAAATGTCAGTTTGACATTAAAAGTCAAGCTTGGGAGTGATCAGCCAGGAGATAGGTGGAGGATTTGTCAGGACATGATGGTGTGCTGGCAGTGGGAACAGCTGTGATCAGCTCAGAGGAGGAGGGACTATGAGAGGGTTGTGGAGGGGCGGCCAGGGAGATAGATGGGAAACCTGCCAGAGAGCAAGGGCGTTTTCTCCTGTGTGCAGAGGGGGCCCACAGGTCCTGGAGAAGGCAGATAGGCAGCCCACATTGCTAATTTAGAACCCACAGTCAGACATAGTAAATGACTGAGGGAAAAGGCTGTCACACAGCCTCATCAGTTTGTCACATTCTCTTACCTGTTTCTTAGGGACCCATATAATGCCGAGTCCCACCAGTGTGGCATTATTAACAACTGGTTGCTGACATGCCCCCCACAGACCATGAACTCCCTGGCCTACTTCCTGTGTTCCAGAGGAGAAAAGGGGGATCTCTGCAGGGAACTCCCTCACTTAAAAACCTCCCCAGAGAACTCACACCTCTGGGAAGATAGAGTAGATGTATTCTTCCTAATTAATTCCTCTTGCTAAGTACAACTCAAAACTCTGGACACTAGAGTTTTGCTGGACACTCTCTCTCTATATATATAAAAACCCTTAAGATCATAATGGTTGAGAGAAGACAGTTCATCTAGGGATCTCAGGACCTGAGAAACAACACCGTACGGTAATGTGTTCCCTGGGTTTTCTTTTTGTCTCGTATACCCCAGTCTTGTAAGTACAGAGGCTGATAGCACCCATGGGAGGCCAACTTTGATAAATGTATAAAAATTGAAATCCTCACTGTGTTCTCTGTCTCAGATGGACTCAGACTAGAAATCACCAACAGAAAGTTAACAGGGGGAAAAAAAGTTAACAGGAAAATCTCCAAACAGTCGGAAACTAAACACACGTCTAAATAATCCACAGGTCAAGGGGGAATAATAAAATACCATGAAACGAATGAAAATGGAAAGTGAGCATGTCAGCATTGGTGGCATCAAGCTATAGCTGTGCTGAGAGAGAAATTTGTGACACTAAAAGCATACATTAAAGAAGAAAAATCAACAATATAAGCTGCTATCTTAAGAACTTGGGGGGGGGAGAGCAAAATAAAACCAAACCAAGCAAAAGAAATATTAAAGAGCAGAAATCAGTGAAGTTCAAACCATAAAAACAAGAGAGAAAATCAATGAAACAACTGGCTCTTAGGGCGCCTGGGTGGCTCAGTCGTTAAGCGTCTGCCTTTGGCTCAGGTCATGATCCCAGGGTCCTGGGATCGAGCCCTGCATCGTGCTCCCTGCTCAGTGGGAAGCCTGCTTCTCCCTCTCCTACTCCCCCTGCTTGTGTTCCCTCTCTCACTGTGTCTCTCTGTCAAATAAATAAAATCTTACAAAGAAAAAAAAAAAAAGAACTGGCTCTTAACAAGATAAATAAAATTGACAAACCTCTAGAAAGAGAAGTGACAATTTAAAATATCAAGAGAAATGGGACATTACTACAAACCCTGCAGACATCAAAGTATGAGAAGGGAATACTGTGAACAACCCTACATGTGTAAACTTGGTTACAGATGAATTCCTCAAAAAATACAATGTAACACAACTGACTCAAAGCTAAATAGATAATTTGAATAATCCTCTACCTGTTAAGGAAATTGAACTTCCCAAAAAGAAATATCCAGGCCTAGATAGTTTTATTGAGGAATTCTACTAAACATTTGAAAGTTAACAATTCTGCATATTTTTTTTTTCCAGAAAATGGAAGAGGAGGGAATACTTCCCAGTTCATCTTATGAGGTTAACATTAACTTGATAACAAAACCACACAAAGACAGCCCCCAAAAAAGACAAATCTCCCATAAATCTACATATGAATGTCCTTCCTTAAATCTTAGCAAATAGAATTATCCCCCTCAATAAAAGAAATGCATGACAAATGGAGTTGATTACAGAGATGGGAGGCTAGTTCCATATTTGAAATTTAATCAGTGTATAATCCACCATGTTAAAAATCATACAATCAGGGGCGCCTGGGTGGCACGGAGGTTAAGCGTCTGCCTTCGGCTCGGCGTGATCCCAGTGTTGTGGAATCGAGCCCCACATCAGGCTCCTCCGCTATGAGCCTGCTTCTTCCTCTCCCACTCCCCCTGCCTGTGTTCCCTCTCTCGCTGGCTGTCTCTATCTCTGTCAAATAAATAAATAAAATCTTTTTTAAAAAATCATGCAATCATATCAGTCAAAGCAGGAAAAGGATTTGACAATATTTTGCCTCCGTTCATGATCAGACTAAAAAAATAAGAATAGAGACTAGTTTCCTTAACTTGATGAAGAACATCTACTAAAATCCTACTGCTAATATTGTGTTTAATGGTGAAAGACTGAGTTGAATGTTTTTCCTAAGATGGGGAGCAGGGCAAGGATGTCTGCTCTCACCACTCTTATCTGTCATAGTCCTGGAGGGTCTAGCCAGTGAAACATGGCAAGAAAAGAAAAGAATACATCCAGATTGAAAAGGAAGAAGTAAAACTGACCCTAAAGATGAATAAATTGTCCAAAGTGTAACGGAATCTACAGGGGCACCTGGGTGGCTCAGTTAGTTAGGTGTCCAACTCTTGATTTCGGTTCAGGTCGTGATCTCAGGGTCATGAGATCGATTCCCACATCGGGCTCCACACTCAGCACAGAGTCTGCCTGAGGTTCTCTCTCTCCCTCTCCCCCTCCCCTGCTTACATATTTTCTCTTTCTCTCAAATAAGTAAATAAATAAAAATCTTAAAGGAATCTATAAAAAAAAAAATCCTAGCACTAATAAGGGAGTTCAGTGAGATTGTAGGATATGAGATAAACCTGCAGAAATGAATTGCATTTTTGTATATTTAGCAATGAATATGTGGACACTGAAATGGAAAGTACTATTTATAATTGCTCAAAAAAATGAAATGCTTAGGTGTAAATTTAACAACACTTATAGAATTTATATGCTCAAAGTTATAAAATGCTGATGAAAGAAATAAAAGAAGATGTAAATAAGGGGGGAGACATACCATGTACATGGATTGGAAGACTCAAGTAATAAAGATGTCAGTTCTTCCCAAATTGATATATGGTGTTTAACTCAATTCCTATCAAAATTCCAGCAGCAGTTTTTATAAATATAGATGAGACTATTCTGAGATTTATGTGGAAAGGCAAAGGATCTAGAATACCTCAGTTTTGTAAAGGAATAAAGTGGGAAGGGGGTGGTTGGGTGGCTCAGTCTGTTAAGTGTCTGCCTTCAGCTCAGGTCGTGATCCCGGGGTCCTGGGATCGAGTCCTGCATCGGGCTCCCTGCTCAGTGGGGAGTCTGCTTCTCCCTCTGCCTTCCCCCCTGGCTTGTGCTCTCTCTCTCACTCACTCTCTGTCTGTCTCAAATAAGTATTTGACAGAGACACAGTGAGAGAAGGAACACAAGCAGGGGGAATAGGAGAGGCAGATGCATAACGACTGAGCCACCCAGGGGACCCTAAGTAAAATCTTCAAAAAACAAAGAATGTAAAGGAATACAATGGGAAGAATCAATCTACCCAATTTCAAGACTTACTACATAGCTACGGTGTCACAACCGTGGTGTTGGCACAGGGATACACACATAGATCAGTGCAACAGAATGGAGAGCCCACACAGATGTGTCCCTCTGATTTTTGACAAAGGTGCAAAAGCAATTGAATGGAAAAAAGATAACTTTCCAACAAATTATACGAGAACAGTTGGAATCCACAAGCAGAGAAAATGAACATCGACCCAAGTCTCATACTTCATACAAAAATTAACTCAAAGTGGTTTACGAGCTTAGCTGTAAAATGTAAATCTATATAGTACTTAGGGGAAAAAAGTAGAAGAAAATCTTTGGGATCTAGGCCTGGGCCACAAGTATTTAGACATGACCCCCAAATCATGAGCCATAAAAAGAAAAATCGATAAATGGGACTTCATGAGAACTACGGAGGGGGGATATCAGACGGCAAACAAGCACGTGAGAAGATGTTCAACATCATTAGCCATTAGGGAAGCGCATTTCAGACCCACAGTGAGAAAACCCCCCCATCGGAGTGACTAAACGAAAAACTAGTGGCAGCAGCCAGTGCTGGCGGGGCTGCAGAGAAGCCAGGTGGCCCGTACGTGGCTGTTGGGAGTGTAAAATGGCACAGCTGCACTGGGAAGGAATAACACAAGGTCTTTAAATAGTTAACTTGCAACTACCATGCAACCCAGCAGTTGCCATCCTGGGCATTTATCCCAGAAAGATGGAAACTGTATGCAAACATGTATAGCGGTTTATTGGTAACAGCCAGAAACTGGAAGCAAAGCTGGTGTCCTTCAACAGGTGAATGGCTAAGCAAAGTGTAGCAGATGCGCAGCTGGAATTCTACTGAGCAATAAAAACGGACAACGGTCTAAACCCAAGGTAGCATAGAAAGCCCGTTTCAAAAGGTTACGTGCTGCGTGATTCCATTCATATGATACTCTTGAAATGACGGAATTATAGAAATAGGGAAACAGATTGGTGGTTGACAGGGATTAAAGAGGGGGTTCGGGGCGGGGGGAGGGTTGTGGCTGTGATTACGAACAGGCAGCAGAAGGGAGCCTAGTGGAGATGGAGGTGTCCTGTGTCTTGACTGTGTCAGCGTCAGCATCCTGGTTGTGTCCTTGTGCTAGAGTTATGCCAGCTCCTGTCATTGGGGAGCCTGGGTAAAGGGTACGTGGGCATCTGTAGTATTTTCTTACAACTACGTGTGAATCTACGCTTACTTCAAAATGAAAAGCTTAGTTAAACAAACAAACCCAAGGGACGCCTGGGTGGCTCAGTTGGTTAAGCATCTGCTTTTGGCTCAGGTCATGATCCCGGGGTTCTAGGATCGAGTCCTGCATCAGGCTCCTTGCTCAGTGAGGAGCCTGCCTCTCCCCTGCCTGCCTGTCCCTCTGCTTGTACACTCCTCTCCTTCTCTCTCTCTCTCTCTCTCTCTGTCTCTCTCTGCGTGTGTGTCAAATCAATCAATCAGATAAATCTTAAAAAAAACAAAAACGCAAACACCAAAACCTCCCTAGGTCCCCACCATTGGTGAGAGAAGACCCAAGCCCTTGGTTTATGTCCTGCCCACTGCTCTGTCCCCTGCCTAAGTCTGAGGACCAAAATCAAAAGCAGGGTGGTGTATTTTCTTCCCCCACACATAACCATCACTAAAATGGCGTTGTTCTCTGTGTTTGATTTTGCATCTCACTTTCCTCCTCACCATATCGTTAGATATTATTTGTGAACAGATTGTGAAAGTGGAGTCAACAGGCCTGGAGGATTGGCTGGTCATTGGGAGTGGGGGAGAAGTGGAGGCCACTGAAGGTGGGTTAGGTAATCGCAGAAGTGCTGTCTCCTCCTGTGACGGGCTCAACAGGCTGTGCTTTGATTGCTTTGAGCCCCCCTGCAGATGTCTCCTTTAAGGCAAGGGAAAGGGGGGCGCCTGGGTGGCTCAGTCGTTAAGCGTCTGCCTTCGGCTCAGGGCGTGATCCTGGCGTTCTGGGATCGAGCCCCACATCAGGCTCCTCCGCTGGGGGCCTGCTTCTTCCTCTCCCACTCCCCCTGCTTGTGTTCCCTCTCTCGCTGGCTGTTTTCTGTCAAATAAATAAAATCTTTAAAAAAAAAAAATAAGGCAAGGGAAAGGCATAGATTCCGTTCTCCCCCTTGTAGAAGCTCAGAGTCACTTCTGGGTCCGTAGACTCGTCCCCTATTGGGGTAAGGTCAGGCTGGATGACTAGGACCGAATCAGGGAGCGTTCTCAGCAGAATGTGAGGTGGAAGCTGGGGACACCACGAGGGATGGTGTGCAGCTGTGGGGTATGAGCGGCCTCAGTGAGGGCCCCTGGTTGCCTTCCCTCATGGCACTCTTACCCCCTCCCCACACACCCCCGGTTCTTTGGTGGCAGGTGTATGCCCACGCGGGCGCCACGCTGGAGGGGAAGATGTACGTTACCTGTGGTCGCAGAGGAGAGGACTACCTGAAGGAGACGCACTGCTATGACCCCGACAGCAACACCTGGCACAGCCTGGCTGATGGGCCCGTGCGGCGGGCCTGGCACGGCATGGCCACGCTCCTGGACAAGTTGTACGTGATCGGGGGCAGCAACAATGACGCTGGCTACAGGAGAGATGTGCACCAGGTGAGCAGAGCTGGGCTGCCCGTGCGCGTGTTCTTCTCATCCCTTCCAGTTGTTTCAGGTGAAAAATTAATTGCAGCATGTATGCCTTTGTATTAAATAGGCTGTATTTTTTATAGCAGTTTTAGGTTCCCAGCAAAACTGAACAGAAGGTGCAGAGATTTGCCATATACCCCCATCCCTGCACACGTGGTCTCCCCCACCATCAACATCCCCCACCAGAGTGGGACATTTGTTAGAATCCATGAACCCACCATGACACGTTCTACGCCAAACCCATAGTTTACATCAGGGTTCACTCTTGGGTGGTCTGCATTCCCTGGATTTGGACCAATGACATGTATCCACCATCATAGCATCAGGCAGGGTGCTTTCATTTGTTTTTATTATTAAAAACATTAATTATAAAGTTAGTATAACCGCATTGCAGGTCCTTTGAATAATGGATAAGGCTGAGGAAAAGCACCCATAATTCTGCTCAGTGCCAGTGCTTTTTAGTCCTGCCTGTGCATGGTTTCCACCTAATTGTAGGTAAAGAGCATTCCATTCTGCTTCTGGCTGAAGTTTGTCGTTTTACAACTGTTGTCCAGTTTAATACTCGATTTCCATAGCCCACCTCAGCGGCCATGCAGTATTCTGTCACGTGGGTACGTCATTTGGCTTGGTCCAAGTTTTGACTATTCCAAGTAACAAAAGTAATATTTACTTTGTAGTGCGTTTCAGGTATTTTGGATTGCTTTCTTAGGTGAGAGCTCTGTTTCTCAAAGTGTGGTCCCAGACCAGCAGCATCCGCATCACTGGGAACTTGTTAGAAATGCAGGTTCTCAGGCCCCAGCCCAGACCCACTGACCTGGAAGGTCCAGGGGCGGGGCACAGCGGTGTGTCTTAACAGGCCCCAAGTGGAGAGAAGCCCTGGGCCCTCCTGGATCAGTTTCCTATGGCTGCCATGACAAATCACCACCAACTTACTAACTTGACACAATGTAAGCGTATTCTTACAGTTTGTATGTCCTAAGTCTGATGTGGTCTCACTGGCTAAAATCCAGATGTCCTTTTTGGGGCACCAGGGGAGAATCTGGCTCCTTGCTCACTCAGGTTATCAGTTCACTTCCCTGCGTGTGTAGAACTAAGGTCCCTGTTTCTTTGCTGGCTGTCGGCTAAAGGCCCTTATTGGCTTCTAGAGGCCTCTGCGTTCCCTGGCCTGGGCCCGCTTCGTCCTCAGCCAGCAACGGCAGGTTGTCCTTCTGACTTCTCTTCTCTCCTGGTAGACTTTCCCCTCTGCTTTCAAGGACTTGTGCAATTAGACGGGCTGCCCGGCGAGTCCAGGATAACCTCCCCACCTCGAGGTCCATACCCTGAAGCATGTCTGCAGAGTTCCTTTTGCCACGTAAAGTAACACAAGTTCTAGAGATTTAGGACACGGACTTCTTTAGAGGTCATTTCTTTGCCTACCACGGAGGGAGAACCAAAGGTGGTTATTAAGTCAAAAAGATAAGATTTTTGTGGCTCTTAATACATATTGTCGGACAGCTTTCCCGGAGTGTCAGACCAGCACAGAGACGAACGGCTTCATTGCGCATCTGTCAGCACTGGGCCTTGTGATTTTTCTTACCCCAGTGGCAGCTAGTTGTCAGGGACACATTTAACTCCGGTTTTCCATTTCTTGATTACGAGTAAGTGAAACATTTTCCCACGTGTTTGTTTACCGTTTGGGGGAATTTTGGAGACGTGAGACCGTTGATGGTCAGCAAGCTGACTATTTCCACATTTTATCTGCACTTCCCCCTGGAGTTGGTGCTGTGAGGGAGTTAGCTGGGGCCCATGTCTTTGGTCAGTTTCAGTCTTGTGGAGGGGAGAGAACCCCAGACCTTGGAGAAGAGCAGCGTGCCAGTGGGGAGGTGCCACACACCTGGGTCCGCAGGCTGGCCGAGGGCCCTGGAGGCGGGACAGAGCGTCAGCCTGGCCCATGGACAGGACATTTTGACGCTGGCCCCAGACTCTTCCTCCAGGGGAGCCTGGCTGTGTCCCTCAGCCTTGGTTTGAATCCAGGATCTGGCCGAGAGTGCTGCCCTGCCCAGCTGGCCCAGGGCAGCCCGGCAGCCCTGTCCTGGCAGGTGCCCAGCTTTACTGTGACCTTGGCTTTGCAGGTGGCTTGCTACAGCTGCACGTCTGGGCAGTGGTCATCCGTGTGCCCGCTCCCAGCCGGGCACGGTGAGCCTGGCATTGCTGTGCTGGACACCAGGATCTACGTGCTGGGTGGCCGCTCGCACAACCGAGGCAGCCGCACGGGCTACGTGCACATCTACGATGTGGAGAAGGACTGTTGGGAGGAGGGGCCGCAGCTAGACAACTCCATCTCAGGCCTGGCAGCCTGCGTACTCACCCTGCCCCGCTCCCTGCTCCTGGAGCCACCTCGTGGGACCCCTGACCGCAGCCAGGCCGACCCGGACTTTGCCTCCGAGGTGATGAGCGTGTCTGACTGGGAGGAATTTGACAACTCAAGCGAGGACTAGGGCTCTGGCACCTGGTGTCACAGGGGAAGGTGGCAGGAGCTCTGAGGGCAGTGGGCCCCCAGGCGGCCCCCCCTGCTGGCACTGCCTGCTTGCCGGCTTCTGCTACCCATCCTTCCCACCAGTCTGCCCGCCAGTCTACAGCGGTGATTTGGGGAGCTCAGCGGACCCGGGGCTGTGATCACCCTGCAGTGGGGAATGCTTGCAGAGGGCTCTGGTTCTCCGGAGGAGTTTACCGGGCCCACTTCTCAGCTTGGACTGGGCATGGTGTCACCAGCTGTCTTGGACTCCCCAGTGCCTGGTTCTACTCCCTGCTGGGCTGAGAGGGCACCCTTCTCCAAAGGGACCCGGGGACTGGCCCCGTGGGTGAGGGGGCCGAGGCACACCGCGCCCCTTTCCATGGGCAGGGAAGGGGTCGAGTGAGCCTGTGGCCTGCCTAGCATCCAGAGGCTCGAGCTATTGCAAGCTCCCAAAGCTTGGAAAAGGAACAGAGTTACATAGAGTTGCCCGAGACTGGTTCTAGTAATAAAAGGATCCCCTACAGCTGGGCTTTTCTGACCCCATGTTGTTGATAAGTGAAATAAATCATCTTACAAAAGGTGTGAATTGTCTTCCTGTGGCCGTGGCCTCACCACCATCCATTCACAGCCTGTGCAAGGCCATCGTCTATGGGTGCCTGTGGGCTTCCGGGCTCAGAGCTGCTGAGTGGCAGTGGCAGGCCAGGAGCCCCCACCCGGGGGAAAAGCACAGTACACCCCCAACTAGCAAGGCTGTTACTGGGATACCTGGAAACCCACCCTGGTCTGCTGAGAGGCAGTCACCCGGCCTGCCCGAGCACCTTCTCTGGTGAGGTGCTCTTTGAACCTCAGTCCAGCTCGGGGAGCAATCTCGTGGCCCCGAGTAAAGCCCAGCCCCATGCCTGGGGAGGGAGACCCAGTCACCACAGGCTCCTGCCTGCTTGCTGGATCTGAGTGTGGCCGCTGCATTTCCTATAGGTTCGCTGGCTGAGTTCTCAGCACATCGTCTCAAGGGTCATGCTGGTACAGCGGATGGCAGCCTCGGAGCCACCCGGGAATGGGCTGGGCTTCCAGCACCTACCTGGCTTCTGCACAGCCGAGCTTCCACCTGAACACCCTCTCCTCCCCCTCCCGCCGCAGCTTCTGCTCTTGCAAACCCTCCACGGCGGGGAGCAACCTGCAGATGATCTGTGACTTCCCAAGTCTCCCGGGCAGAGCATGAGGACTCCTGGGTCTACTTTCAGTACCCCAGTGCCTTGCCCAGAGCCTGTGGCAGCTGACACTCTGTCGTGGGTGGGGGAGAGCAGAGGGGCAGTATGTGCCGCTTGATGGGAGGAAGGGGGTAGGGTCCAGATGCCCTAAAGACTTTGGGGGGTGGTATGAGGCCAGTGGGAGTTGCTTCGTGCCCCTCAGGGCCATGTGTGTGATCTTCCTGTCTGTCTCCTGGGGCTTGTACACCTGCAAAAATAAACCCCCATTCCCCAACCCCAGTGCGACATCATGCATTTCTAGCTCGGGTGGCAGTCCCAGTATTAACCCTAATGGGTCACTTCCAGTATGACAGGGTGGCCACATTCTTCAGTGTCATCTCCCCTGCTCAGGGGCTCACAGTAGGGAGCCAGCATTTCCTGTCTCTGCCACTACCTTGCAGGCCAGGGCAGCAGTTCTTGCAGACCCCAGAGTTCCTGGGAAGAAGCACCAGAGATGCCCACCCCCCTCCAGTGGTGTCATCGCCCCCACCCAGAGCCATCAGGGTGCGGCCACAGCTTTGTAAGAGCTCTGCTCTGCGGTGGGGGAGAGGAGAGGAGGGTCTGTGAGGCCCTGTGGAGCATGGGGTGTGGTAGACAACGAGCCCTGAAAGGAGTCCCGCCACTGTGCAGCCTGGAGGCCTTCATGGCTTTCCCGCCCAGCACCTGTCCCAGGACCTAGGCAGCCCGGGCTCTCCAGCCTGGCGGGCTCTCAGAGAGGCCCTGCAGCATTTCTTCACTCAGCTCGGTGCTCATCCCCTTCCTCCTGCAAAATCCTCACCCTCTCAACTCCCCCTGGGAAGCCATCCTTCCTGGAACCAGTCAGCCCAGGCTCCAGACCCCTATGGTGTGTCTGTGTGGTGGTGAGTCGTCTGTGGGTGCCTGTGAAGCCACAGCTTCCTCATCGTGTTATTCACCTGGCACCAGGCCAGCCATACGGATGGTCGCTGACCCGCACTGCTCAGTGTCCTGGTCAGGGTGTGATGGTGGCTGGGACAGCCATGAGCCCTGCATTCGACACCTGCATTTGCCATCAACGGGGAGGTGGCTGTGATGGGACACATGTGGAGGACTGCCGTGGGTCTTGAGTGAGATAAGGCTGGGGACAGTCCTGTGAGCAGTGGGGGGGTAGCCAGATGTGATTGGAAAGACTGCTCTGGGTGAAACAGTGATGGGGTAGGTAGAGATTTGAGATATTTGTGAGGTCCAGGTGTTGGCATGGAGTGGGGGCATCATCCAGCCGGTGCCCTTCACAGAGGAGGGGATTTGGGGGTGGCAAGCCACTCTGAGGGAAGGGAAAGAAGGTGAAGAAGTTTGAGGTGCCTGTCCATGAACTCAGTCCTGCTGGGGTGAGCGCCCGAAGCCCTGGGGCGCGTGCTTCTAAAGCCAGGAGCTCGGCTGCCATGAGCTGCTGGGCAGACCCTGAAGCCACATGGACCTCTGTTGTCCCCTCTTGCTGGCAGTCTATGGGGGCCTCTTGGGAGGGCCCCCGGCACTGGGAGGCCACCGCTGAGGTCAGGGCCATGCCCAGGCGGAGCTGCCCACAAGTGGCTGGCCTGTTTACTTGTCCCCAAGAAGTGTTTGCATTTGTGATCTCAGGCGTGCAACTTCCCCTTCCAGTCCACCCAGCTGTTGCCTGCCTCTGACCTCCCTTCTGCACCAGCATAGCTGAGGGAGGGGCCCTAACCTCCCAAGTTCCCTATTCTGCTCCTACCCTCCACCAGCCTGCCCTGGACAGGCCTCTGGCCCAGCCAGCCTGGTGATGTCCACAGCCTTAGGCCTTTCAGTGGCCGTTATCTCAAGCCCCTCCTTCAGCCCCCCCTTCCACTCTGACCACCTCCACCTGACTGAGGAAGAACACCATCTCTCCCTCCTCCTCAGGGAGCCTGTATGCAGCCTGTTCTCCAAGAAAAGGCAGGTGCCCTCTCCCCGCACAGGCCTTCCCAAGTCTGCAAAAGACAAGTTCATCTTTTTGCTGGGACCTGGATGCCCCCCTTTTTGTTCCATACCCTGGCCTGCCCACCTTTTCCCAATCCATGGTCTCTGGGATTGGGTCTGTGTCCCAGAGCACCGGCAACTCCTCTGCTTGGCAGGCCCCAGTTCTCTTCCTCACTGTCCCCTTTCGCCCTGTTACTCTCCCCATTGCTCCCCTCCCCCACTGCCCCTGCTCTATGCTGTCACCCCACTCTTCCTGATGCAGGAGCCCCCAAGCCGCCACCCCTGATGCCGCCTTCTGGACTTTTACCTCTGGTGATCCAACAGCCTTCTCAAGTAGAATTTCTCTCCCAAACTCCCCTTTCACCACTGGAGGAGGATTGCAGGGTCTCTCAGTCCTGGAGAACCCCCTCCTCCTCTCTCTGCCTTTGCCCCCACCTGCCTTTCCCTCCACATTCTATCAGAGCCCACTGCTGGGCCATTCTACCTTCCGCTGAGACACCCTTTGCCCAGGTCTCAGGTGCAGACCGAGTGGACCCATAGGCCTCTAGCATCCTGCTCTGGGGCCCTCTGCAGCCTTCGTGAGCCTGAGGAGCCAACATCACAGCCCGGCTCTACAAGGGATTCGCGTGTGGGAGCGGAGGCCGGCTTGCGGCCTCAATCGGCGGTCCTAGGTCCTCGGGCCGCCCTCCCCGGGCCGGTTCCGAGGCGCAGCGGGCCGGGGGAGCTTTGGGGCGTCGCGTTCTTGTCCCCCACCCCCTTTCCCGCCCCGGGCCTGGCCGTGCATTGAGCGCGCAGGGGTGACTTCTCTGTTGGGTGTCTGGAGAGGGAAGGGAAAGGCTCGGGGACAGGGGGATTCCTTGGGCGGGCCCCCCTCCCGCCTCGGCCCCTCCCTCTCCCAATGGTCCGCGGGCCTCCTCCAAGTTCGCCCCCAAGTTTGCAAGCGGCCGCGTGGAGGCGGGGGCCGCGCGGAGGGGCGGTGGCGCGGCCGGAGGGTGGGGTCTGGCGCGCGGGGCGGGCGCTGCCGCCTGGCCGGCCGCGGCTGGCCCGGGATCAGGGAGCCGATGTGGAATTTCCTGCCCGGCCCGGCGCCCCTCCTGCCGCCCCCCGCCCGGCCGCGCACTCCGCTTCCGGCCGCTCTCGCTGCGGCCGCACCCGCGCCCGCCCCGCGCCTGCCCCGCGCCGCATGGAGGGCGCAGGGCCCCGGGGGGCCGGGCCGGCGCGGCGCCGGCGAGCCAGGGGGCCGCCGTCGCCGCTGCTGCCGCCGCTGCTGCTGCTGCTGCTCTGGCTGCTGCCCGGCCCCGCGGCGCCCCAGGAGCTGAACCCGCGCGGCCGCAACGTGTGCCGCGCGCCCGGGTAGGAGCCCGGCCTGGCTGGGGGAGGGGGCCGAGGGGGACGCTAGGGGCCGAGGGGAGGGGGGCGTCCGGAACCTTCCTAAGCTAAACGCTCTAGTCCTTTCCGCCGCCCTCGCCGACGCCGACTCCTCTCCAGGCCGAGCCTGGGCGCCGGGCCACGACGGTGCATCCGAGGATACCCCAGACGCGAAGTCAGCCGAGGGGAGAACGGAGTGCAGTGGGCGCCCCGAGGGGTGACATACCGTGTCTGAGATTTCAGACCTCGAAAAAAGGAGTGCTTGGGCTGAATTGCGAAGGCGTAGGGAGAAGTCGGGGAAGGGCGTTCCAAGCCGATGGAAGGGCATTTGCAAAGGCCCCGGGCACGAGTGTGGCTCGAGTTTGGAGGGTGGGTGAGGGTCGAGTGGAGATGGAGCAGCGCTCCTGAGAGGTGGGAGCCGGTGGATCTTGACGCTGGCGCGACTCGGAAGGACGGATTTGTGTCTTAGAGGTAGGCGCGGGTGGGAAGAGGGTGGTGATGGAGGTGGGCACTGAGGAGCCTGCGCTCAAAGTGGACCAGAGGCAGGATTCGAAAGGACAATGACGTGCACTGGGGTCCGACGGATATGGAACTCCCGGGTGGGGATACTGAGTGCTCGGAGGGGCCGCGCAGACGTGGGACTCCACGAGGTGCCGGCTGGGGAAGCCAGCGTGGGACAGGCAGCGGGCAGGCCCGGCCGGAGAGCGGCCGGCCGAAGACCTTGCGCCGAGGGAAAAGAGCGGAGGACAGGACGCTAGGAGTGGGCGCAGGGGTCGGAGGACTTGGTCGGCCGGTCAGAGGCCACAGCGAGGTCAAGGGCATCTCCACCCGGGGCCAAGGAGCCGGCGTGTGGGGGTGCCTTGGCGCAAGCCGGGGGGGTGGGGAGGTGGCGCCGGGCGGGCGGTAAGCTGGAGAGGCGGCCCCAGGCTGCGTCCCGTCGGGGAGCCCTGAGCCGCAGGGCCCTGGGAGGCCGCGTCCGGGGGCTTGGCGGTCGCCGCAGACAAGGGGCTGCGAGGGGGCCGCGCGGGGTTTCCGAGCTCGGATCCCGAGGCACGCAGACCCCTCCCCACTGCGAGTCCCGCCTCCGGGGCGGGGGCCGGCCTGGCCCGCCATCTGCTTCACATCGACGCCGCCGCCGCCTCCCGGGCCTCCCCGGCCCCAGGAATGCAGTGGCAGTGGCGGGCGGGGCCGTGTCTGGAGAGGGGGAGGGCGCGATCGCTGCCGGCCCTGTCTCTCCGCCTCAGCTCTCCTTCCCCGATGGGGCTCCGTGCTGGGGGATCTGGTGGCAGGCTCGAGCTGTCGGGAGCCTGAACCCTTCGCTCCCCCGTCCCGTTGCCTGGGCACCTCCGCAAGAGGAGGCCTGTTTCAGTAGCCCAGACACCGGGTTTGGGTTTCCGGTCCTGGTGTCACTGCTCCCCACCTGTGCGGACCAGGACAAATCGCTTAACCTTTCTGGGACTGTCTCTGCCTCTGTCAAATGGGGTTGTTGGTAGTACCCCCCTCATGGAGGGGAGAGGGGATGATTGTGATGATGTGTGGAGCTGGTTTATGGGAAGGACAGCCACCTCTGGGCACTGCCCACCCAGGGTCTGGGCCATCTCCTTCATTACTGGTCCAAGGCTTCCACCAGGGGTTCCTCTTCCCCAGGGGCAGGAGAACTGGAAGGGGGGAGCATACACCCAGCCAGTAAAATCCCATGCACCTACTGTATGTGCCAGGCCTGTGGTTTGTGCTGCCATAGAGCGGCTGAGACAAATACCACTGTCCCTGCAGTGGCGGAGACTTACAGCAAGTCATCTGACACCTAGCAAGGTGTTCAGTTGGGGAGTGCTGTGTGCTTTAGGGTGATCTGGGGAGACCCACTGAGGGGTGATGAGTGGGCACGAGAGAAGGTGGAGCTGTTCGGTGTCTGGGGGCAAGCTCTAAGTGCAAAGGGCTTCTGGAAGCACAGAAAAGAGCCATAGGGGCTGGGCAGAGCCTGGGAGGGGGATGGTGGAGGAGAGGCCAAAGAATGAGGGTGGGCAGGCCATAGAGGGTCTGCCCCACTGCTCTGACGACCTGGGCTTTTTCTTTGAGGGCTGTGGGAATCCCCAGGGGCATTACACGGAGGAGGGGTGGGATCTGACCAGGTTTGGCTGCCAGGTGGGAGATAAACTTGGCTCAGGAGGGTAAAGGAGAAACCAGTTAGGAAGTCAGTCAGGAGAAACCGGGAAGAGTGAGGGAGGCTCTCGCAAGGCTGGGGCAGAGTAGGGAGAAGTGGCTCATCCCATCCGAGATCCAGTTTGGAAGGTAGAGCGGCGTGTTTCTCCATGAATCAGGTGTGTGCTGTCTGAATCATTGTAGAGCTGATGCCTCCGGGGTTTCAGGCTCCCAGCCTGGAAGGACAGCACTACCTGAGATGGGGAAGGCTTCGGCTGCGGCTGCGGGAGGCTAGGCATTCAGTCTGGGGAGGTGGGCCCCACTGGAGGGCTCCGAGGGTTTTCAGCATCTCGTCTAGCTCTCCCCGGGGAGCTGCCTGAGGGAGATGACAGAGGCAAGGAGGGGGGCAGAAACTGGAGGAGGGGTTTTGGGGGGGGTGCAGGAGGAGAGCAGGGAAGTATGGGAACCCCAGTGGTACGGTGGGCAGAGGAGCTCCAGGCTGGGTTGGAGAGAGAATGGGGACTTTGGCATAGGGAGTGAGCGGTTCTCCCGGGCTGCTTTGCTGCATTGGCATGGGCAGGTTCAAGATCACACAGTTTGAATCATGACGGTTTTGTTTGCAATGATTGTGATCTCTAGAGGGGGCAGCCCGAAGCAAGGCCTGCTTGCTAAGGGGCCTGGCCCCGCCTTTGGCCTGGCTCCCTAGGGTCTCGCTAACTTCTAGCTCAAGTGTGGGAACTGTCCTCTGCGCCAGGCCATTTTTCTCCTCATCTCACTTTTGCAAGCTCTTGAGAGGGTGGGCTTGCCACCCAGCCCGGCCTCGTCTGCCAGCCCTCCCAGAAGGAAAGGCAGCCTCCCACGGCCTCATCCTCATGTTCTTGCTGAACCCACGTGCGCTCCATCCTGCCCGGGATAGAGGGTGTTAGCTCTGCTGGGTGGGGCCTAGGTGCCAGCCATGCTGGGGGGGGGGGGGACCAGGGGAACTCAGGGGCTTCCTTGAACCGCAGGGCATGGGCTGGAGAGCAGTCTGCAGCCTTGGCTGAGCTCTTCGCTTGTGCCAAACGCTTGACATCTTGGCTTTCTTAATACCCCCTCCAGACCCGTGGGCCCCATTCTACAAATAAGGAGTCTGAAAGTCAGAGAGGTTAAGTTCTGTGCCCAAAGTCACACAGGCATCAAATCCAGCTTCGTGTGGCTATAAAACCAGACCCCCAACCACAGGGCCATGTGGCCAGGGCCACCCCAGCTGGCTATCTGGCAAGGCCGCCTATAGGAGGGACACCTGCAAAGGTCTGCACCCAGGGATCTAGGTTCAGAACTAGCGGGAAGGGCGGGAGGGTGATAGGCTGGCACATCTGGCTCTACCTGCAGATGGGCACCTACGAGTCCTGTGGCTGGGCTGGGTGGCTGGAAACAATGGTGGGGGCCAAGCCTGCTTTGTGTTCTCGGGCCTGGTTTCCTGTTTCATTTGTAGAAAAGAAGCTGGGTCCACCCCTTGCAGTTCGGGGTTTTATGGTTCCTGTTCCCAAGGTTCCTCCTCTTTGGCCTGAAGGACAATCAAACCCTTTGGGTTTGGGGGAGCCCATCCAGGGTGTGGTGATGCTCTGGGGTGGGGAATGGCCGGGGTGGGCACTTCCCAGCCAGTTCTACCCACCAGGGTCTCAGGCCTCTTTCCAACTTCCTTCCAACACCACATGCTGGTTCTGGATCAGACCCCTCTGAAGGAGCACCCTCCTTTTTCTCTGAAGTATGAATGGCTGCTGTGGGCCTTTAGGATCTGGGCGAAGTTCTAGGTCTGATGGGACCCACAAACCTGCAGCCTGAGTGTCTTTTCCTTCTCAGACTCCTTGGCTCCCCAAATGTGGGCACAGCCCATCTCAACCTTCACGCGCCCTCTCCGGTGGTATGCGTCACTCTGGCAGGGCCTCCAGACTTCTGTGCCCCAAGTTGGGGAGGCCGTACTACCCTGAAATGCAACAGGCCCAAGTTATTTCCCTCCTACTGAGGTAACCATGTACCTTGTAAAACCAAATAAAATTAAAACAAGATTTTTAAAACACATAAGTAGAGGCTGTAATATCTCCCCTCCTCGATTCCAAGTCTTGCCCTGGTGCTCTGGACCCCTCACGTTTTGCTTTCCTTGCTGCCGTGGAGGACTCGCCCCGGGGTGCCCTATCCCTCCACTGAGTGACACCTCTATCAGAGGCTGCACATCTGACAACTGGGTATCCAGGTGTGCGCATCGGGTCCCACCAGTCCCTGCTGTCCAGGACATGTCACATCTAGATCCTGACACCCATCTGGCCGCGCCCCCACAGCCTGCGATGCCGCTTTAAGCAGGTCCCAGAGATTCAAGGACCTCTCACCAGCCCCTTTTGGGATACCTGGGGTTCTTTTCTCAGGCCTAGTTGGGGAGGGGTGGTGTCACAGAGGAGTTAGGTGGAATGGGGAGGGGAGGGAAGGCCCCTCCTAGAGGGGACTGCGAAGTTCTTGGAGGTTAGATCCCTTGGTGGTCCGTCCTCTGCTGCCTCCCAGTGTCTGCTCCGCAGGGCTGGAGTCTGTGTCTCATTTGCTGGGAGTCTCCCGAACTTATATCGGTCCCTGGCATGTGGCAGGGCCTCCATAACCACCTCCTGTGGGTAGGGTGGAGGTTGCTGGGGAGCCCTAGCAAGCACAGAGCTTGGGGCTCAGGCTCAGGAGCCCTTTCTCTGCCTGCAGCTCCCAGGAGCCCACATGCTGTGCCGGATGGAGGCAGCAGGGCGACGAGTGTGGGGTCGGTGAGTGGGGCACCCTGGGGACCTGGGCAGTGGGCAGGGACACGGAAAGGAGGGGATAGTTTGGGGGCAGGTCACCCACAGCAGCTCAGGCGCGTCTTGTCCGCAGCGGTGTGCGAAGGCAACTCCACGTGCTCGGAGAATGAAGTGTGCGTGCGGCCGGGCGAGTGCCGCTGCCGCCATGGCTACTTCGGTGCCAACTGTGACACCAGTGAGCAAGGGTTGGGGGGGGGGGGCGCTGGGCAGTGGGGCAGGGCCCGTGAATGGGGAGGGATCTGATCCGGAGAGGGGATCCAGCATGGGGGAGGGTCCCCAAAGGCGGAGGGCGGGACGCTGGTAGGTTTGGGCTGGCTCCGGGCTCCCTCGCGAGCACCCTGGTCTGACAACCTCCGTGCCCGGCCCTGCAGAGTGCCCGCGCCAGTTCTGGGGCCCCGACTGCAAGGAGCTGTGTATCTGCCACCCGCATGGGCAGTGCGAGGACGTGACAGGCCAGTGTACGTGTCACGCGCGGCGCTGGGGCGCACGCTGCGAGCATGCGTGCCAGTGCCAGCATGGCGTGTGCCACCCGCGGAGCGGCGCGTGTCGCTGCGAGCCTGGCTGGTGGGGCGCGCAGTGCGCCAGCGCGTGTTACTGCAGCGCCACGTCGCGCTGTGACCCACAGACGGGCGCGTGCCTGTGCCACGCAGGCTGGTGGGGCCGCAGCTGCAACAATCAGTGCGCCTGCAACACGTCTCCGTGCGAGCAACAGAGCGGCCGCTGCCAGTGCCGCGAGCGCACGTTTGGCGCGCGCTGCGAGCGCTACTGCCAGTGCTTTCGCGGCCGCTGCCACCCTGTGGACGGCACGTGCGCCTGCGAGCCGGGCTACCGGGGCAAGTACTGCCGGGAGCCGTGCCCTGCCGGCTTCTACGGCCTGGGCTGCCGCCGCCGGTAAGCGCGGGCCCCTGACCTGGGAGGAGGGGAGCGGGGCGGGGCGCCGAAGGGGACGGGGGGGGGGGTGGGCGGAGCGGGGTGGGTGAGGCGGCTCTGGGCCCCGCCTAGCCTCCCGCCCCTTCCCCAGATGCGGCCAGTGCAAAGGCCAGCAGCCTTGCACGGTGGCCGAGGGCCGCTGCCTGACTTGCGAGCCCGGCTGGAACGGCACCAAGTGCGACCAGCCGTGCGCCACCGGCTTCTATGGCGAGGGCTGCGGCCACCGCTGCCCGCCCTGCCGCGACGGGCATGCCTGCAACCACGTCACTGGCAAGTGCACACGCTGCAACGCGGGCTGGATCGGCGACCGGTGAGCAAGCAGCCCAGGCCCAAATGTGTCCCAGGCACGCAGCCTCCTAGCCCCGCCAATCCCCTAATGCTCTCCGCGGAGGGCAGTATGGGCTTTGGGGTCATTTGCTCCCATTTCCGCTGACTCCCTCTCCTCCGCGTTCCAAGGTGCGAGACCAAGTGCAGCAACGGCACTTACGGCGAGGACTGTGCATTTGTGTGCGCCGACTGCGGCAGCGGCCACTGCGACTTCCAATCGGGGCGTTGCCTGTGCAGCCCGGGCGTCCACGGGCCCCAGTGAGTGCCGGAGACCCAAATGGGGTTAGCGGATACGTACATGTCACGGGGATCCAGCCAGACCCCAGGTGCTGCTAATGGTGGCCGACTAGATGAGACCCAGGCATGGCCCTTCAGCCTAGGTCCTCTTACCGCATCTAGGGAGTGCTGTCAGGCTCTTTGGGGGCAGTTTCCTGCCAAGGGTGAAGCGGGCTCTCAGAGCGGGATCTGGTAACCTGTTCAACCCGCGGTCAGTGGGTTTCTGAGGACTGCAGGGTTGAGGTGACCCCGAGCTAGTGCGGAGAGAGCAGAGACCTCCACTTAGAGCCAGGAGTTCTGTGGCAGCCCCTCTTCTCACCCACCCAAGAGTCAGCCCCAAAGGTGGACACTGAGGCCGAGTGGCCACAGGCCTTGTCCCCCAGATCCCATCCCGCTGGTTGTGCAACACGTTCATTTCCAAAACATTTATCATTCAGTGTATGCCCCACGGTGCTGGTGGGCATCAAACCCTAGAGGATGGAGATAGAGAACCCGCCTCTGGGACCGGGGCTGGCTGGCGGCAGGCGCGAGGGCGAGGGGCATCATGGAGGGCTGCCGTGGTCCTTCCTGACCCCGTGCCCCCGCAGCTGTAACCTGACGTGCCCGCCTGGGCTCCACGGTGTGGACTGCGCCCATGCCTGCAGCTGCCACGAGGACTCGTGCGATCCTGTCACTGGTGCCTGTCGCCTGGGTAAGTCGTTGAGGGGGCTTCCTGTTGAAGGGGATGCCAGGGGTGCCGGCACCCTCGCTGACCCCTGTGCCTTCCCACAGAGACCAACCAGCGCAAGGGCGTGATGGGCGCGGGTGCGTTGCTTGCTCTGCTCCTCGGCCTGCTGCTCTCGCTGCTCGGCTGCTGCTGCGCCTGCCGCGGCAAGGACCCGGCGCGCCGGTGAGGCCCGACGCGGTCCGGCTGTCCTGGGTTCAGGCCGCACCCGGTCTGCTGCGCTGCGCGCCCTTCCCCAGGCTGGGGCCCAGGCCCCCGCCCCGCCACGGGGTGTGGGACTGCCTATCTTTAGCTCAGGCCCCGCCCTTCCTGAGTCAGGGCTCCCGGGGAGATCCAACTGTCCCATCCAGGCCCCGCCCCTTTACTCAGGCCCCGCCCCCGCAGGGAGCTCACGCTCGGGAGGAAGAAGGCGCCGCAGCGATTGTGCGGTCGCTTTAGCCGCATCAGCATGAAGCTGCCTCGGATTCCGCTCCGGAGGCAGAAGCTGCCGAAGGTCGTAGGTAAGGATATCGGCCCGGGGTCTCTGGGGGATCACCTCCCGATGCAGGAAATACGGGGCCTTGAGTGTTGTTGTGGGTGGGCTGGGGAGGGACGCAAAGAGGGGCTTCTGATACCGGCGAGCCCGGGGAGGAAGCCTGGAGTCCTAGGTGTGCAGGCAGGTATGAGGGCGTGTGTGGGAGGTTTGGGCCATGTTGCGGTGCGTGGGAGTGATTGCATCTGGAGTGTGTGGACATCCTGGTGGGCAGGACCCTTACGATCTGTAGGAGTGCAGTGTAAGTCCTGGTGGGTAGCCGCAGGTGAACGCGGGCTGGGGAATGGTGGTGGTGGTAGGTGGGACCTGTGCATGGCAACCCAGCAACAAGGAGCGCCCCCCACCCGCCGGGATCCCCTGCAGTGCTCTGGGTCATTTCTGGAAGGTGGGCAGGCTGGGATGGGACCCAGATGGGAGGGAGGTGCTTCTCTCCGTCTGTCTGCACTGATCCACACCAGGAGTGTGGACTCTCCCTCTTTGCCACTTGTTTCTGAAGATGAAGGGCGGGGAGACTCATCTTCTGGGAGGTAAAGATGGAGATAGCTGGAGCCCTGGGTGGCTCAGTCAGTTAAGCGTCTGCCTTCCGTTCAGGTCATGATCCTGGGTCTCTGCTCAGCAGGGAGCGTGTTTCTCTGTCTCCCTCTGCCTGCTGCTTCCCCTGCTTGTGCTCTCTCTCTCTCTGTCAAATAAATAAATAAAATCTTAAAAAAAAAAAAGATGGAGACAGCTGATAAAACCCCTTGTGCCCCACTCAGCAGAGTGGGATCTCTGGACACGAGTGTGGGGGCTGGACCCCACATCCCAACTATGAAGGGGGGACAGGCCAGCCAGCCTCTGAGATTCCCCCATTGTGGGATCTGCATTCATGGAGGCCGAGGCCTGGGGGTTCAGCCTGCTGAGACGGGCTGAGCCAAAGGGTGGCCTTGCCACTGCACATTTGGGCTGAAAAAGCACTTCAAGGCTCCCTGGGTCCCACAAGGGAGGGTCTGAACATGGCTTGGAGGCCCTGATGGCCTGGCCTAGCCAAGGGTTCTCTCTGGCTCTCTTTTTCCAGTACTTCACCCCATCCTTGTTCAGCTTCCTGGCTGCACACACTGGCCTTGCACCTTTGACTACCTTGTTCCCCCTTCTCTCTGTTTACCAGTTCACCTCTACTGAAACTCCCATCCTGGTCTAGTGTCACTCTGCCTGTTGAATTAATTGCCTGTTCCACCCACAGTCTTAGGGTAGGGCTGGTCTTGGTTACTCCATCATTTGTTGCAGAGGGCTAGTGGGGGCACAGGCCAGGGCAGGGTGGGGGCCCCTGGCAGCTGTGCCTCCCTCCTTCTCCAGTGGCCCATCACGACCTGGATAACACACTCAACTGTAGCTTCTTGGAGCCACCGTCCGGGCTGGAGCAGCCCTCGCCATCATGGTCCTCCCGGGCTTCCTTCTCCTCCTTTGACACCACTGATGAGGGCCCCGTGTACTGTGTACCCCACGAGGGTGAGTAGGGCTCTGCTTGGGCCTCCCTGCAGGCAAGTGAAATGTTCCAGTTGAAAAGAGCTCTGTGCTCCAAGGGACAGGCAGCATGGGGAGGAAGGGTGTGGTGGTGCTCTTAACTGGGGTTGGACACAGAGCTGAGGCTATGGAGTGGGGTTCTGTGCTGCTTAGAGCTGGACTGGGGTAAGGTCTGGGGAGATGGGTGGGCTGTCCTGTCTCTAGCCACAGTCGATTCACTTCTTGGGGAGACCATTCACAGAGAAGGTTCTGGGCCTGGGTAGGAGATGGCAGAGGAGGTAGGAGCTGATGGCCTACGGGATATGGGGCACACTTTTGCCTGAAGTTTTGGCCCACAGACATCTGGAAGGAGCCTGACTGGCTGGTTTTCTGGCCTTGGCCTCTCTCCTCCCCTGGCTATCCCCCCTGGGGCACCTTGGGCAGGTGACTAACCTCTCTGAGCCTTAGAAGCCTTATCTCTTAATGAGGATTAACGAATCCCTTTGGAGGTGTCCCAGGGTCATATCTGATGATGTGCCCCCCCCCCGTTGGTGATGTGGTGGGGTAGGGGTGCAAGGCCAGGTCAAGGTTGGGGCTTCAGTCCCAGGAATGTTGCCCCTCACCCCCCCCAGCACTGGGCAGCACAGCCTGGGGGCTCAGAACTAAGTTTGTGGTTGGTGTTGTGATTTCTCCAGGCATGTCTAGATGCCAGGGCGACTGAGCATCAGCTGGGGCGGGGAAGAGGAGGAGGAAGGTGAGGGTTTTGCCTGAGGGCTGGACAGCCGATCTCCCTGTGGAGGCCGTGACAGTCAGCTCTTTTTGCCTTGTCAGAGACCGCAACCGAGAGCCGGGATGCGGAGCCCCCCACCTCCCCTACAGAGGCGCTGCCGTCATCCCCCGGGCCGGTGACCACTCCGGCGACGGCAGAGGAGGCGACGCCCCTCCCCGTGTCCTCTGACAGTGAGCGGTCGGCGTCGAGCGTGGAGGGGCCTGGCGGGGCGCTGTATGCGCGCGTGGCCCGGCGCGAGGCCCGGCCGGCCCGGGCCCGGGGTGAGGCTGGGGGCCTGTCGCTTTCGCCATCTCCCGAGCGCAGGAAGCCGCCTCCACCCGACCCTGCCACCAAGCCCAAGGTGTCCTGGATCCACGGCAAGCACGGCGCCGCTGCCGCTGCCCGTGCGCCGTCACCGCCACTCTCGGGACCCGACGCCGCGCCCAGTCCCAGCAAGAGGAAACGGACGCCCAGCGGCACGTCGGCGCGGCCGGAGGAGCCCGGCAGCCCCCGGGCCCGCGACCCGACGCCGAGGCCCCCGGGGCTGGCGGAGGAGGGGCCAGCCCTCGCCTCCCCCTCGCCGCCTAGGGCTCGGGCGCGGGGTCGCGGCCCTGGCCTCTCGGAGCCCACGGACGCTGGCGGTCCCCCGCGCAGCGCGCCCGAGGCCGCCTCCATGCTGGCCGCGGAGCTGCGCGACAAGACTCGCAGCCTGGGCCGCGCCGAAGGGGCTCCAGGTGCGCAGGGCCCGCGAGAGAAGCCGGCGCCGCCGCAGAAGGCCAAGCGCTCGGTGCTGCCCGCCTCGCCGGCCCGCGCGTCCCCTGCGCCCGAGGCCCCGGGGCCCGAGAAGGTGGCGGCCGGAGCGCCCGCGCCCGACACCCCACGGAAGAAGACCCCCATCCAGAAGCCGCCTCGCAAGAAGAGCCGGGAAGCGGCGGGCGAGCTGGGCAGGGCGGGCGCGCCCACCCTGTAGCAGGCGGTGGCCCGGCCGTGCCCGCAGGTTCCCCAGGCTTAGCAGCGCTGCTTGCCACCCCACGTTCCGCGCCCGCCCGACATGCCCCGCGGCGGCCGGGCCACGGCGGGCTCCCGGGACCTCGGCCCGGGGCAGCCAGGCGGGAGGCTGCGTCTCATTGGCTCAGGCTCCAGCAGCGGCTCCTTGATTGGAGCCCTGATCTCGGGTGGGAAGACCCCATTCCATTGGTCGAGGCCTGACAGGCGCTTAGCAGGCGACTCCCTTCCCATTGGCCGAGGGCTCCGACCAGCCAGGGTCTCAAAGGCCGAGAGACCACCTCTTACTGGCCCAGGGTGCACTTGGCTGGGGTACCTCCTCATTAGTTGAGGCCAGAAGCACTTGTGTCTCGGCTGCCTCTCATTGGCCAGGGCCTGGCGCCTCTGGCTAGAGGCTTCTTTCCTTGACTGTAGCCGAAGGCTACTTCCACTGGCCAGGCCCCAGGGCATCTGGTTGACTGGAGCCTGGGGAGGAGGGCTGGTCTCTACTCCTCAGGGGGCTCAGCGTCCCCTGGGCCCGGCCTGTCTCCCCCCCTTCCCCTCCGTGCGCCCCCAGCCCCAGCCCCACTAGCCCTGGCCCCTCCGCTGTCGAGCTGGTTTTGATGGCCTCCCCCCACCCCCCATGCCGCGGGAATCCGAGGGGCGACTCCAGTGGTCTGAGGAGATGTATTTATAGGCCCCCGGCAGGGCTGCTCCCCCCCCATCCGGGTGCCCCAGGATGGGCTCCTCCCGGCAGGGGCTTGGCCAAAGCTTTCTTAATAAAGTGCCTTTTTTTCCTCCTGTGCTTTGTTTGCTTCCTATCTGCGCTTCCTCGTGCAAAGATCTTCCCTCAAAGAATTCTTGTGACCTCTTCCAGCCTGCACTCACGCCCAAGATTCCTCTACCTAAGTGGAGCCTGGAAGCCCAGGTGTGGGTCTCTTGGGGCCAAGTTGGAAGTGGGTTGTGTCCATTGGGGCATCATTTATTTATCAAGTTTTTTGGGCACCCACCTTGGCCCACGCCATGTTCGACTGGATGAACGATGGGCCAGAACAGATAGGGAGGAGCCCCTTGGCTACAGGGAGCTTGCGCCTGGGGCTGCTTCTGACCTGTGCTGCTCCCACGGGCCACTGCTGTTACACTTGGGGGCTCTGAGCTGTTTGGTGTGGCTGGGCAGGTCAGAGGCTGGGGCCGGGGGGCAGTGGGCCACAGGCACAGCTCCAGCTGGGCCTCGTCAGGCACAAACAAGATGGTCTGGCCCTGCACAGAGCCCCGCTGTCTGCCTCAATGGGCTCCTTGTCCTCCGCCGGAAACTTCCACCCGCCCTCCCCGCCAGGCTAAGAGAGGCGGGGGAGAGGGACGGGAGCGTGCCTGGCCCAGAGCCCTGGCTGGCCTTGCAGGCAGTCCCTGCTCTGGCCCAGCCTTCTATCTGTGACCATTTGCCACCCCCCGCCCCAGCCCCAGTGTCTTCACTGCTTCTGGCCCTCTGGCAGGCCTCCCAAGTGACCTTCCTGGGCTACAAAGCCTTACCTTTCTAGGGTACCCACTGGCCTCTGTCCATCCGGGTTCCTCCCATCCCCTGCCTCTGCCCAGCAGGTCTCTTTCCATCTTGATGCCCACAGTTTTGATCAGGAGTCTGCCAAGATCCTCCAATTGTCTCCCCAGCCCCACCCTGCAGCCCCCAGCGTAGCATAGGGTCTAACCGACACTGGCAGCTCAGGGATCTCTCCTGGCAAGTCTCATGCCTCCTGGCCAGATACCACACTGGGTCAATCTCAGTGACCCATACAGAGGCTCGGCCACCTGAGTGGAGATGGCCTCATGCCATGGACGGGACATCTGATGTGGCTTGCATGGACATCGTCCCGGCATTTGGCCTGGTCAGGCAGCACGTGGAATACAGGCTTCCCTCTGGCCAGCCGGGCACCCTCCCAGCCGTGGCCCTGAGGCTGGCCGCCTTGGATGCTTTCGGGCACCAGGCCATGCTGGCTGCTGGGGTTGAGGACACAGGCTTAAAGTTGGCCAGGAGGGGCAGATGCCCAGCTGAGCCCAGAAAAGGCAGGGTAGTGACTGAGGGTGGTCGGGGCGGGCAGTTCAGTGGTTGAGGTGACGGTCTTGCTCTGCACCCCACACCCCCAGAGAGGCCCACATTAACACTTGCCGACCCCCAAGCCTTAGCTCTAGCTCTCCCCCTCCCCGCAGTCTGGGTCAGCATGGTGTGGGGCAACCAGAGTGGTCGCATAGACGGGGCCTTTCCTAGGGCCGCTGCTCTCCCTGCCCTGGGAACCCTCCAGGTGCCCAAGACCCTGACCTTCGGGAGCCCCTTTGAGTGGGTGTCTCACAGAGCAGGGGCACCTCCCGTACTTCCAGCAGCCAGCCTCTACCGCCTGTTCCCACTGCGGGCAGGATGCTGTGGCCTGGGGGCCAGGCAGGAACCAGGCCAAGAAACCCCCCAGGATGATCCGGGTAGCCGCCCGGGGAGGGAGCTGCCAGGACCCCTCAACAACCCTCGTCCCGGCCCGACAGCCGGTTCCTCCCCACCCCCTCGGGCCTGCGGCGGTGCCAACTTCCAGGGAAGGCGCCACAGAAGGGAACCGCGGCTGCTGGAACCTCCGTTGCCATGGGGATGGGGACCACAGGACCCACATCTGGTAGCGATTGAGGAGGAAAAATTATGAGTCGTGGAAAATGCAAATATTTTTTGTAGCACAGAGCACAAAGGAGCGGGAGGAATGTGGGTCTGGAGAAGGCCTGAGCCAGGCCGGGTTTCACATGGGGACGCAGCTCACATCACAGAGAGTCAGAGCGACACACACGCACCCCGCCACACACACAGAAACATGGAGCCCAGCATCCTACAACACGCAGGCTGCCACACACATGGTGCACGGAGAGAGCTCCACACTCACGTCACACAGGCGGAGCCACGCACGCACCCCGCCGCGCACGCAGACGCACAAAGACGGTCACCTGGAGCAACACACACCCCACCGCACACACACCAACCCTGAGACAGACACGCGCTGTGACATACACACACACACACACACACACACACACACACACACTCTACCTGACAGAAAGAGGCACTCTCTCTCCAACACAAACACGCAACTCAGCACGCATGGACACGCTGAGACAGAAACATAGCCGGCAACACTGCAACCGGCCCCAGGCACACACCGCCGCAGCCACACACACAGCCAGCCGCAGGAAGACGGCGAGCACACGCAGCCCGGAAGTCACACACATGACGTCCAGCCGACGCGCAGAAGCAGAGAGAGACTCAGCCCACAACCTGCACCACCAGCCCCAGGAGCCGAGGCGGATACTCCCTGCAGCTCGCACACATCCTCGCCACAAAGAAACCGCGAGACACACAACCCTGCAACGCAGGAACTCCCGCCACCAAGTGTCGGAAGCCCAGAGAGACACACACACCGCCAGAGCCACAGAGGCACCGCGAGCCGCTCACGCTGCCATCGTGTACACCCTCCACCGGGGATGCCCAGAGGGACACCCGCCAACACACACACACACACACACACACACACACACACACACACATTCCACCAGATTCACAGAACCAATGAGACGTACACCTGATAAACACGCGCCTCACCTGACACAGGCCCACGTGGAGACAGACACACAGGACACACACCCCCTGCAGCATGCAAAACACAGGAATGGACAGAGAGCCTCCAACAGCCCTGCAGAGCCCACCAGCCCCGGCCAGATGCCGAGGTGGTCCCTCACGCTAACACACACGCACACTCCTCTGGAAACACAGATACGAGACCCGCTCACACCCTGCACACACACAAGCACACAACCGGGCACACAGAGCATTAGGACAGGCTGACGGAATTTCTCCGGGCCCTGTGCTCCAGAAAAGCATGGATTTTGAGAATGCCCATCCTTCTGTGCTCCAAGAAATGGCTAACTCTAAAAGACCACCTCATACACGCAAACCCCCCTCCACTCTTCATGACTCCCTGGTCTACCCGCTTCTAGAAAAACCCAAGCCCCATCCTTGCTGAGTGGACTTTTCCCATCAGTGAACTTTCTTCTCGTTGCTATAGCCTGAATGAAATCATCTACCTCATGGTCCGTGACATTCCCCCTCCCCCCCCGCTGTTCTGGTGCCCTGGCTGGTGCGGACTGGACCGATCTTAGGACCCCTCGTGTGCCGCTGCGGACTAGCTGTCCGGGCCCCACAGGACTCCCGCTCTGGGCCTGTGCTCTCTGGGCTTGGGTCCATTGGAAGCATGCCAAGAATTTGCTGTTGATTCTTTCTGAGGACTCCGTTGACTTTTGGTGCCAGATTCTTCTGGTTTCATGGTCTGACCAGTTGGTTTTGTTTCTGTTACCCTTTCCTGTTTGTCTATTTTTTTGGAGCTTAAATCAATTAAGAGTTCGTACCCACTGGGAAGATGGTTTAGAGATGTGGCCAATAACAGATGGAAAGAGTGGTCTTGAAGGTTTTCTTACGAGTGGTCAGAGAGGCTGAGATAGGAAGGGGTAAGCAAGCAGGGGCCTGTGACGCACCCAGCAGCCAGCACGCTCTTGGGAGGCTCACCCACATGCTTGGCAATGCCTCGAGAGAGGGCAGTGGTGTACGGGGTGGGGCGAGGAAAGCAGAGGCCTGGCGGCAAAGCAAGAGTTGAAAAGCAGGTGAAGGTGTCATCGGAGGTCAGGGCCCACGCAGAGGAGAGGAGGGAGGGGAGGAAGAGCATCTAGGTGGAGGAGACATCTGCTGGGGCACAGTGGGGCACGGATGGGGCACCTGGGGTCATTATCAGGGACAATCCCTCTTTGGGTGAGGTCAATGGAGGATGAGCCCAGCTGCAGGGCTGAGGTCACCTGGTTTAGTCAAGAAGTTGGTTAGTTTCACTACAGTTAATATGTGGAAACAGCCCGAGTGTCCCATCGATGGATAAATGGATAAACAAAACGTGTTCCATCCACACAACAGAATATTATTCAGCTTTAAAAACAGAAGTTCTGACACCTGCTGCAACGTGGATGAACCTTGAGGACATTGTAAGTAATGAAGTAAGCCAATCACGAAAAGACAATTACTGTATGATTCCATTTATACGAGGCACCAAGAGTAGTCAAATTCGTAGAGATAGAATACGGTGGTGCCGGGGGCTGGGGGAGGGGAGAATAAAGGGACAGAGTTCCAGGGTTTTTTCTGGTATTTATTTATTTGAGGGAGAGAGAGAGAGAGAGAGAGAGAGAGAGAGAGCACGAGCAGGGGAAGTGGCAGAGGGAGAGGGAGAAGCTGAGCAGGGAGCCAGATGTAGGACTCGATCCCAGGACCCTAAGATCATGACCTGGGCTGAAACCAAGAGTTGGATGCTTAACCGACTGAGCCACCAAGGTGCTCCCAGAGTTTCAGTTTTACAAGATGCAGACAGTTCTGCTGATGGATAGTGTTGATGCCTGCACCACGATGCGAATGTATTTCATACCACTGACCTGTACATTTAAAAATGGTTTAAGATGGTAAATTTTATGTTATGTATATTTCAACCCAACAACCAAAAGAAGGAAAAAAAAAAAAAAGGAAAAAGAAGTTGGTTAGAGGCAGGTCAAGGGCCTCACTGGGTTGGTAATGACCTTGCGCTGAACCCTGGGACCCAGAGGCCGTGGTTGGTCTGGGAGTCATGGGTCTGTGTCTGTAGCACGGCGGTGATCACGGTGGGAAACAGAGGAGGCCACTGGTGGGGATATGGTCATGCCATAGGCGCCCACAGCATACACGCACCCCCATGTGAGACATGCCACCGGCTATTTATTTATTTATTTTTAAACATGGGGATGCTTTTTAAAAAAGATTTTATTTTTGTGAGAGAGAGAGAGAGAGATGTCACAAGCAGTGGGGAGGGGCAGAGGTAGAGGGAGAAGCAGACTTCCCACCGAGCAGGGAGCCTGATGCAGGACTCAATTCTAGGACCCTGGGATCATGACCTGCCCCCAAGGCAGATGCTTAACCGACTGAGACACCCAGGCGCCCCCCAGTGGCTTTTTCTTCCACTTCATTTTTTTAAAGATTTTTTAAATTTTTTAAGTAATCATACCCAACGTGGGGCTCAAACCCACAACCCCAAGATCAAGAGTCACACGCTCCACTGTCTGAGCCAGGTAGGTGCCCCGATTCCACTTCGAATTAAAACTTTAATGTTCATCTATTTGTGAATATGCTGGTATTAACAAAAAAAAAAAGCCAATTTATTTGCCTAAGAGTATTATTTTTTTTAAAGATTTTATTTATTTATTTGACAGAGATAGAGACAGCCAGCGAGAGAGGGAACACAAGCAGGGGGAGGGGGAGAGGAAGAAGCAGGCTCATAGCAGAGGAGCCTGATGTGGGGCTCGATCCCATTACGCCGGGATCACGCCCTGAGCCAAAGGCAGACGCTTAACGACTGCGCCACCCAGGTGCCCCTGCCTAAGAGTATTATTGACAGAGTTCAGCTGATTAGAGTTAATGATAATTTCTTACAGTCATGGAACTTTCATTCAGTCAGGAATTCTAGAACCCCAGAAATTATGTTGAATCAGATGTTCAGCATTTAGCCTTCCAAGACCAAGGTCAGAGCTAAGTGGCAGAATACAGTTTAATAGAAAGACAAAGCACCACTGAGCCCCCCAGGTACCCCTAGGGCTCACTCTTGATGTTGCACTTTCTGTGGCTATGGACAAATGTATAATGACATGTATTCGTCATCATAGTATCACAGAGGGTATTTTCTGCTGCCCTCAGAATCCTCTGTGCTCCGGCTATTCATCCCTCCTCCCGGTAACCCCTGGCAACCACTGATCTTTTAACTGTCTCCGTAGTTTTGCCTTTTCCAGAATGTCCTATAGTTATACAGTTGTAGCCTTTTCAGATTGGCTCCTTTCACTTAAGAATATGCATTTAAGTTTCCTCCATGTCTTTTCGTGGCTTGATAGCTCTTTTTTTTTTTAAATTCAGTACTGATAATATTCCGTTTTCTGCATGTACCACAGTTTACTTGTCCATCCCCTACCGGAGCACATCTTGGTTGTTTCTCATGGCTTTTTTTTAATGCTCTGACATGCATTTTGCGAAGCGAGGTGTGAGCATGGGGCATTCATTCGAGAGACCTAACAATGGGCGTTCGGAGTACTTGTGATGCCTTCTGTCAGGTGGCCTCCCTAGTGAAATTAGAACAGCCACTGGGACCACCTTCAACACGGCAGAGACCGGGAGGTGGAAACGGACAGATGGTGCCATCTAGTGGTTGGTTGTGGCAGCAGCGTGAGAAGCCCAAATAAGCGAGGAGGACAGAGCCCAGCAGCTCTGGTGTTGCCAGATGGCCTCCCCAGTGGGATGAAGTGTCCCAAGCCCAGATTATTCCCCAGAGTAGGCATAGCCAGCTGAGAAAAGCCAGAAGGCCGAGTGATAGCATTTGCATCACGTGGGTGCCAGAGAGCTTGAGACGTTGGCCAGACCCGGATCTACGTGGGTGTACTGGGGACCAACTGATGTGTAAGAATTTCACCTGAGACCCAGGGCCCTGACCCTCATGTGGTATGATATCCCATCTCCCCCTCCATGTTCTATGTAAAAGTGTCCCCAATTCTTCCCGTCATGGTTCTGCGGGCACAGGAGTGGTTACCCCATAAGGCAATCAAGTAATGGAGTATTGTGTCCCTTCTAGAAGGAACTAGAAAAACAAGTGAATGCGAGTAGCATCTAAGAGGCTGTTGGAACAAGGGCTGTATAGACTATATTGGGCAGATTAGAACAACAGGGTACTGGCCAGTGGAAGATTGAATGGCTAGCATCATTCCAGCTGTGTGAGGGATAGGACCTTAGTTGACCACTGATTAAGGTCGCAGCAATTCACAGCGAGGTGCTCTTTGTACTCTCTGGGTTGAAAAAAAAAGCTAAACTGGCCTGTTAAATGGAGAAAGAGTGGGCCCTTCTCTTAATACACCTTGTGTAGCTGGTCTCGGCCTTAAAGTCCCCGTTTTGATGAAGATTAGGCCGTATTAAACAATCTTAACGGCCGAGGCAAGTCCTCAGGGTCCAATCTGATAAGGCCAAGAGTAAGGGGCAGATGTTTAATTTTATTCCTGTTAGAACTTCCATCCCATAGTGGGGAATCCTGGGGGAAAGGAAGCCACAACCACTGGAATAATACGGTAGCTTGTCCACTTCTGTTTTGTGTGTGGTAATGTCCTGGAGGACATTAGGGGTCCACCTTTAAATTCAGCGGGATCTTCAGGATCCAGTATCAATGAAGACCAAAAAGGTTGCTTGGTGTGTGCAGCCCAATGGACCCCCATGTTTGTACTGCATAATTGTCCCCAGTGGAGGCCGGGGCCCAGGGGCTTGTTGTGTCCCTAACAAGGCTGGAGTGGTTGCCTGAGTTCAGGGGCTACAATGGGGGTCGTATACCTTGAAGATTTGGTCCTACACCTTGAAGAGAAGGTTGGATGTTCTTTATAACTTGTTTTAAGAGAGCCTGGAACTCCTGGGGTCTTTTTATTTTTTTTTTAATAAAGTTTTTTTTTTTTTTTTTAAAGATTCCATGCCCAGTGTGGAGCCCAACGCAGGGCCTGAACTCACAACTTTGAGATCCAGACCTAAGCTGAGATCAAGAGTCATATGCTCCACTGACTGAGGCAGCCAGGAGCCCCATCGCAGGGTCTTGTCTGAAATCTGATTACTAGGGAAGCCTGTGTTGGAAATTTGCCAGTACCAGGCGTGGAGGGGGGCAGGCAGAGGGGGAGTTGGCAGGTTGGGGCCCAGGGGCCAAATCTGGCCCGTCGCAAGTTTTCATAAATACAGGTTGACTGAAAGCACGCTTGCGCACGGGCGGGCGGGCCCGCGCGCGCGCACACACACACACACACACACACACACACAGTGCCTGCTCAGGCCGTGCTTCGGCTCCCAGTCGTTGGAGTGCTCAGTAAAACCATGTACCCACTGAACTACGCCAGGTTGCTTCAATAATTGGCATTTCCCCTCTAAAGTACCCATGGGGTGAGGACACACACATCAGTGTCTGTGGCAGGAGGGCGGGCCGGTTTCCAGGCCACACTCGACCGATGAAACAAGGGAAATGCCAAGGTCATGGCCACGAACGCTGGGACGCGTGGGCAGGACGGGTCCATTTCTGTGCGTCTAGTGGATCCCATATAGCAAATTACTGGTTTGTGGGGTCATGAGATTCGCTGGCCAATCAGGGTGTCTTGGCAGAGTTTAAAGTTAGTTCAGAGCCAGTATATTGCAGGTGCAGAAGCCAGCAGTGCTCTTTTCCTGGTCTAAATCCAAAACTGTTTATTAAACATTGAAAATTGGATGGAACCAAATCACAGACCTGTCCTTCTAAGACAGGGAAACTGAAGGATGCCACCAAAACCTGCTTTTGCTCCTAATTCCTGCTTCTATTCTTTTTTTTTTTTTAAAGATTTTATTTATTTATTCGACAGAGATAGAGACAGCCAGTGAGAGAGGGAACACAAGCAGGGGGAGTGGGAGAGGAAGAAGCAGGCTCCTAGCAGAGGAGCCTGATGTGGGGCTCGATCCCATGACGCCGGGATCACACCTTGAGCCCAAGGCAGACGCTTAACCGCTGTATCACCCAGGCGCCCCCCTGCTTCTATTCTTGCCAGGACTGGCAACCGCACTTTGCACGGGCCTCAGAATGCACATAGTGTACATCCTTGTAAGGGACGAGGCGTTAATGATTTCGCTAGAACAGATAACATCTAAGGAAGGACCAGGTGAGAATGACCAGACAGAGCCGTCATACGTGCCTTCCAGAGCGCCGGCGCTAGACATCTCGTCGCCACGACTCCCTAGATCCCAGGACTGACACCTGGGCTCTTGTTTTTGCTCTAACCAGTTCCTGGATGCCTGAGAAGACTCACACATTGGACCATGATCTGCAATAAAAAGGCCCCAGACCCCAAACAAAGACGAGGCTCATGCTTCTTTCCCTCCTTAGCCTCCTGGATGCTCCGTCTCAATCTGCTCTCTCTCTTTATCTTCAATTAATTCTGCTCTCCCCCCCTGCTGGCTTGTGCGTGAGCTCCGTCCTCGGACCAAGCCTGCTGGCATCACTTCTCCCCTGGTAGAGGGTGTGCGTGGTCTGAGGATATGCTTCAGAGACACCCGGTAGCTTCTATAGTTCCCTCAGGACGTGCTCATGGCTGTGGGTGGCCCCTGCCAGGGCCTAGCATCAGTATTAGGGCACCCCCCCCCCAGCGGTGATTACTACCTTGTTGACTTTAAGGGCCCAGGCCTAACCTGGGAGCCGAGATGCCCTTTAGCACAATTACTAAATGTCGGTCCATTTTACAATGATCTCCATCGGGTTATGGTGTCACGGGGCCCTTTAGAAAGGCCCCAGGGTGAAACAGGCCACGTTTTTTAAAAAATAGAATTGATTTATTTTATCTCAGGGTCGTGGGATTGAGCCCCGCGGCGGGTCCCCGTCAGGCTCTGTGCTCAGCATGGGGTCTGCCTAAGACTCTCTCCCTCTGTCCTTCTCCTGTTCTCTGTCAAATAAATAAATAAATCTTTAAGAAATATTTTTAATACCACCACTCAGAGACTTGAGCCAGGAGCACCCACCCGCCTTTCTCCCGGCTGCCCCTGCTGGTCTGGATGAGTGAGCATACGGGCTCCTCCAAGGCCTTTTCATTCTCGCTGGAGTTTTCTGCATAAGCTTATGGCTCTTTATATTTAAACAAATTCAGCCTCGATCAGGGGGAGATGGCATTTGTAGCCACCCATGAGACATGAGTCCGTTGAGTGTTTTTTCCAGCTCTGCCAAGCAATGACCCGGAAGCAGTGTCAGATCCCAAAGGTGCAGGGCCCAGTGCTGCCCCTGCCCTTATTTCAGGCGCCAACCACAGGTCCCGTATCACCTGGGTTTCTGACTGAGGTCGCCGCAGCCCCTTCCTTGGGATGGATGAATTTGCTAGAGTGGCTTCCAGGACTCAGGAAAACAGCTATTTACTAGATCACTGGTTTATTATAAAAGCATATAGTTCAGGGACAGCTAGATGGAAGAAATGCGGAGGGCCAGGTGTGGGGAACGGGCACAGAGCCTCCACGCGCTCCGAATGTACCACTCTCTCCCGGATCCCCGCGGCCTCAACTGGGCAGGTTCTGCTAGGTTTCTATGGAGGCTTTGTTATGTAGCATGACTGATTAAGTCATTGGCCATTGGTGGTTGATCTCAATCTCCAGGCTCTCCCCCCTCCCAGGAGGTTGAGGGGTGGGACTGTCAGTTCCAACCCTGTCGTCTTATGGTTGGTTCCCCGGCAAACCAGCCCCCATCTTTAGATGCTTCCAAAAGTCACCTCAAGAACATAAGACACCTTTATGGTTCTCATTTCTTAGGAAAGTCCTAAAAACACAGCTTTAGGAGCCTTGTACCTGGAATGGGAACAAAGTCCAAATACGTATTTATTATCAATCACTTGCGGCGCCTGGGTGGCTTGGCAGTGAAGCAGCTGGCTCTTGGTTTCGGCCGGGTCATCATCTCAGGGTCCTGGGATCAAGCCCCTCTTCAGGCTCTGAGTTCGGTGGAGAACCTTCAGGACTCTCTCTCTCTCCCTCTGCCCCCACCCACCATCTGCTCACACACACTCTCTCTCTCAAATAAATAAGTAAATCTTTTTAAAAAATCACAGTATCATAATCAGAGAATTGAACATTTTTGATGTTTTCCTGCTGATAGCGGTCAAGACTCACCTTCCCTCCGGCCCTACATCAGGACCGGCTGATAAAAAAGCCCTCCTGTTCCCTCCTGTCCCTGTGGAACATTAAACCTTGGGACAGCCCAGCCCCCACTTGGGAACTTGCCCTAGTTCCCCTCCCGGCCAGTATGAAGGCCCGATGCACCCTTGGGGGGAGCGGCTTTGCTCTCCCCATGAATTCCTTGCGTGACTAATAAGCTTTCTTTCAAATGTTCCTGTTGTGTGTAATGTTCCCGGGATCCGCGTCTGGCCTACTGATTACCGGTGAGTCCATCACACTTTTGTGGGTGACCACAAAATAATTACCTCATAGCTGGAGTGGTTCGGGCTGGGACGGCCACCTTCTTAGATCCTTCTTTTCATGCTCATGGTCATGGAGAACATACCCCTGCTGGTGGGCTGTGGCTCCCTGTGTGGGCTCCTCCCACAGAGTCTTTGTCACAGATTTATGACCTGAATCACCTTTGGGGGAAGAGGACAAGATTGGGGCCCTCCTTATCAGATCAGGTTGGGGAGGGTTTTGCCTCTAGTATAAAGGGTCAGGGGAAGGTCTGTGAGCATTGGGTGTGTGTCTCAAGCAGGCAGTGACCCCTGTTCTACAGGGTGCTGATACCCTGAGTCGTATGGGACCATTGGGAGGGCACTGTGAGGACAAGCAATCACCAGATGATGTGCTAAGGGCCACAGTCTTACGAGCAGACGGCTCATTGCGACGCTTTGAGGCTGAAATGCCTTTGCTCTACTGCGCAGAGATCCTGATGCTTCGCACAGTAGGTGCAAACGTGCGAGGCATTCCGTGGCACAATCTCTTAAGGAAAATGGCCCCGCACGTTTTCCCCTGGGCCCTTCTGAAGGGCCAGAGGACACCTGGCAGGGAAGCACTGACTCAGCAGGCCTGGGTTGCTCAAACCCTGCACATTCCAAAGAAAGGCCTGTCTTCAGATCTCCTCTGAGCCCTTAGACTGTTCTGTTGGTCAGTGTTCGCATAGGCCCGAGGCCTCGGGCTCTGTGTCTCAGTTTGACCAGAGAAGCTGAATCAACTACGACTGTTTCCGAGTCTCGTGAGTCCTTCTTTTTTATCATCAAGCCTGAGGGAGCCCAGGGGACCCTGACACAACTCATCTTAAGTCAGTGGGGATCACCCACAGTGACTGTGAGTCCTCGGCAGTACAGGGGCAGGTCAACACGCTAAAGGGCTTCTCTGCTCCCAGACTCACCCCGGGGCCAAGACAGCCAAGGAGGTGATAATCGCCATTGCGTGCCCCTAATACTGGTGCTGTTGACTACAGTCCCTGCAGGACGATGTACCCTACCAGGGGCAGGGGAGAGCACCCCCGAGCACACCTCGTAACCACCCCCAAAATGATTCCATAAGAGCAGGAAACTGAAATGGAAATAGACATCTCCGACTTGACTCAATTGGAAATGCAAAATCTTGTCGACAGTATTTACACAGAGTATGGAAAGGGCGCCAGTTGGCTTTTGTGCCTAAATGATACTGGCTTGGAATTCACTGTAACTTCCGCTGAGATGGGCGGATTGGCCTGCAAATCTGTGGTCCTCAAACGAGTAATTATGGGCCCGCGGGACTTAGGGACCCAGATGTGCAATTCCATTCGGCCCCAGCACTCATAGGCGTGAGCAAGGCATCCTTTTCCTTGCTCTAAAAGGTATTCATGGCATGAAAAATAGTGCACCCTAATTCTAACCCTAACTCCCACCCCAGTCCTCAACCGCACCCTATTCCCAACCCCCCAAACACAGCCTGAACCACAACCCTACCTGGGGTCTCCTGACCAGCACAGCCTCTTTGACCTCTGGGGCCATGGTGCCGACTCTGTCTTTCGTCCCACTGCCCTCATTCTTAGCTGGCGCTCTCTGCCTGTGGCTCCCGCTGGCACCGCCTCCCTGGAGGCAGACTGGCAAGGAGCGAGGCTTGCTGCCAGCCCCGGGGTGGAGGGGTGGGCTCGGCTGGGACAAGGCTTGTGTTCCTGGGCTCTCGTTCCTGTGTCTGCTGGTCACGTCACAGCTTTGGTCAGGGTAGGAACAGCAGTGTCATTCTGGAGAATTTGCTAGCGGAAGAGCTATGGACCCTATAATTTATTGTTCCAAGTGGAAATTGCTCATTGTACTAGTTACAAAATCAGTATCTGCTGTTTGAAGAGTTCAGAAGATTAAGTCGGTCCGAACTCATCATCTAGAAATCGGTAGCATCTGGCGCATCTCCTTACAGACACCCTGTAAATTAGGGGATCTTCCATGGCTTCCATCCCCGCCACCATGCCATGTTCTCGGGGAGGCCCAACCCACTTCTTCTTTTTTTTTTTTTTTTTTGGAGCAAGCGGAAGAACGATCCTAGCAGTGGTGTCAAGCCACTGAGAGGAGCTGAATTTGGGGCAACCCTTCCTGCTGAGTGCAGGAGGACTTCCCATCCCAGGCTGTTCACTGCCGGGCAAAACCTGAATGAAATCTGGGCTCCCTGTGGAACAATTCTGCTTGTTGCACCCAAAGCCCTAGAGAAGTGAGTTCATGTGTAGTAAATGTTAACGTACCCTTGGGTGAATGGGGTTTATTTTAATAATGCAGAGAAGATATAATGTTCAAAAATCTTTTTATAAATCCAATTATATCTCAAGGTAGGAAACCCATATAATCACTTTTGAGGTATGGCAAGAAGGTGTTTGGTAAAAATCAGGATCCAGTCCTGATGTTTTGAAGTCTTAGCAAATCAGATCTATAAAGATAGTTCATTAACGTGATAAGCAAGCAGTCACGGCCAACGGCTGGCATTTCACCTAACAGTGAAAGAGCAGATCTCTCTCCTTTCCAGTCAAGATAAAGATCCAAATGCTGTGCCAGTGAGGAATGAAACAACTGTGAGGAATGACAAATGGACTTAAATTGTTTATTTTCTTATACAACAAGAACTCAGAAAGTTGAATGGTGGTGGCTGAAAGAGCTGCTCAAAAATTTCATCCAAGGCCTAGGATCTTTCTATTTTTCCATTCCACTACATGTGACCTTTGTCATCAACTGTCTCATGGTTACAGGATGGCTACTACACCTCCAGGCATTGCATCCAAGTTCCAGGCAGGAAGAAGGGGAAGGGGAGGAATACAAAGCAGAGACTTTCCCCAGATCTTAGCAGATTTCCACTTGAGCCTTATTGTTCACAATTGGGCCATGCGGTCACCCCAGCTGTAACACAGTCTTTAGAGGCCAAAGTGTTTTGAGGTGACACATGCTGGTCCCCTACCCCACAGAGAATCTGCCACAGATGACCACTGCCACCAACACTGAATGCTGCTCTGGAAGCGCTAGCCAATGGTGGGTCTTAAAGGGAAACAAAACAAAAGGCTACCTATACGAAAAGGAGAGGCAAGCTTTTTATTTCCAGGTTATATGACAGATTACCTAGAAAGCCCAATAAAGTAGTAAATTGTTAGAGACCGCAAATAATTCAATGAAGTTGCTAGTTGTAAAATAAATATACAAAAAGATATATACAATCAATAGATGTCCTATATAAAACAGAAAGACTCGACTTAGAAACCCCACAAAAGTAGAATGAACTTAAGAATAAACACATGTATTGAACATACATGTAAGAACACCGACGAAGAAAACCTACACAGCTGTTCTGAAGGTTGGAGGCAGATTAGAATGACTGGTGCTTTGATGTGGAGACTGAATATCATAGAGAACTACAGGAATTCTTCACAAACTAGTTAATTGTAATCAAAATCCCAATGAGGTGTGCAGGGGCAAGAAGAGGTTGAGCTCTGAGAAAAAGAATCCTGGGTTATCCGGAAGAATAGATTTTTAAAAGCCTTTTTTAAAAAACCTACTGAAAATACTGTCCTGGTCAGTCCTACTACATATGAAATAAATTATGAAGCTACAAACAGAAAAGAGAGGTCCAAGGAACAGTGAAGAACGCCATTCTAGAATGGCGCAGGGACCTTGGAAGTTACACCCCAAACAGACGGATGTTAAGAGTTAAATGCAAAATGTGGAACCAAAAAAGGATTTAAAGAAGGGGCTTCCTAAGGAAAAATACAAAGAAAAAGACCTTTGGTCTTTTTACACAGAATTTGAACATCTCCGTACGTTAAAAATGTGGTAACAAAGATAAAAATGTATGTGTCAAAGCGATTTCTGTGTGTGTGTGTGTGTGTGTGTGTGTGTGTGTGTGTGTATAAAGAACAAAGAATGGAATAGACAATTCATATGAAGAGAAGAAAAAGGTCAAAAAACAAGAACCAATAACACTCCTGATGTATCAAAAATGGTAAATATAAAAAGCGGAGATGACGCCGAGTGCAGGGGTGCGGGAACGGGATGCCCTTGGGGCCCACGTGGGGGAATTAAGGATGCCGTGCAATGATTGTGAGCGCTCTGCATGAACTCCACTTCTCAGCATTTATTCTGAGGAAATGATCGAGGGGCAAAATGGGTTTATGTTTCAGAATTAGTTATAGGTACAGATAATGATGTTCAACAATAAAGGAACAGATCAGTCACGACACAATGAGAAGACAGAGAAAGACACAGCCATCGATAATGTTTCTGGAAAATATTTTGTAATGTGGAAAATGTTCATCATAAAACATTAGATGGAAAAAGAGAAATAACATGCAAAGAATGAATCCAGTTTTGCTTTAAAAGTAAAGGCATATTACATGCGCACAGAAAAAAACCAGAAGTAAGTGTAGCGCTGGCAGTGGCCTAGGAACTGATACTAAGGGGTCCTCTCGTTCTTAAAATTTCCTGAACCTTTTCCCAAATTTCTTCGGCATATACATATTGCTTGTATAATCAGGAAAAGAAGTGTATATGTAAATGAAAGAGAAACATCAAGTCTCCAATGAAAAGAGGGGGAAGGGTAAATTCAAATCATTTCAAGACAAAAGACCAGGAATCAAAACATGTTCCCTATTCAGCCTCGTTAGTGACTGAAGGCAAAGTCCAGTGGTAACGAGGCGCGGGGACGCACGCTGCAGGGCCGACAGCAGCCAGCGGCCGGGGCCCTACAGAGATGGCTTCGTTTTCAGTTCTTTTGAAGTAAGAAGAAAAATGAGTGTGATCCTGATGAACTAAGCCCAGATTGTGTTTGTCTTTTACAAATGCAGCTGCAAAATAGGACTTTTCCTACTTGTCACGTAAGCGCCTGTGACTGCCACGACCGGGCCCCGGGGACCGCGGAACGGGAGGCCGGCTGGCACACCCGGGAGGAATGCAGTGCAGTGGCACGTGCCCCGGAGCACCGCTGTGTTGTCGCCACGCCCTGAACGAAGACTGGATGCCCCGCTTCGAGCAGGGAGTCCCCCGTCTCTGGGAGACGCCGCGCAGGGGACGTTCCTGCCTGACCACTCACTATGGCTGACCGACTTCTTCATAATGAAACAGCGTGACTTTACACACCACCTAAACCATACAAAAATGATTCCTCAAGTTGTTTATTTCCTTTATCTCAAAATTTTCACTGTTAGAAATCTAAGAAAACGCTGAAGTAGAATGCAAAACGATGCTCTGTGAAGAATGGTTTACAACAGTGAAATGATCTATAATAATGAAAACATGGAAATAACTTCAACCTCCAAGAGAAGAACATCTAAAGGAATACTGCGCCTCCACTGAGAGTTAACTCCAGACAGTTCCCTGGAACAATTCTGCTACGCAGCCAGGTGGGAAAAAAGATTAGAACGATATACACACCACATTTGCAGTAGTGTAAAAATCCACTTTGAAACAAGCAGAAGGTAATGTATCAAAGTGCGAAATGCAGTTTATCAGGAATTATGGGGGCCTTGTTCCTTACTTCCACATTTCCCGAAATATGGTTATTTTGCTGCCATAATTAAAAAGCATACTAAAAAGCATTTGATAAACTATGGCTCTCTATGTAAATGTGAAGTATTATCACTGAGAAAGCAGCTTAGACTTGCTCGGGACTGAGCGGAACGGACATTAATTCCCGACGAAGACCGCCCACCGCTGCAGAGAGCGCGGGGACGGATCCCACGGAGGGGCCCCTCCTGCAGGGCTGAGCCCGCGAGCTGAGCTCGCTGGAGCAGAGGGACGCCCTGCAGGGTGAAGGCGCGCTTCTACACACATTCCCGACACCAGACCTGGATGGACGCCGAGCACCCACCTGTGCGCTAGCTGTTTCCCGGCGGGGACTAGACGGCCAGGCCCGACGCCGGCGTGTCAGGACCTAGCTGCGCCAAAGCCTGGCCCTGCTCCTGAGACGGAGGTGCCGTCACTACCAGATGACTCTGCAGCAGACCTGCTTTGTGCGGTGAGTCCAGGAAATCGGCCTTTTCCTAAACCCCCACCATTCAAGATCATTCTCCCCTCCTGGAATATGCCAGTGTTCACTTGGAAGTAATACTGTTCATAATTCTTCTGTTTTTATTATCATTATTATCATTCTAAACATTAACAGTGTACAAAGGAAATTCCTGATTGAAATCATGCCAGGAGCCCGTCTGAGGACACAATGATCCTTATACCTTCTTTCTGTCTGCAGGAAAAACCTAGTCCCCGCGTCGGCGTCTTGCAAGCCCATTAAGGAAAGGAGGATGACGAGACATTCTCAGACAGCCCTTGCCTCTTCTCTCCTACAGCGGCGTGCTTCCTGGGGCGGCGATGACCTCTGAGAGAGTTGTCCTGGCGTGTGGGACGTGGGCACGGGTGGCAGGGCCGGTCTCTCATCTGGAGGCCTGGGCGGGCTGTGCATATCCAGCTGCTGCGCTTTCTGGGGAAGGAGCGAGGCCAAGGGTGGGCACGCCGCACTAATTTCCCGGCTTGCTGCCCAGCGGGGAAGTCCTGCCGGCCGCGGGCTGCACCGCACACAGGAGCTTTGCCACGTCCAGGGCATCGATCGGGTCCACGCCGCTCATGCCCGCGCCCCCCGCGCCCAGCAGGCCGCCCGGCACGTAGTAGGTGCTCAGCAGGTGCTTGTTGAACTGGATGGCAAAGGGCTTCTCCTCGCTGTGTCTTCTCTGGTGTTCCGTGAGGTGGGCGCTCCAGCCGAACATTTCCCCACACTCGTCACATCTGAATGACTTCTCCCCGGAGTGGATCTTCTGATGTTTGATGAGACAGTGATTCTGGCTGAAGGCTTTGCCGCACTCGCCACATTTGTAGGGCTTCTCCCCGGTGTGGATGCGCTGGTGCACGATGAGAGACGAGTGGCAGCTGAAGGCCTTCCAGCAGCGGCTGCAGTCAAAGGGCTTCTCCCCGGTGTGGATGCGCTGGTGCACGATGAGGTAGGAGTGGGAGCTGAAGGCCTTGCCGCACTCGTTGCACTTGAAGGGCTTCTCGCCGCTGTGGATGCGCTGGTGCACGACGAGGTAGGAGTGGCAGCTGAAGGCCTTGCCGCACTGGCCGCACTTGAAGGGCTTCTCGCCCGTGTGGATGCGCTGGTGCAGGGTGAGGCGCGAGCGGCTGCTGAAGGCCTTGCCGCACTCGCCGCACTTGAACGGCTTGTCCCCGTTGTGGATCTTCTCGTGCACGGTCAGGGACGAGTGGCAGGTGAAGGCCTTGCCGCACGCGCCGCACTGGTAGGGCTTCTCGCCGGTGTGGATGCGCTGGTGGCGCGTCAGGTGCGTCCTCTGGTTGAAGGCCTTGCCGCACGCGCCGCACCGGTAGGGCTTCTCGCCCGTGTGCACGCGCAGGTGCATGTTGAGCAGCGAGCTGCAGCTGAAGGCCTTCTCGCAGGCGCCGCACTTGTAGGGCCGCTCGCCCGTGTGGATGCGCTGGTGCACGTTCAGCGACGAGTGGCAGCTGAAGGCCTTGCCGCACTCGCCGCAGAAGAACGGCTTCTCGCCCGTGTGGATGCGCCGGTGCTCGATGAGGTTGGTGCTCCAGGTGAAGGCCTTGCCGCACTCGTGGCACTTGTAGGCCTTCTCCCGGGCGTGCCACCGCCGGTGCAGGGTCAGCGACGAGCTCTGCCCGAAGGCCTTCCCGCACTCGCCGCACGCGAAGAGGCCCTCCCCGGCCGCCGCCCCGCGCCGCCCGCTCGCTGGGGGGAGCTCGACGCGGTCGCCGGACCTGCCGGGGCCTCTCCCCGGGCCCGCTCTCCGCTGCCTGGGGGCCGCCCCGCCGGCCTGGAAGCTCTCGGTGGGCCCGTCGGGAGGGTCTCCTTCTGCAGGAATGGTCTGGGGGGTGAAGAGGCTGCACCCAGGGGGGAGATCCTTCTCAGATGCCTCGTGGCCTTGCCAGCGCCCCTCTGGGGGAACGTCCCCACACCTGCCTGGTGCTGGCCTCCGCGGCGCAGCCTCGCCCCTCACCGGAGCAGCCGCGCAGCCCTCTTGGGCCCACCCTTCGCCCAGACCGGGGCTGTGGACACTGGCTCTCCCCAGTGGCTCGGTGATGGGCTCCTGGCAAGGCTCTTTCTTGTAAACGCCCTGCTGTTGACACGACTGGTCCTTCACCCCAGGCCTGGGCTCCCCTTCTATAAGAAACAGGAGATGCAATCTTCTGTAATCAGGCAGAGGCATGGCCCTAGAGCCCAGACTAAGGTCTGACAGGGGTTCGCACAGGCACAGAGAAGAGAGGACAGGCCAACAGCCAGAGCGTGCGAAGGCCAGCCAAGGGGTACGCATCTCAGGTGAGATGGGCCGCAAGCCCACAAGGGGGGGAGGAGGAGACAGGGAACTCCAAATCGAGCCACGGGGGTCGAGGGACAGAGCAGAGCTCACAGGGCCTGGCAGTTGGACACGATTCGTTTACTGAGACATTGAATGAGACATGCTGTGTCAGAACCAGGTCGGGGCTGGGTGTGAACACGGGGTAAACACAAGTCCAGAAATGATAATGACATCTCAATTCTCCCTCGTGCCAGAAGGGAAAAGAATGCCCCAGACCGCCTCTCGTTGGTCTCTCCTTTAGAGCACTTGCAGCCGGAGGGTGTGCTCCCGCCCGGAGATGCATGTACATTTCTCTAAAAGCTTAATTCGTCTCTTATCAGCTTCATATCCCTGGAGGGCCGACCCCTCGGAGCCACCTCCGCAAACTGTGATCCCCACCTCTCCACACCCCCAGGCTGACTCTGCCCTCTTCTCGGTTCATACATACTCCCCGCCCCGTCCATCCGACAAGGGCCCCTTGTGAAATGTTTCCAGACACAGACATGATTTCTGCCTCCCGCCAGTCGAAGGCAGATGTCTTTGCCTGTTCAGCTCACCGCTGTATTCCCACCACAGTTCCCCACATACAGTCGGTGCTCTGCGTGTGCTGAAGGAAGGCAGGGAAGCACAACCACATGGAGGCAGCGTGTGGGGTGGTCTTGGGAGCCAGGAGCCTGCATATCCCCCCACTGCGTCCCCCACTCACCTAAATAAGCCCCTCCAGGGACTTCTCTGGGCATCTGCCACGGCTCCTCGCCTCGTTCCAGGTGGGAGATCACATCCGGCTTGCAGACTGGGGGTCCTGCTTGCAGGGAGGAAGCAGTGTGTGTGGTTCTGTGTGCTGTGGTTCCCCAGGGCAGGGCTGTCAGGGCCAGCACCGAGAGGTGTGTGCCATCCCCAGGGACGGGGGGGGGGGGGTGTCTTACATGCAGAACCCAAAGTGAAGTGTGCACTCTGAGGACCCCCATGGGTACTGACACCCCTGCCCTGTCTCCCTTGGAAAGCTCCAGCGCAGGCTGGGCTCCCAGGCCCCAGTCAACCCCCTCCCTCTCTTCTGGCCCCACCCCAGGACCAGCCCCACCTCCAAGCAAGGATGCTGGTAGTTACATGTAGTGCCCAGCCCCAACATGAGTGCAGTGGCCACATCTCCCACATCCTGCAGGGCCTGCACCAAGGCCGGCACTGAAGGCATGCTTGGTAATACTTACAGCATGCAGAATGGCCAGACTGCACACTGAGCTTCGAGGAGCTGTCTTACCCAGGGCAAGAAGGTTCTGGTAGTTCTCCAGCATCACATCACGGTACAAGGCCCTCTGAGGGGAGTCTAGCTGGACCCACTCTTCCTGGGTGAAGTCTACAGCGACATCCTTGAAAGTCACTGATTCCTGGAATGACATGCACATTCTCATTCACCCAGGATGGGACTGATTCGGACTGTGTTCATGGTTCCAAGGGAGCAACATGTTGATTGAGGACCTTAGGAATGAAGGATTAACCTCTGGTGACCTTCTTCTGAGTATGGAAGGTTGTGCTATAGGCCCATCTATCATACAACCCCAACATACACACCATGCCTGGGCCGGGAATCGCCAAGCAGACCTGGCCTTCTGGACTGGGAGGGCCAAGCTACCTGGCCAGCTTGGATGTGGGTGCCTCCGTGGGCTGAAGGCTGCTGTAAGTTCTGGGGAAGATGCTATGCTTCCCAGGGTTAAGAATGTCCAACTTAAGAACTTGAAAGAATAGTACAAAGAACCCAGAATCCCTCTTCAAACCTCACCATCGCAAAAGGACCCTACTCTGGACAGGAAGCCATTATCACACCCTAAGGACGGAAACTCTGTACTTACCAGCAAGTTCTGTCAGCAAGAGACCAAGGGAGCCACACTCTTCTTCCTGCCAGCCTCCCACACCTTCCCGCGGGACCCCTGCTCCCCTGCCCTCCCTGGGCCCATGTACTGACCTGCTCCCACCCTCCCCAGCACTGGTCACTGACAATTGCACACACTCCTGTTCTAGAACCCCAGGCTCTTCTGCTGACCGGGGCTTCTCACCCACTCTGGAGCCTCCAGGCTGTCACCCCCAGTGTTCCTCTTGCTCTCCACACTCCAAGCCCACCCAGCAAATAAGCGAGTCTCAAAGCCCATCAGGGTGCCGACCTAAGGTGACAAGGGTGGTTCCTTCTTCAAAGATGCGGCTGCCATCGGAGCCTGGCTTAACTCGTAGACAGGGCATCACATTAGACATAAGAATGAAGACTAAACCAAGCTGGGGTGGCCTGGCTCCCACCTACCTGTTTGCTGGGAGTGACTGGCATGCGGCCAAGCTCCCAGGGATCACCAGGTTTCTCTGGAAACCCTGGGTCTGCATCAGCAGCCATGGTCAGGCACGGGGGTGTGGAACGTCCAGCCCCGAGAGGCCTTGTGCCTACCAGGCAGTCGGGAAGAGTGGGGACATCCTTTGGGGTCACAAGAGCTTTGACTTTTAGCTCTAAAAGTGTTTTATACTTTTAGATAGTTCTCAGTGTTTCTGCAGACTAAACTGTGTCCCCCTGAAATTCCTATGTGGAAGCCCTCCCTTCCAGTGTGATTGTGTTTGGAGACAGGGGCTTTAGGAGGTAACTGAGGTTACTGATCTGACAAGGCTGGTGGCCTCCGAGAAGAGGACAAAAGAGATCTCTCTCCCCACTGTGCATTCTGAGGACACGCCTGAGAGCACGGTGAGGGCCAGGTGGAGAGCCGAAGCAAACCGGACCCTGCCGGCACCCTGATCTCAGACTTCCTGCCTCCAGAACTGTGAGGAAATCAATTTCTGTTGTTGAAGCTGCCAAGTCAGCGGAATTTTGTTATGGCGGCCTGAGCCAAGACAAACGCCAGCATAAAACAGTAGGAAAGATAAAGCCCCTCTTTATATCATACACAAAACACAACTCCAGGTGCAGCAAGGATCTAAATGTGGGGGCTTCTGGGAGACAATTCCGAAAGTCCCTGCCTGGCATGTTAGCAAACCCGGAGACCAGGAGGAGAAGATTTACGTTTGCTTCATGAAAGTTTACATTTCCTTTCTTTCTTTCTTTCTTTCTTTCTTTCTTTCTTTCTTTCTTTTCTTTCTTTCTTTCTTTCCTTTCTTTTCTTTCTTTCTCTTTCTTTTATTTTCTCCTTTCTTTCTCTTTCTTTCTTTCTTTCTTTTTCTTTCTTTCTTTCTCTTTCCTTCCTTCCTTCCTTCCTTCCTTCCTTCCTTCCTTCCTTCCTTCCCTCCTTCCTTTAGATTTTATTTATTTGACAGAGAGAGAGCACGAGTGGGCAGAGGCGGAGAGGGAGAAGCAGAGTCCCCATGGAGCAGGGAGCCCAACACGGGGCTTGATCCCAGGACCCTGGGATCATGACCTGAGCTGAAGGCAGATGCTTAATTGATTGAGCTGCCCAGGAGCCCCACAAGTTTATGTTTTCTGCAGGCAACACTGACAAATTGCTAAGAAGAAAGGAAAAAAAGAAAATGCGCATAGGGTATAAGCAGACAATTCACAGAAAACTGACAAATGACTAAGAAGCACGTGAGGAGACGATCACACTAGACATCCCGAAATGAGAAATAAAACAGAAAGATACCATTTCGCATGTAGCAGAGAGGCAAAATGTTTAAAGCCTGGAAATACCACGTGTGGGATGGTCCCTGGGGAAATGGGATGGTCTTACACCGTTGGACAGGTGTAAGGGGGACATTCATTTTGGAAAGCAAAACCTATTCTACTATCTCTAGTAAAGCTGAGAGTGTGGGTTCCCTGTGCCTTGAAAGTCCACTATGAGAGTCCTATCCAGCCTAGAGTGTGGGCTGGAGGAGTGAAGCAGCAGGCTGGTCAAAATTGGGTTTCCTGTTCTGCTTCCAGACACAAAACAGTAACAAGGACCAGATTTGCCCTCCTACCTCAAACAACTAGTAAACTGGGCAAACATATAAAACAATGATTGATTTCAAGACACTGGACAAGCTGCAGCTCAGAACACAGACCACGGAGAGAAGGGAAACAAAATGAGCCCTACAACCACCCCGTCTTCCTACCTAGATGCAGTTTCCAGATGGCATTGTGGGGAGGTGATACCCAGACAGAGCCTGTGGTCTTAAGTTGAAGAAGAACAGAGTTTAGGGAGTCCAGGAGATTAAAATCTCTAGGGCAACATGCCAGAGCAGAGGGAATTTCACAGACTCAGATCCCTGGATCCACTTGAGACTGACTGAGGACCAACAGGCATGTGCCTGGGAAGAAACAACCCCAAACCAGGAAAAGAAACACCAGAAAGAAGTAGGCAGAGCAATCATTAAAACTCACACAAGGCTGGGAGTAGTTTATGTTCTGACCAGCCAGAGTGGAACGTCTTCCTGCTATATGGGCACTCAGTAAAGTCCCCAGGAGAGGATAGCCACAGTGGTCTGACAAAATTAGCCCAAGACTAAAGGCTTAAAAACAAAGAGAAAGGTAGATTAAAAGTGGATGAATAGGAAAAGATATACTCTGCAAATACTAATCAAAAGAAAGCTGAAGTGGCTATATTAACATTAGACAAAGCAGATTTCAAAGCAAAGGACATCATCAGAGACAAAGAGAGGTGTTATATAATAATCGTTACGTGATTATGTAATGGTCATTATCACAACAGCAATTCATTAAGAGCTCACAACAATCTTAAATATAGATGTTCCTACCAACAGAGCTTCAAAATACATAAAACAAAAACTTGATAGAACTGAAGAGAAACAGACAAACCCATGATTATACTTGGTAATTTCAAAGTAATCTCTCTCAATACTTGATAGAACACATAAGCAGAAAATATGTAAGGATACAAAACAATTGATTAACACATCATTCGACTTGACTTAACTGACATTCACAGAACACTCTAGCTGACAAAAGCAGAAGGCACATTCTTTTCAAGTGCATACAGAACATTTACCAAGATAAACCACATTCTGGGCAATAAAATAAATCTTAGTAAATTTGAAAAAATTCAAATCATACAAAGTTCCTTCTCTAACTTCAACAGAATTAAATTAGAAATCTATAATAGAAAGATACCTAGAAAAAAATCCTCCAAATATTTGGAAATTAAACACATTCCTAAAAAACACATGGTTGCAGAAGAAATCATAACAGAAACTGGAACTATTTTGAACTGAATAAAAATGAAAATACAATATAAAATTTGTGGGATGTAGCTAAGGCAGTGCTTAGAGGAAAATTTATAGCATCGGATGCTATATGAGAAAAGAAGAAAGGTGGCAAATCAATATCTGAGTTTCAACTTTAAGAAACCAAAATAAGTAAAGGAAAGAAATAGTAAGGATCTGAAATAAATGAAGTAGGAATAGAAAAGCAATAGAGAAAATCAATGAAACCAAAAGATGGCTCTCGGAAATGATCAATAAAATCGATAATTAAATATATATTTACTATCTGATTCAGCAGTTCTTAGATATTTATTCAAGAGAAATTAAAACACATGTCTATACTTGTACTCCAATATTTATAGCAGGTTGACTTGTAATAGCCAAAACTGGGAAACAACCTAATGCCCCTCAGCTGGTGGATGGATGAACAAATTGTAAATACCCATACAGTGGTGTTTTGTGCTGAGTTGTGACCCCTCCAAATTCATAGGTTGAAGTCCCAGCCCTCAGTACCTCAGAAAAATGACTATACTGAGAGATAGGGTCTTTAAAGAGATAATAAGGTAAAGTGAGGTCATTATGGTGAGCCATCATCCAATAGGACTGGTGTCCTTATTTAAAAAAAAAAAAAAGGAAATTTAGAGCCAGACACATACAGAGAAAGACCATATGAAGACACTGGGAGAAGGTACCTTCACAAACCCAGAAGAGAGGCCTTAGAAGAAACCAACCCTGCTGACATGTTGATCTTCAACTTCCAGAATTAAGACAATAAATTTCTGTTGTTTAAGCCATCTATGGCACTTTGCTACGGCAGCCCTTGTAAACTAATACAAATGGTATATTATTCAGCAGTAAAAAGGAAAAAACTACTGATTCACATAAAGACATGAACTCAAAAGCATTATGCTAAGTGAAATTAGAAACCAAAGACTACTTGGAGCAACTGGCTGGTTCAGCTTGTAGAGCAAGTGACTCTTGATCTCTGGGTTGTGGGTTCGATCCCCACATTGGGTATAGAGATTACTTAAAAATAAAATCTTTTAAAAAAGAAACCAAAGTCTACATACTATATTATTTCCATAAGAAATTCTTTAAAAGGCAAAATTGTGGTTGCCAAGGAGCAGGGGAGAGGACTGACTGCAAAGGGGCATGAAGGAACTTTTTGGTTGATGGAAACATTCTAGGTTATGATTGTGCTGGTTACACAACTGTGCACATTTGCTAAAACTCATCAAATCCTCTACTTAAAATCGGAGAACTTTACTGTATGTAAATTATTTTATTTTATTTTTTTTTAAAGATTTTATTTATTTATTTGACAGAGATAGAGACAGCCAGCGAGAGAGGGAACACAAGCAGGGGGAGTGGGAGAGGAAGAAGCAGGCTCATAGCAGAGGAGCCTGATGTGGGGCTCGATCCCGTAACGCCGGGATCACGCCCTGAGCCGAAGGCAGGCGCTTAACCGCTGTGCCACCCAGGCGCCCCCTACTGTATGTAAATTATATCTCAATAAATGTGATTCAAAAAACCCACTGGATTTCAAGATGATGAGAAAGTGGGGGTCATGACACATGCTGAGAACATGCCCATAACTGAGGCATGCAGGAATGAAGCATAATGGTCACGGCAGAGGAAAGGAAAAACATGGGCAGAAACAAAGCTCCAGAGACGTCAGAATGTGGTGCTGGAGAAAGAGGGCTATCAGAGGCCGCATGGCTTCTGTGTGCGGGTGTCAACTGGCAAGGGCAGGGTAGGATCTGAGCCTTGCACAGGCCTGTCTGGGGGCTATTCCCACTGGGTGAAGCCCATGTCCCGTGCATCTTCATTCTGTAGGATAGGAAACAATTGCAGGGGGCAGGTGTGGGAATCAAATGCAGATGTGTGGTAATGAAACCAGTGCGAAGTCAGAACAGATCATGTGGGATGTCCCAGGAGAGCAAAACACTTGACTGTGAGTCTGAATGGGACTGCCAGGTGAGAAGAGTACTCAGGAGAGGAGGACCAGTTACTCAAGGATCTAAGAACCTGATCTAGGAATAACACCCATGCACAAGAAGGGTACTGCCTTGAGGCAGTCACTCACAAGGACATGCGCAGACACGCACATGCACTTTTTGCTGAGCCATCTGAAGGTAAGTTGCAGATATCACGGCATCTCACACTATAGGCTTCACCTTGTATATCCTAAGTATATTCTTTTATCCAATCACAGTGGGATCATCATACCCCCAAAATTTAATGTTGATCATATAGATGATCTAAGATAAATCCATTTTCAAATTTCCTCAATTGTCCCAAACTGCCTTTATTGGGTTTTTGGATCTATGGCCTGTCAAAGATCATATACTACATCTGACTGTCATGTCTCTTGAGTGTATCATAGAACGAGAGAACATTCTAACACATTACAGAAGTTAGGCACATCTCATAATGTGTTTTATAGTTACTTCTATTTTTCTGTAATCAGACCCCTTTCAAATGGGAGGTTAACAGAATCACAAAATCCTGAGTCACAGGACCCTTAACCCTCCAGACTTTTTCACTACTGCAAACTCTCCTTATCAACGGTACCCTTTTAAATACTATGAGGGATGGGGGTGGTTTAGGCGGTAGAACAAAATGAGAAACAAAACCCAAAGTCTGTGAAAGGAGGGATTTGGGCCCTAACTTAGCTGCAGAAGTGGCCCCAGGGCCAATTCCTTGCTGAGCTCCCAGATCCTCTAATAAAACTCCAGGTTTTTCCTTGACTGCCCCATTTCAGGGTGCATGCACAGAGGAAAAGCGCACAGGGACACACCCCCTACCATCACTCTTACCCTGGTGCTGCAACGCAGGCTTCCTTCAGTGCTTTCACCGCCGCCCCGCCCCCCGCCCGATTCCATCCCAGGAAAGTCTCCCAGATGAGGAGCATCCCCTAGGTCTGCCTGTGGAAATGACTGAAGTGATCTCATGTGAGCTGTCATCCATGTGCTGGGGTTCCACTAAAACCACTCCTCAGAGCTCCTGGTATAGTGCTGGGCAAACAGTCCTGCAAACGACCCACCCATTGGGCGTAATGAGGCTGGAAGGGACACTCATTTCAAGGGCACACCTGGACTCTCTTCAATCCAAGCTGTTCCCATGCCCTGAGCTTCCTGAGGAAGGGAGAGCAGGGCCCCAGATTAGGAGCGGGGGAGAGGGGTCTTCGGATGACTGAAGATCCTGGGTAGGGGAAAAATGCCAACCCTCTTCATCAAGAACAAGATGTTCAGAAGGAAGAAAAGACAACCACTCACCTCGGACCTGGCTTCCGGGAGACCCTGACCCAATTGGTCTGGATTCTTTTTGAGTGCAAGAGCAGGCTCCTGAGAGGGCAGAGCTGGGGAGGAGAAATGAGTCAAAGGGGCTGTTCTGTCCATAGCCACCAGGTGCATGGCTGAGCTAAAGCCCACTCCCCCCGGCATCGGGCTGGATCAGAGCGCAGTCAGGAACCGCCCCCCGCAGGTGAGGAGGGGAGCGAGCCCCAATATCCGGCACAATCTGAAGGGAAAACTGCCATCCCCTTCCTCCTCAGCATGCTTGAGAAGTGGAAACAAACGGGTGTGCACGGTGAAGAGGCAGGAGGCCTGACTCGGCTAGGTGCTTGCTTCTGGGAAACTAGCCTGACCTGTCAGTCTCCTCAAGCGCAAGTCCACAGACCCAGTGACTAGAAGAGCCAACTGTACCTGTCTCCTGGGGCTTCGGGGCAGGGGTCTCCATGGCGCCCCTCGGCAGCGTTCCCCGGAGGCGTGGGCAGCTCTGCAGCCTCCTGGGCCCCAGGCCAGGCCCAGAGGCGCGGGTCCCGCTCCTGGGGCTCAGGGACAGCCTGTAGGGGAGCCCCGTGGGGTCGCACCCGCACTCCCGGCTGCACGGTCACGCACGCGGAGCCCCCTGCGTCCCCCCACCCAAGGTCGGGGTCAGGCAGGCTCAGCGAGCGCCCCACACCCCAGGCTGCGCTCACGTCCCATCACCCGCGCCCCACGCAGCGGGTCACACACCGCCCGGGACACTGAGGGCCGGGACCAGGGCCGGCCTCAGGCTCAGCCGTCAGGAGCCGGCGGCAGCACAGCTCGGCCGGCAGACAGACCCCGCGGCGCACGGACAGACCGACCAACGGTCGGAGGGATGCGCGAGCAAGCGGACCGGCCTCCTACAAAAGCCGACCGACTACCACAAAGGAGCAACCCGGCGACCGTCGCGGAAAAGTGCGCCTGCGCGGACCGGACGCGAACTACAACTTCCGGTAGCCCTTGCGTCGCGTGGGCGCGGACTCCATTTCCCAGAGGGCGTCGGGATCCCGGAGCTGCCCTTGCGCCCTGACGCAATGGGCGTATTGCAGAGCCTTCTGGGAAATGTAGTTCCCGGCATAGCAACCCAGGGCTCTGGCCCCGCCCCACTCTCCTTCACACCCGTTGCTGCAAAAAGGCGCTTGTATCTCGGTGAGTGTGTGTTTATGTGGGGCGGTGTTTGTGTTTCATTGAGGGTGCGAGAGAGCGGTGCCCAGAAATGTGGAATGATCTTGTCAGTTCGTTCATGTCTCCAGGTGGAGTCGGGTGGGCTCCGACCCACATTCATCTTTGTGAAAAGACTCAGGCTTCTGGCCTTAGGGACCCTAGAGGTGGTGGTCGTGCACCTGGGACCCCGGAGGAGGGAAAGCCCCAGCCCAGTTGTCAGGCCTGGTGGCTTCCCACACTCAGGAGCTTGGGAAGGAGGGTCTGGGCTGTGGTGAGCTCTGGCCCAGTGTTCTAACTTTAACACGGTGATGACGCCAATATTTATGGAGCACCAGCCACAGGCCGGGCATGTTTCCTGCCTGGAAAGGCCATGACATGTATTTTCTGGCAGAACATTCACAATAGCTCAGTGAAGTTTGGTAACTATTATTACCTTCATTTTAGAGATGGAGAAAATTGGGCACAGAGTGGTGGGGTAACTTGTCCCAGGTCACACAGCCAGGAGAAGGTGGAGCCAGGCTTTGAACCCAGGTGAGTAACTCCAGAAGAAAGTTCATTACCAGGTTCTTACTGAAAGCTAGTTTGGGGTCGGGCAGAAGGGATGCAGACTGGAAACTTTTCAGACCCCCACCTTGACTCCAGATAGGCTTGGCCATAGGTTCTCACTTGATACCAGTGAGCTGTGCCCAGTGCAGGAACAGTGTTCAATAGCAACCCCAGGGCACGAACCTGGGTGGCTGTGGGACTGTGTGCACCTGAATCTCACAAATCTGGTTGTGAGTCTGTGAGTGCAGTGGTGAGTGGCTGTTGCGTTACAGGGCTGGTTAATGTGTGAATCCTTGTGTGTAGGTGAACCTGTGTATGTATTTATGTCTCTAGGGGGTCTACAGACCTGGGTGAGTTTGTTTCTATCTGTATGCGGCAGTGCGTACATGTCTTGTGCAGGTGAATCTGTAAACCTGTGTGTGTGTGTGTGTGTGTCGCTGTTCTCTCACAATTCTGGTTTGTGCCTTGGTGGGTATCACAGGTCCAGTGTGACTGTGTGTGTGCTGTATATGTTCCTCTGTATGTCACTCAGTGTGTCTGTGTGTACCCACAGTGTTCACCAGTGTGTGCATCTTTGTGAATCTGTGCCCCTGTGTACATATTTATGTCACTGTGGGTCTCATGGATCTGGTTGTGTGACCGTATGTAAGTCAGTACAGTCCCAGGAATTCCATATTGTGTGCTCTGTCTACCCATATCCCTGCCTACCAGTCCTGAAGAGTAACAAAATAGTAGGTACAGGGATATGTCCAGCCTAAATTAAGGAAGTGGATGGGAGGTACAGTTATTGCTCTATACTGACTGTAGAATTCTGGAGCTGTGAAAGGCATTTAATTGAGAATAGGTAGTGTAAAACTCTCACTGGATAAAGAGATGGCCTAGGTTACTTTCTGAATCCTTAAGGTCATCCATGTAAAATCCCAAGGGCTGATTAGCAGGGCCATGTGGAGTTCCAGAGAAATATGGGTATATATACCATTCTAAAAGTAAAAAGCTCACAGTATGTACAAATGTCAACTTACTATGTTATATGCTTAGAACTAATGTATTATTGTATGTCAATTATACCTCAATAAAAAAAATAAAAAGCACTTAAAATTGGAAGATCTTAAAGACCAGAACACATTAAAGACATTAATGTAATGTCTCATTACATTACTGTTTGGGGTTATAACCTAAATACCTGTACCAAGTACCTGTACAGGTAGCTTGTATCAGACTAATCCTCTTGTCAATAATAGTTATAAACTTGCACAAAGAAAGAGATCTCGACAGGATAATGGGCTGCTGATACAGAGGGCAGAGTTTCAGGGCTTTCAGAATGGTTCTAAATTGAGAGGGGAAAAAAAACCCCAGGAATTTGGAGATAGCCAAATAGGGATAAGCCTCAAAATCTGCATAAAAATTCCCCTTAAATTCTTTTTTTTTTTAAGATTTTATTTATTTATTTGACAGAGATAGAGACAGCCAGCAAGAGAGGGAACACAAGCAGGGGGAGTGGGAGAGGAAGAAGCAGGCTCCCAGCAGAGGAGCCTGATGGGCTGGATCCCATAACGCCAGGATCACGCCCTGAGCCGAAGGCAGACGCCCAACCGCTGTGCCACCCAGGCGCCCCTCCCCTTAAATTCTTGAGTGACTCCTAAACTGCATACAACTCCAAGGACGCTTTCCTCTAAGCATCATTTGGAAGGCTAAAAAGCTGAGTGGAGAGTTCACAGAGTTTGGTATTTAACTCTCACCAAAGGATTTATTAAATACATGGAGCTTTCCCCTGGAGTCCCAGAAGGTGCAGGCCTTAGTGGTAAAGATATAGCCCAATGTTAAGGGATATGTCCTAGGACTAAGGGCAAAACTAAAATAGACCTACCTTAAAAAAACCTAAAACCAAGATCTCACAGGATCATTGTGAACAGTTTAGCTGCCTGCCTGAATGAAACCCAACACTCTTTAAAGGAAGATAACAGAATCCAGAGTCCTTTACCAGCATCATCAACAATGGCCATTATAAAATAAAAAATTACTAGACATGCAAAAAAGCAGAAAAGCATGACCCATAGTCGAGAAAAAAAAAAGCCTACGTAAAGAAACCTACAGGGGCTCAGATGAAGGATTTAGCTAAGAGTTTAACAAAACTACTATAATTATGTGAGAGAATTTACAAGAAAATATAGTTCGAACAAGTAAATGGATGAGGAAGCTCAGCAAAGTAATGGACCTTTAAAAAGAACCAAGTTGAAAAACTCATTGATGCGAATGGGTCAGTAGAAATTATCCGAACTGATATACAGAGAACAAAATGAAGTGGAAATAAAAGTGAAAGAAAGCAGAACAAATCATCTGAGATTTGTGAGACAATGTGATCATGGTCCAACACAATAGTTTTCCACTTTTTGGTCTTAGGAGCCCTTTACACTCTTAAAATTACTGAGAACCCTAAAGTGTTTTTGCTTATGTGAGTTATATCTATCTATATTTACTGCATTTGAAATTAAAACGGAGGGTATTAGAAATATTTATTAATTCAATAAAATAATAAGCCAAATACATGTTGTATTAGTTTCCCAGCACTGCCGTAGCAAAATACCGTAAACTAAGTGGTTTAAACAACAGAAATGTATTGCCTCATTGTTCTGGAGGCTAGAAATCTGAGATCAACGTGTCAGCAGGGCTGGTTCCTTCTGAGGATTATGAGGAAGAATCTGTTCTATGACTCTCCCATAGCTTCTGGTGGTTTGCTTCAATCTTTCTTATTTCCTGGCTTGTAGAAGCATCACTCCAGTTCCTGCCTTCATCTTCACATGGCATGCTTCCTGTGTATGTGTCTGTCTCCACATTTTCCCTTTCCTTTTTTTTTTTTTAAAGATTTTATTTATTTATTTGACAGAGAGAGAGACAGACAGCCAGCGAGAGAGGGAACACAGGCATGGGGAGTGGGAGAGGAAGAAGCAGCCTCCCAGTGTAGGAGCCTGACGTGGGGCTCGATCCCATAACGCCAGGATCACGCCCTGAGCTGAAGGCAGACACTTAACGACTGAGCCACCCAAGTGCCCCCAAATTTCCCCTTTCCTATAAGGATACTAGTAATATTGGATTGGGTCCACTCTAAAGACCTCATTATATTTTATTTTGAAAAAAGATTTATTTATTTGAGAAAGGGCGAGGGAGAGAGAGAATCTCCAGCAGACTCCCCACTGAATGAGGAGCCCAACGTGGGGCTCGACCCCATGACCCTGAGATCATGACTGAACTGAAATCAAGAGTCGGATGCTTAACCAACTTCATTTTAATTTGAATGCCTCTGCAAAGACCTTATCCTAAGTAAGGTCACATTCTCACATACCAGGCATTAGGACCTCAACATATGAATTTTGGGGGAGCACACAACCCATAACAATTTTAACATAAGTGACATATTTTAAAAATGGAATACAAATCCTGTATTTTCCAAAACAAAAGTAGTGAGAAGAGTGACATTGACATCCCCCCCCAATCTCTTTAATGTAATAGAAAATAGCTGGATCCTCATACCTGCTTCAGCCTTCAATCTTTTGTGATAGCACACATCACACAGATTCTAGAAAACTGCATTGGACACTTATGAGAGTATCCTTAAGAAAAAAAAATTATCCTGTGGATCTCCTGAAAGGGTCTTGAAGACTTCCAGAATCCCAAACCACATTTCACTTTGAGAATCACTGATCTGATGCATATGTAATTGGAGTCTTAGAAGGGGAGGAAAGAATGGAGCAGAAGAATTATCTGAAGAGACAACAGCCATATTTTTCCCAAACTGAAAAAGACATCAACCCTGAAATCCAAAAAACTTAGTGAACTCCAGAAAGGGTAAACACAAAGAAGATCACACCTAGTCAAACTACCAAAAACAAAGGATGGAAAGAAAAAATAACAACAAAGAGACAGTCCATTAGGGAAATAGTAAAAAGAAGTACAGAATTACTTCTCATCAGAAACGATGGCAGCCAGAAGACAATTAAATAAAATCTTCAGTGCTATAAGAATAACCCCCCCAACTTGTCAACTAAGAATCCTATGTTCAGCAGAACTTATTCAAAAGTGAAAAGCAATATATATTGAGATATTTCAGAAAATCAAAGCCTCACAGAATTCATTAAAAGCAATATTCAGATGCCAACAAATTTCTCTGGCTGAAGGAAAATTTTCTCAGATAATTTTCTCAGGTCTTCAGGAAGGAATGGAGATTACTAAAGGATAAACTTGTGAGTACATGGCAAATTCTATTTTTCTTAAGTTTTAAAAGAATCTATAAATTGTTTAAGGCACAAACATAATAAAGTACTATAGGGCTTATAACACATGAAGACATAAAATAAATGGCAATAATAGCACAAAGGGGAGTAAATGGAATTATATTGTAATGTAAGTTTGTTTTCTGTAAAGTAGCATAATATTAATTTAAGCTATTGTGATAAACTAAAAATGTATATTACAATACAACTGCAAAAAATTATGAGGTATACTTAAAAAACCAACAAATGAGATAAAATTGAACCCTACAAATTACTTGATTAATCCAAAAGAAGGTATAGAAGGTGAAGCAAAGAAACAAAAAAGGGACACAGACATAACAAATAGAAAGTAGACATTAAAGTTAGTGGGCTAAATACACTATCTAAAAGGCAGAGATCATTGGGGTGCCTGGCTGGCTCAGTCAGTGGACTGTGCAACTTGATCTTGGGGTTGTGGGTTTGACCCCCATGTTGAGTGTAGAGATTATTTAAAATAAAATCTTTTTTTAAAAGGCAGAGATGATCATACTGCATTAAAAAAGAAAAAGATACAACTGTATGCCCTTTATAAAAGATACCCTCTAGTTATAAAGGCACAGAGAAATAAAAAGGAAAAGGATGAAAGAAAGATATCTTGTGAAACACAATCATCACAAGAAAGCTGGAGTGGGTACTGATATAAGACAAAGTAGACCTAAAGATAAGGAATATCACCAGATATTAAGAAGGACATTTAATAATGATAAGAGACTGTGTTCTTCCTGAAGATATAATCCAAAATGTTTATATACCTAATAATATAGTTTCAAAATACATTAAGTAAAAATTGACATAAAAGAAGAAACAGACCAGTCTGCAAACATTTCAAGGACATTTGAACAATTCTCTCAGTGACTGATAAAACAGGTGGGCCAAAACCATAAGAATTCAGAGAATTAAACAATACTGTTAATCACCTTGACCTAATTGACATGTATAGAGGACCATACCCAACAATGGCAGGATACACATTCCTTTCAAATTAATATGGAACATACATCAAGATAAACTAATGCTGACCTGTTAGACAAGTTTAATACTCTCAAAATAATTGAAGTCATGCACAGTTTGTTCTTAGACCATAATGGAATTAAAATAGATATCAAAAGCAAAAAATATAACTAAAGTATCCCCAAATACTTAGAAATTAAAGAACACAACCACCTAGCAAAGAAGAAATCCCAAGGGAAACATTTTTAAATAAATTATAATAAAAATGTATTTCAAAATTCATGAGACGCTGCTAAAACAGTACTTAGAGGAAACTCATATTAGAAAAGAAAAAAAAATGGTTAAAAAACATAATTTAAGAAGTGCCCCAGTGGCCCAGTCCATTAAACGTCTGACTTTTGATTTTGGCTCAGGTCATGATTGCAGAGTCAAGAGATTGAGCCCCACTTTGGGCTCTGTGCTCAGCACGGAGTCTGCTTGTCCCTCTCCCCCCCGCTCTGACCTTCCCCCATGTGTATGTGTGCTCACATGCACTTGCTCTCTCAAATAAATAAATAAATAAATAAATAAATAAATAAATAAATACAATCTTTAAACAAAACAATTTAAGCTAGTAACTAAAAATAACAACAACAACAACAAAGAACCCAAAGAAAGAAAAAAAACCCTAAGAGCAGAAATCAATGAAATAGAAAACAGATGAATAATCAAATCCAACGAAGCCAAAGAAGATGACTAGAACTGATAAACCCCTGTAAAACTGATCAAGAAAGAGAGAAAACACAAATTACCTGTATAAAGAAAGAGTGAAAGAGGAGACATACCTATACTCTTGGCATTAGAAGAATAATAAGGGAGTGGTATTAACACATTTAGCAACAAATTGCCAACAATTTGACAACCTAGATAAAATTGACAATTCCTTGAAAAATGGAATTTGTCAAATCTAACAAAGAAAAAAAATTGGAATAGCCCTATAACTAAAACAAAACAAAACAAACTAAAACCCTCTAAAACTGTAATTTAAAACAGAGGCTTAAATAATCCTAATGCCAAAACCTCACAAGGACATTACAAGGAAAGAAAATTACAGAACAATGCAAGAACATAGAAGTGAAAGTCTTAAAATAGCAAATCCATTCCAGCAACACTTTAGAAAGGATAATATATCACGACCAAGTGGAGTTTAGTCAAGGAATGAAAAGTTGGTTTAATATTTCAAAATCAATCAATGTAATTAGCCTACTTAACACAGTAAATGAGAAAAAAGTATCCTCAATAGATACAGAAAATGCATTTGATAAAATAATACAGTTTCTAGGGATAGAAATGGACAAGCTCACTCTAAAATTTTAGCAGGAAAGCAAAGGACCAAGAAAAGTTGGGGTCACTTGGAAGAAGTATGCAGTTGAAAAAGTTATGTGAAAAAAGTTGGTGTAATGAGGGTTTGCTCCTAGTAAGGCAAATTAGATTAGTAGTACAAGACGGCAGACTTTCCCCTGACCAGCCTGGTTTCTAATGCTGTGTGTGAAAATTGAAATTTCACCATTGCGTGGACATCTTTGAGCCTCACAGGGCCCCCAAGCCTAACTGTGGATCCCCTTGCTCTTGCCAATATGCCCACTGACCAACAGGAAAGGCTCCTAATCCAGGTAGTTTCCCTATCACCTGGACTAGCGTTCCATCCTCACCCTGCTAGCCCATGAATTATTAACACAAGCCAATCACATTCTCTTGTGGAAAACGGAATACCTCACTCTCTGACTACTCCAAACCTGCTTCCCATTGGTCCTACTGGTTCGCTCTGCTCCTGAGTGCAACCCATGTGTGGTGTTTGTGTGGTGTGGTGTGCGGTGTCCTTCCCTGGGCTGGGATTATATGTGACCAATAAACTTCTGTCAGCCATCAGGCCAGTGTCAGGTGTTGTGCATTTAGCTATCTTGTATTATGGAGGGTGGAAGATCCCACCCTCACCAATGGGATAAATAGGAGGTGATCTGAATGGTGTTTGCTACAAAAATTATGAATTGGAGAAGTCACAGAGTTAACTTTAAAGAAACATGTCTGTGTGGCGCCTGGGTAGCGCAGCCGTTAAGCGTCTGCCTTCGGCTCAGGGCGTGATCCTGGCGTTCCGGGATCGAGTCCTACATCGGGCTCCTCGGCTGGGAGCCTGCTTCTTCCTCTCCCTCTCCCCTGCTGTGTTCCCTCTCCCGCTGGCTGTCTGTCACATAAATAAATAAAATCTTAAAAAAAAAAAAAGAAACATGTCTGCCTTCTATTTTCCAGAAAAAAAGATCCCTTCTCTAATTTTTGCAAAATAATTAAACAATTACAAAACAGTCGGGTTCTCTGTATGGTACAATTTATGACTACTATGCTGCCCTAACTTATTATTATTATTATTTTTAGAAATCTATATACAGTGTAGAATGTTGACATATTATAGTTGGTTATCTATACCCTCAGGTTTAGGAAATTTATTCTGTAAACGGCTAGAGAGTATTTTAGGCTTCGCAGCATTGTTAAGGACAGAGTTGTGTTCCCTCCAAATACATATGTTGAAGCCTGCTATGGTCTGAATGTTTGTGTCCTACCAAAATTCATGTTGAAATCCTGACCTCAAAAGTCATGGTACTAGGAAGTGGGGGGCTTTGGGAGGTGAGAGGTCATGAAGGTAAAGCCCTCATGAATAGGATTAGCACCCTTGTAAGAGACCCCAGAGAGATTCCTCACCTTTCCCACCATGCGAGGGCACAACAAAAAGATGGCCATCTATGAACTTGAAAGTGGGCTCTCACCAAACACTGAATCTGCCAACACTTAGACTTTTCAGCCTCCAGAAGTGTGAGAAATAAGTTTCTGTTGTTTATGAGCCACCCAGTCTACCGTATATCTGTTACAGCAACCTGAACAAATTAAACCAAATCCCTGAACCTCAATGTGACCATTTCAAGACAGGGCCTTTAACGGGGTGATCATAGTCAAATGAGGTCATAAGGATGGGGCCATAATCCAAAATGACTGGTGTCCTTATAAGAAAAGGAAGAGATACCAAGGATGAATGCACAGAGGAAAGGTCATGTAAGGACACAGCAAGAAGCCAAGTAGAGGAGACTCGGAAGAAACTAAACTTGCCAGCACCCTGATCTTGGACATCAGCCTCCCAAACTGTGAGAGAATAAATTTCAGTTGTTTATATAAACGAATAGATGTGACTGTGTTCCAATACAATTTTATTTATAACAACAGGTACAGGCTGGATTTGGCCCATGGGCCACAGTTTGCTGTCCCTTGATCTACGGTATTTAAAGCTCTGTATATATACAGTGAGACATCAGATTTGAAGGGTGAGCCTCCTTATATATAATGTCATTTAGAGATTCAACAGACATTACTACTGTACCTGTTCTAGAAATTCCGCATGATAGAGAAAAAGGTTTAACTTTCATGTGTGACTGTGGTTTTAAAGATGTTATTTACACGGTTCTCCTCAGCATTTTTCCTTTAACTTACAGTAAGAGGTCGTATCACATTGAAACATTTAACACATTTTACACTTTTTTAGTTTTATGATGGACCTGATGAGCTTATTAGTATTCTAGCATTCGTGGCATGCTAGAAGTGAAGTGTTTTCCACAGTTCTATTTATAGGAGTTCTCTCTTTTATTAATTTATTCATGTTGAGGAATGCCCACGTTTATGCTGCAGTATTTCCCACATCAGACACATTTGTTGAATTTCTTTCCAGCCAGAATTTCTTTGTGATTGGCACCTAATAAAGGCTCCTTTCTCTTGTGAATCCTTTGATGTTGAGCAAGGTACGCATTTACAGTGAAGGCCTTTCCACATTCCTCACACTGACAGGGTTTTTCTCCAGAATGCATCCTCTGGTGTTGAGTCAGATATGCACTCTGACCAAAGGTTTTCCCACACTCGTTACACTTGTAGGGTTTCTCTTCAGTATGAATTCTCTGATGTTGATTAAGGTGTGTACTTCTGCTGAAAGATTTGTCACATTTTTTACATTTGTAAGGTTTCTCTCCAGTATGAATTCTCTGGTGCTGAGTAAGGTGTGTGTTCCATCGGAAAGCTTTCCCACATTCATTACATTCAAAGGGTTTTCTCCAGTATGGATCCTCTTATGTTGATTAAGGGATGACCTGACTGTAGGCTTTGCCACATGCGGTGCATTCATAGGGTTTCTCTCCAGTATGTGTTCTCAGATGTAAAGTAAGCTGAATGCTCTGGGTAAAGGCTTTTCCACATTCTTTACATTCAAAGGGTTTTTCTGCAGTATGAATCCTCTTGTGTTGCATTAGGGATGAGCTATGACTGTAGGTTTTACCGCATTCAGTACATTCATAAGGTTTTTCTCCAGAATGAGTTCTCAGATGCAGAGTAAGTTGAATGCTCTGAATAAAGGCTTTGCCACACTGATTACATTCATAGGGTTTCTCCCCAGTATGAGTTTTCTGATGCAGAGTTAGATGCGAACTTTGGCTAAAGGCCTTCCCACACTGATGACATGCATAAGGTTTCTCGCCTGTATGAATCCTCAGATGCTGTGTGAGGCACGTACTTTGGCTGAAGGCCTTCCCACATTCACTACACTCATAGCGTTTTTCTCCAGTGTGAGTTCTCTGATGTAGAATGAGGGATGAGTCCCAGCTGAACGACTTCCCACATATGTTACACTCATGTGGTCGCTCCCCTGTGTGACATCTTTCATGTTGTATAAGGTGTGTCCCCCTGCTAAAAGATTTGCCACAGTTTCTGCATTTGAAGGGCTTTTCTCTAGCACCAAATTTCTGATCTCTCATAAGGTACGGGTTAACTCCAGTATGAGTACTCTGGTGTTGAGTGAGATCCAAGCCACAGCTAAAGTATTTCCCACACTGATCACACTTGTATGGCTTTTCACTTGTGTGGATTCTCTGATGATTACTTAGACCAAGGTCATGCAAAAAGCTCCTGCCGTAACTGTCATATTTACACATTGTTTCCCCTGAAGGAATTGTGCTTTGAGTAATGAAGTTTGATTGCTGTCTCAACTCAAATCCATTATCTTCGTGAATGTTCTCCTGAGTCAGGACTTTCGTAAGGGTAAATGCCGTCTGCCCCGGATGGCTCTCTAAACAGCTAAGAGATTCTGGGACTTCTCTGGCGGGGTAACAGACTCCATTCCTTTTACCTTTGTTGATTATCATAGTCTGGGAAAATTCTTCAGAAATTACTTGCTTCAGGTTTGACTTTGCATATGTACGACACATATGATAAGAAATTATCTTATGTTCATAATTCCTTTCAGAAGTTCTAGTATCTGAAGTATCTAAAGTATCTAAAATAGAAAGGCACTTTTAGGGGCATCTAGGTGGCTCAGTCGTTGGGCATCTGCCTTTGGCTCAGGTCATGATCCTAGGGTCCTGGGATCGAGCCCTGCATCAGGCTCCCTGCTCAGCGGGAAGCCTGCTTCTCCCTCTCCCACTCCCCCTGCTGGTGTCCCCTCTCTCGCTGTATCTCTCTCTGTCCAATAAATAAATAAATAAAATCTTAAAAAAAGAAAAAAAGAAAGGCACTTTTAAAGATAGTGGTCACTCCCTTAACCATGTACTTGAAGAATAAAGTCTTCAGGAAAGATCACAGAGGGAGACCGACATTGTATATTTGTGTGTTGATTTTTCATTAAGAAAACATGGAATGAAAGAATAGAAACTTTCAGTAATTGGGTAATATAATGAAAAATATTTTGTTGAACATAGTTTCCCAAATATTTGACTTTAGGTTCATCTGGAGAATATTAATAATGGCTACCAGTAATAAAACCTACTAAATGTGTGGGGGGGAAGGATTTAAGTGCAAACAAACCAAGATTTTTTTTTTGTTATTGTTTATTTTTTTTGCTTTTAATAAAAGAAGCCAGGGATGCCTGAGTGGCTCAGTCTGTTAAGTGTCTGCCTTCAACTCAGGTCATGATCCCAGAGTCCTGGGATCAAGTCTCGAATCGGGCTCCCTGCTTAGCGGGGAGCTGGCTTCTCCCTCTGGCTGCTGCTCTCCCTGCTTGTGCTTGCTCTCTATCTCTGTCTCTCTGACAAATATAATAAAATCTTTAAAAAAATAAAAGAAGCCAAACGAAGGAGACTTGCCCAATTAGGCACTGGTCCAAAACTATGATTATTATTATTATTATTATTTTTTAAAGATTTTATTTATTTACTTGACAGAGATAGAGACAGCCAGCGAGAGAGGGAACACAAGCAGGGGGAGTGGGAGAGGAAGAAGCAGGCTCATAGTGGAGGAGCCTGATGTGGGGCTCGATCCCGTAACGCCGGGATCACGCCCTGAGCCGAAGGCAGACGCTTAACCGCTGTGCCACCCAGGCGCCCCCAAAACTATGATTATTAAAACAACATTATATTCATGAAACCAGACAGCCCAGATGGCCTGGAAATAGGGGCCAATTTAGATGCATATGTGGCCTTTTTAGGCAGCAAGGGGATATGGATCATTCAAAAATGGTACTGGACAACTGGCTAACCACCTGGAAAAAATAAAAAGAAGATACTCACACTAGTCTTTTTTTTTTTTTTTTTGAGAGAGAGCGTGTGGGAGTGGGGGTGGAGGAGGGATAGAGGGAGGGGGAGAGAGGGAATCTCAAGCTGAGCATGCTGAGCGTGGAGCCTGACATGGGGCTCGATCTCACAGCCCTGAGACCATGATCTGAGCCGAAATCAAGAGTCAGACACTTAAATGACTGAGCCACCCAGGCACCCCTTTCACACCATTCTTAAGGATAAAATATATTAGTTTTTAAAGCTATAGTAGTCACAATAGTTATAAGGAATTCCAGCCTTTTGAAAAGAATAACCTTGGGGAAGGCTGACACCAAGGCCAGGATCCATTCTAAAACCAGAGGCACACTGGAAAACAAAGAAATCCAGGTTTTCTGTACAACCTAAAAAAGTTTGAATTTTCTGGGCTGAGAAAAGGAATTTGCAATATGTATTATTTTCAAAGGATTGATAATCTTCTATGTAAAAAGTTCTTGTAAATCAATAAGAATAAAACAAATAAGAAAATCGACATAAGATATGAGTGATTCACAGAAGAAATTCAAATGGCTAATAAATATATGAAAAGATGTGGGCGCCTAGATGGCTCAGTTGGTTAAGTGGCCAACTCTTGATTTTGACTCAGGTCATGATCTCAGGGTCCTGGAATCGAGCCCTGCATTGGGCTCCTCACTCAGTGGGGAGTCTACTTGAGGTTATTTGCTCTCTCTCCCTTTGCCCCTCCCTCGGCTCACACACTGTCTCTCTAAAATAAATAAGTAAATCTTTAAAAAAAGAAAAGAAATATATGAAAAGATGTTCAACCACACTAATGAGAACTTGAAATGGAAATTAAAAGAGTAACTTTTTCCCTTTACCTGTTAAATTGGCAAAGATTAAAAAATTTGCTAGATTTCCGTTTCCAGTAATGGACTGAGTATCCAAAAGTGATCTTCCAGCTGAGAACAAATAAAAATCCCGGATAAAATGTCTTTTCAGAAAAAAATATAAAACTTTACTGAGACATAAGAAGACTGATTACTAAAATGGCATACATTCTTTGTAAATTTATGATAAAATTAACTAAACTGCAAAATGAAAGTTTTACTTTGCTAAAAAAAAAGACAAAAAATTCACCTGGGAGAAAAATCAGGGCAAAAGAAGTTTACAAAGCTAAAATTATTAAATTACTTTTGCTTCAGTTCAAAAACTGCTTTCATTTAAAAACAAATAGTGGGCTGAACAGATAACTCCCAAACCTGGTTCTTGTAATATCATAAAGGTGATATTACAAATATCTGGAGGGCAAATTATTCAATAGATAGTGCTGAAGTCACGTGTATGCCACAAATTGGATAGCCCAGATGAACTGAACAAATTTCTAGAAACATCCAAACTACTAAAACTGATCCAAGAAAAAATTTAAAAATCTGAATAAGTAAGGAAATTGAATCAGTAATCAAAAATCTCCCAACAGGGGCGCCTGGGTGGCACAGCGGTTAAGCGTCTGCCTTCGGCTCAGGGTGTGATCCCGGCGTTCTGGGATCGAGCCCCACGTCAGGCTCCTCCACTATGAGCCTGCTTCTTCCTTTCCCACTCCCCCTGCTTGTGTTCCCTCTCTCGCTGGCTGTCTCTCTCTCTGTCAAATAAATAAATAAAATCTTTAAAAAAAAAAAAACAAAAATCTCCCAACAGATTTCTCTGCTTTTCAGCCCAGGATCAGATGGCCTCACTGGTGAATTCTACCAAACACATGAAGAAGGATTAACACTAGTTCTTCCAAAAATTGAATAGAAGGCAATGCTTCCTAACTCAACCTATGAGGCTAGATTTACCCTGATACTGAACCAGACAAAGAAACTATAAGATAAGAAAACGATAGAGGCTAGATTTACCCTGATACTGAACCAGACAAAGAAACTATAAGATAAGAAAACGATAGATCTTTACAAATAAAGATGCAAAAACCCTTAATAAAACACTAGAAAATCAAATTCAGCAGCATATTACAAGGACTATACAACATGACTAAGTGGGATTAATCCCAGAAATGTAAGGGTGGCTCAACATACAAAAACCAATCACTGTAATACACCACATTAATGGAACAAAGGAAGAAAATTACATGAGATCTTAATTGATTCAGAGAAAGGATGTGACAAAATCTATCACCCTTTCATGATGACAACACAGCTAGGAATAGACGGGAACTTCCTCAACATGGTATAGGCCATATGTAAAAAACCAACAGCTAACATCATACTTAATGGTAAAGTCTGAAAGTTTTAACCCCCAAGACGAGGAATAAGACAAGAAGGCCACTCTTGCCATTTCTATTCAACATACTACTACGAGTTCTAGAGAAGGCAAGAAAAGGCAAGGAAAAAAATACAATGTATCCAAACTGGAAAGGAAGACGTAAAACCATCTGCAGATGACATGATCTGAGATGCAGACACGCCTAACAATTCCACAAAAAAACTCACCAAAGTTTTAGGATATAAAATTAACCCAGAAAAATTGGTTATACTTCAGATGAAGAAAAAGCATGTGACAAAATTCAACATCTGTTTGTGATAAAAACTCAACAAAGTGTGTACAGAAGGAATATTCATACTTAACAGTGAAAAGCTGACAGCCTTTCCTCTAAGATCAGGAACAATACAAGGATGCCCATCCTTGCCACTGTACTTAACACAGTGCTGGAATTCCTAGCCAAAACTGGGCAAGAAAAAGAAATGAAAGGCATCCAAACTGGAAAGGAAGGCGTAAAACTGTCATTATTTGCAAATGACATGGTATCGTATATAGAAAACCCTAAGGATGTCGTCAAAAAACTGTTAGAATTAATAAACAAATTCAGTAAAGATGCATGATCAACACAAAAAATCTCTTGTGTTTCTATACACTAATAATGAATTATCAGGGAAATTAGGAAAACAATCCCATGTACAATTACATCAAAAAGAATAAAACATCTAGGAATAAATTTAACCAAGGAGGTAAAAGATGCATGTATGGAAAACTACAAGACATTAAGGAAAGAAATTAAAGAAAACACAAATAAATGGAAAGATATTTTGTGCTCATAGACTGGAAGAATTAATATTGTTAAAATGTCCGTACTACCCAAAGAAATATACAGATTCCATGCAATCCCTATCAAAATTCCAACGTGAAGGGGCGCCTGGGTGGCACAGCGGTTAAGCGTCTGCCTTCGGCTCAGGGCGTGATCCCGGCGTTCTGGTATCGAGCCCCACATCAGGCTCCTCCGCTATGAGCCTGCTTCTTCCTCTCCCACTCCCCCTGCCTTGTGTTCCCTCTCTCGCTGGCTGTCTCTATCTCTGTCAAATAAATAAATAAATAAATAAAATCTTTTAAAAAAAATTCCAATGTGAAAATTCTATTTTTACAGAAATAGAATAATCCTAAAATTTCTATGATACCATAAAAGACCCCAAATAGCCAAAGCAATGTTGAGAAAGAGCAAGGCTGGAGGCATTGTGCACCTTGATTTCAAACTATATTACAAAGCCACTTTAATTAAAACAGTATGGTATTGGCATAAAAACAGACAAACAGATCAGTGGAACAGAGTACAGAGAGCAGAAATAAACCCATGCTTATATGGTCAATTTATTTGTGACAAAGGAACCAAGAAAATACAATGGGGGAAAGGACAGTCTTTAATAAATGGTGCTGGGAAACCTGGACAGCCACACACAAAAGAATGAAATTGGACCACTATCTTACATCATACACAAAAGTTAACTCAAAATGGATTAAAGCCTTGAATTAACACTTGAAACCCTTGAAAACTGTAACTGGGTGTTATACGCAAGTAATGAATTGTGGAACACTACAGCAAAAACTAAGGATGTACTGTATGGTGACTAACATAACATAATAAAAAATTATTATTAAAAAAAAAAGAAAACATTTGAATCTGACACCAAAAGCAAAAACTACAAAAGCAAAAATAAACAGGTGGGACTACATCAAAGTAAAGAGCTTCTGGATAGCCAAGGAAACCCTCAACAAAATGAAAAGGCAACCTACTGATTGGGAGAAAATATTTGCAAATATATATTCGATGAGGGACTAATATCCAAAATATATAAAGAACTCCTATAGTTCAGTAGTAAAAAAAAACCCCAAATAATCAGATTAAAACATGGGTAGAAGGGGGCGCCTGGGTGGCACAGCGGTTAAGCGTCTGCCTTCGGCTCCGGGCGTGATCCTGGTGTTATGGGATCGAGCCCCACATCAGGCTCTTCTGCTATGAGCCTGCTTCTTCCTCTCCCACTCCCCCTGCTTGTGTTGCCTCTCTTGCTGGCTGTCTCTATCTCTGTCAAATAAATAAATAAAATCTTTAAAAAAAAAAACATGGGTAGAAGATCTAAGTAGACATTTTTCTAAAAACATACAGATGGCAAAGCAACAGGCACAGGAAAAGATGCTCTACATCACTCATCATCAGGGAAATGCAAATCAGAACCACAAGGAGATATCACCTCACACCTGCTAGAACGGCTGTTATCAAACAGACTAGAAATAACAAGTGTGGGTGAGGACGTGGAGAAAAGGGAACCCTCATGCACTGTTGGTGGGAATGTAAATTGGTGCAGCCACTGTGGAAAACAGTATGGAAGTTCCTCAACAAGTTAAAAGTAGAACTACCATAGGATCCAGCGATTCCACTTCTGGGTAGTTATCCAAAGGAAACAAAAGCACTAGCTCAAAAAGATATCTATACCCCTGTATCCATTGCAGCATCATTTACAATAGCCAAGGTACGTAAGCAATATGTGTCCATCAACAGGTAATGGATAAAGATGTGGTGTATATATACAATGGAATATTACTCAGCCACAAAAAACCCCCACGCAATGCCATTTGTGACATGGATGGACCTTGAGGGAATTGTGGTAGGTGAAATAAGTCAGGCAGAGACAAATACCAAATTATCTGTCTTAATGTAGAAAATAAATTTTAGGGGCGCCTGGGTGGCACAGCGGTTAGGCGTCTGCCTTCGGCTCAGGGCGTGATCCTGGCGTTATGGGATCGAGCCCCGCATCAGGCTCCTCTGCTGTGAGCCTGCTTCTTCCTCTCCCACTCCCCCTGCTTGTGTTCCCTCTCTTGCTGCCTGTCTCTATCTCTGTCGAATAAATAAATAAATAAAATCTTAAAAAAAAAAAGAAAAGAAAATTTTTAAAAATCACCAAGCTCATAGATACAGAGAACAGGTCAGTGGTTGCCAGAGGTGGGGAGGGTGAGGGGTGGGAGAAATGGGTGAACTGTTTGTTTTTTGTTTGAGTTTAAATAAATTAGCTTTCTTTTAAAAAATTTTTTTATTTATATGAGAGAGAGAGAGCACATGTATGTGTATGCGAGCAGGGGTGGGGGTGGGGAGGGGCAGAGGGAGAGGGAGAGAATCCTCAAGCAGACTCCTGGCTGAGCCTGGAGCTCCATGCGGGGCTCAATCCCAGGACCCTGTGAGATCATGACCTGAGCTGAAATCAAGAGTTGGCCACTTAACTGATTGAGCCACCCAGGTGTCCCTAAATAAATTAACTTTCTAGAAAAGAAAAATTAGTTGTATTTCAACATACCACTAATGAAAAATACGAAAAAGAAACTAAGAGCATGATTCCATTGATAATAGCATCAAAGAATAAAATACTCGGGAATAAATTTAACCAAGGAGGTATAAGACTTGTACACTGACAACTACAAAACACTGCTGAAAGAAATTAAAGAAGACCAAAAGAAATGGAAAGACATCCTGTTCTCATGGATCGGAAGATTTAATATCACTAAGATGTCTGTATTACCCAAAGCAATGTAAGATTCAAGGCAATCCCTATCAAGATCCCCATGGTGTTTTTGCAAAAATGGAAAAACCTATCCTAAAATTCATACACAAGGTCAAGGAAACCAGAATAGCTCAAACAACCTTGAGAAGGAAAAACGAAGTTGGAGGACTCATACTTCCTGATTTTGAAAAGTACTGCACAACTACAGGAATCAAAAGAGTGTGGTACTGGTATAAGGACAGACACCTAGACCAACGGAATGGCACTGAGAGCCCAGAAATAAACTCTCGTCTTTATGGCCAACTGAAGGCGCCAAGACTATTCAATGGGACAAGAGGCAGTGCAGGAAAAACTGGATGCCTACGTGCAAAAGAATGAAGATAGACCCTTACCTTACACCAAATACAAATATTAACGTAAAGTTAATGGAGGACATAAATTTAAGAGCTAAAATGATAAAATTCAGGAAAAAAAACCCATAAAGGCAAATCCTCATGACTATGGGTTTGGCAGAGTTCCTGACATATAACATCAGAAGGGCAGGCAATAAAATTAAAGAATAAATAAACCGGACTTCCCCCAAATTTAAAAGTTTTGTGCATCAAAGGATACTACCAGGAGAGCAAAAAGGCGACTCACAGAATGGGAGAAAACATTTGCAAATCACATATCTAGTAAGTGCTTAATATCAACAATATGTAAAGAACACATACAAATTAACAACCACCAAAAGAAAAACCAACACCCAAGTTAAAAATGGACAGGGGTACCTAAGTGGCTCAGTCGGTTAAGCATCCGACTCTTGATTTCGACTCAGGTCATGATCTCAGGGTCCTCAGTGTGGAGTCTACCTGGTATTCTATCTCTCCCTCTGCCCTTCCCCATGTCCATGCTCTCTCTCTCTCTCTCCAATAAAATCTTTAAGTAAAAATAGGCAAAAGACTTAAATAGACATTTCTCCAAAGAATATCTGTATGTATACGTCTATGTGTATGTATATATATATATATGGCCAATAAATACAGGAAAAAATGCTCAACATCATTTGTTATTAGGGAAATGCATATCAAAACCATAATGAAATTTTACTTCACATCTACCAAGATGGTTATAATAAAAGCAACGGAAAATACCAAGTGTTGGTGAGACATGGAGAAACTGAAACACTTACGCACAGCTGGTGGGAATGTATAAAGGTACAGTTGCTGTGGAAAACAGTTTGGTGATTCCTCAAAAAGTTAAAGTTAAACGCAGAACTACCATATACCCCAACAATTCCACTCTTAGGTATATGCCTCGAAGAATGGAAAACAGGGACTCAGACAGATACCTGTACCCCAGTGTTCACAACACCATTATTCACAATAGCTAACAAGTGGAAACAGTCCAAGTGTCCATTAACGGACAACCGGATAAACAAATAAGTGTACGTATCCAATGAAATATTATCCCACCATAAAACGGAGTTCAGTTCTGACATATGCTACAACATATATTATATGTTAAGAGTGAGGAATTATTTCTTAGTTTATTTATCTTTTAAAAGATTTTATTTATTTATTTGTTTGTTTGTTTAGAGCGAACAGGGGGAGAGGCAAAGGGAGAGGAAGAGAGAATCTCAAGCAGACGCCACACTAAACGTGGAGCCCAACGCAGGGCACGATCCCACGACCCTGAGATCGTGAGCTGAGCCAAAACCAAGAGTTGGACACTCAACAGACTGAGCCACCCAGGCACCCCTATTTCTTAGTTTAGTTTATATGGTTTCTGTTTGGCTTGATGGTAATTGGGTGGTGCTAATTGGTGACAAGTGTACAATACTGTGAAGGTAATTAATTCGCACTGGAGTGTATGCTAAGAAACAGTTAAAATGGCAAATTTTAGGTTACGTATATCTTGCCACAATAGAAAATAGCGAAGCGATAACCTGTGTTTGTAGCATTCTACCCCTTGGGTGCAAAAGAAATGGATGAAGGATACAAATTCCGATGGTTGCATATGTATAAATTACCTCTAAAAGAATACACAAGAAGTTGTCTAGAGAGGAAGACTGAGGGGCTGTGGGCTGAAGTAGAAGACTTGCATTTCTCTGTTCTCCCTTTCGTATGTTTGAATTCTCAATTACGTGCAGGTATCACTTATTCGAAAATCTGATTACTTAAAAAATTCACAGAAGTGGGTTTTAAATAAACATTATGACCCCAATAAATAACCATGCAAAAGTCAGAACAGTTGATTCAGAAAAGAATAGACACACCCTCCCTGACTCCCACCTGCACAGAAAGTGAAGTCCTCAGCATCACCTGTGCCTTGGCCATGTCCTTTTCTTCAGGAAGAGCTGCAGAGAGAGAGAGAGAGAGAGAGAGAGAGAGAGAGGACACATGAGTGCCTGCTCTGTGGGGCTCAGAACTGTCCAGAGAGGACCGCTCACCTCTCCCCTGGCACCCCAACAGGGGCACAAAGGACACGACCACATGTGCAACTGTGGCTCTATACTGTGAAGAAAGAGTGGGGCTTTTTCCTTGGGTATCTTGTCTTTTCTGACCTCTCTGAGGCATTGACAGTGTAGACCCCCTCTCTCTCAGGACCAGCTCCTCCCATAAAGAAAATTCCAGGCCCAGATGGTTTTCAATGATGAAAGAATGCTCTCAAACACTTAAAGGCAAAATACACAAACTCTACGAGAAAATCGAAAAGAAGGGAATGCTTCCTCACTCATTTTATGAGGCCAAAACAACCTTGCTCTTCAAACTTGACAAATCATTACAAGACAATTAAAGACCAGTATCAGGAACATAGAAAAACATAAGGAATCCACAATACGACTTTAAAAATGAATAACTAAACTAAGCAAGGTCATAGGATGTGGGCGTCTCCTGATTTCTTACTAACCTTAATACTCCAGTCCCACGCCATAGTTGAAATTCTTTATCCTACACTTTCCCTGTAAATAAATATTACTGTGCAGTTTCTGTTTCCTGGTTGGATACGTCTTTTTTTTTTTTTTTGGTAAGTTTTATTTATTTATTTGACAGAGAGAGACAGCCAGCGAGAGAGAGAACACAAGCAGGGGGAGTGGGAGAGGAAGAAGCAGGCTCCCAGCGGAGCAGGGAGCCCGATGCAGGGATCAATCCCAGGATCCCGGGTTCACGCCCTGAGCGGAAGGTAGACGCTTAACGACTGAGCCACCCAGGCGCCCCTCCTGGTTGGATACTTCTTAATGCAACTGTCAGGGTACAAAATTACTCTTGACCTCTACTTCACTACACACAAAACATTAATTTGAATTATATTGTAGATGTAAAACAGAAAAGCTAAAACTATAAAGTCTCCAGAAGAAAATATAGGAGGAAATCATTGTGACCTTGCGGTAGGCAAAGAATTCTTAACTAGGACACAAAAATCACTAAGTATAAAAGTTGATAAATTGAACTTCGTCAAAATTAAAAAAAATGTCTGCTCTATAAAAGCCATCATTAAGAAAATAAAAAGGCAACTGGGTAGCAAAGGGTTAACTCTACATGCCTAGTTTGCTCACACCCTGCACATTCCCAAGAAAGGCATGTTTTCAGAACTGGCCCTTGGATAGCTCCTGGGCACTGAGTTCCTAGAATGTTCTGTTGGATAAGAAGAGTGTTTTTGCAAGCTTGATGCCTTGAGCCACCCCGTGCCAGATTGTCCAGACAGCTTACACTAACAGTGTGATTCATGGTGAACACCTCCTTCCCATCTGGGGGCCTGGAGCTTTAGTAGCCGAGGTCAGCCATGCAGCACCGTATGCCCACATGGCTGACCGCCGATAAAAACACTGGACACTTAGACTTGGGTAAGTCTCCATGGTTGGTGACACTTTGCACATGTCACACATTACTGCTAAGGAAACTAGGTATATGCCTTGCCTCTCCACTGGGAGGGGACACGTGGAAGGTTGCGCATGGTTTCTTCTAGACTTTGCCCCATGCGTCTTTTCCTTGTGCTGATCTTACTGTGCCTTCCTTTGGTGTAATAGGCACTAACCATGAGGCAATAACTTCTGAGTCCTGTGAGAGCCCTTCCAGTGAAACATCAAGGCTGAGGGTGGCCCTGGGGATCCTTGAGATGGCAAGCCACAGACAGCAAGGAAATATTCACTAGACATACGGTAATGAGGACATAATACATATAGACATATAAATATAACACATACAGGACACACACATGGTAACACATACATATACACATATAACACATACATGATAAGGTCTTATATCTAGAATATAGAAAGAGTTTGTAGAGCTCAAAAACAAGAGATTGACCAACCCAATAAAAAACGGGCAAGGGACTTAGGCCTTCATAAAATGAGATATAAAAATGATAATAAGCATATGAAAATATGCTCACCATCATAGCCATCAGGAAAATCCAAAAGAAAGACATCGTGATGGGGCGCCTGGGTGGCACAGCAGTTAAGCATCTGCCTTCGGCTCAGGGCGTGATCCCGGCGTTCTGGGATCGAGCCCCACATCGGGCTCTTCCGCTATGAGCCTGCTTCTTCCTCTCCCACTCCCCCTGCTTGTGTTCCCTCTCTCGCTGGCTGTCTCTATCTCTGTCAAATAAGTAAATAAATAAATAAATAATCTTAAAAAAAAAAGAAAGAAAGACATCGTGAGTCGGCACCATACCATTAGAAGGGCCATGATTAAAAAGACTGACAATACCAAGTGTTGGCAAAGACCTGGAGCAAACACAACGCTTGCATATTGTTAGTGGGAATGTAAAATGGATCAGCCACTTTGGAAGTTTCAGAGTTTTTTTTACAAAGCTAAACATACACCTATCATATGAGCCAGCAGCCATTCCACTGCTAGCTGTTTGCCCAAGAGAAATAAAATATATGTCCACAGAAAGGGCTTGCATGCAAATGATCACAGCAGCTACACTCCTAAAAGCTAAAAACTAGAAGCTACTCAAATGCCCCCTGACAGGTGAATGAATATACAAACAGTGGTATGTTCATACAAAGAGGAACACAGAGTAATAAAAATGAATGAACTGCTAATACACACGTGATATGGAAGAATCGGAGAGACATTTAGTTGAAGGAAAAATTTTAAAAAGCCAGATGAAAAATGGTACATATAATATGGTGGAATTTCATGAACTTTGTTTTTTTTTTTTTTAATTGATGTATCGTTGACACACAATCCATGAAGCTCTCAGGCAAAGTTCTGTGATGACAGAAATCAGCCCGGTGGTGGCCTGAGGTGAGGAACACTAGGAATTGACAGAGAGAAGCGTAAAGGAACTTCCAGGGATGTTAAACATGTTCCCTGTCTTAACTGGGGTGGTGGGTACACAGATTTATACGCCACATCCCATCATCGTATCTAAATTACATGGCAATAAATTGGTTAAAAAGAAACTAGCTCCCTGGGGCGCCTGGGTGGCTTGGTCGGTTAAGTGTCTAACTCTTGGTTTCCGGTCAGATCATGATCTCAGGGTCGTGGGCTCCAGCCCCACGGCAGGCTCTGTGCTCAGCGCAGAGTCTGCTGGAGATTCTCTCTCTCCCTCTCCCCTCATTCATGCTCTTTCTAAAATAAACAAAAATTTAAAAAAAAAAAGGGATGAGACAAATCACATGGGTACATGGGTATCTGGGAGAAGTGTGAAAGCATGCCTAGGGAGTTCCAGATACAGCTGAGAGGCGGGTGTGGCTGGAGCAGAGTGAGGGAGGGAGTGACCGAAGATGAGGTTGGAACTCAGAACTGGACTCCAGATGGCACAGGACCTCACAGGCCATGGTGAGGCTCATTCTGGGACAGGAACATCTGGCTGCCAGAGCAGAAGCAGCAGAAGCAGGGAGACCAAGGAGGGGCTATTCCAACAATCCAGGGAGAGATGGTGTCAGGCAGGGGAGAAGCTGAGAAGGGACAGAGTCTGGACACCTTGTGAAGAAAGACTTTGTGGCAGGGTTTGTGAATGAATCAAATGTGGGATGTGAGAAACAAGGCAGAGTCAAGAAGTACACCACGATTTTTGGACTGAGCAACTGGAAGAAAGGGATGATCATTTGTTAAGATGGGAAGGAGTGGAGGGGGAGGAGGAGGTCTCTGCAGAGAGCAGGAGTCCTTTTAGACATTAAGTGCCAGGGGGTATTAGATACCCAAATGGAAGTGCCAAGTGGGCAGTCAGGTAGTGAGCCTGGAGTTCAGAACGGAAATCGAAGCAGGAGACATACATGCGGGCATCAGCAGCCCATGGGCGGCAGTGAAACAACAAGGCTGGATGACGTTTCTCCGAAGTGAGCGCAGCCAGAGGAGAGGGGAGGCTTCTGCAGATCCAGCCCTGAGGCCCTCTAGTCTTCGGGAGAGACGTCTCTCATCTTCGGGGCAGATGAGGGCCCAGCAGTGGACACTGAGGAGTTCCTGGAGAGGCAGCCCGAAAACAAGGAGGGGCGCTGTCTCACCGCCAAGAGAAGACAGTGCTGACAGATGAGGCAACACAGAATTCGCCGGTGAACTTGACAAGGACAGTTGTACCACTGTAGGGGTATAAGCCTGCTTAGAGTGCGTTCAAGACAGACCTGGAGGAAAACGGTTAGGGACGGCAGACTTAAACAACTTTTCAGAGGAGTTCTGGTTTAAAGGCAAAAAAGAGGAATAGGGTGGTTGCTGGAAAGTGGGACAAGAGAGTTTTATTAATAGGGAGAAATAAAACCTTACATCTGAGATCATTTTAGATTCTTGCTTAGTATTGTTCCTACATGAATGACTATTCCACCGGACTTACCAATTTGAAAGTATTACATAATTACTGAGATAATTAGCATAATATAAGCCTGGGGAAAGCCCACAAGAATGTTTGCCGAAAAGGTAAGAGGAGCTCTCTGGGACTCGGGGGGTTAATATTTATTGTGGTGTTTGGATTTTCCAACACTTTCCCAGCACCTCTGCATGACTTTATGGATGATTCTTTACAATAAAGCAGAGATAGTCTCAGCATGACTCATGAGACCCCCCTCATGGCCAATGTAGTTACCCAGACACTGTCACTATCTTTGGATATGCACATCTGTTCCCTCTGCCTGTGGGCCTACTGTATACCAGGCCCAGCCCCAGCCGCTTCTCCCATTGGTCACTCAGGACCACGGCCCCCAACACAGTGCCTCACCCAAGTGCTTATGGAATGGATGGATAGCTAGATGCTGTCCCATTATCCCAGTTTTGGACCGTTGCTCCAAATACCTGGAAGAACTTCCGACTCTGAGCTCCTGACTCAAGCACCCCAGGTAGAAGGAAGAGAAACCCCAAGGCAGGGGTTTCAGGAGCAGGTTTCTCAGAGATGCCCTTCCTGGACCAGGGGAGGCTGTCAGAACCCCAACACAAGAAAGGAGACCCATCAGGGCATGAAAAGGCCCAGGCGATGCAGTGTTCTGTGGACTCCCAGGGTCTTTTCAACTGTTGTTCGCATTAACACCTTAATCATTATTTTACTAATGTTTTTTACATTTTTAAAAATTGTGGTAAAGATACACGTAACAAAAATATTCATTTTAACCATTTCTAAGTGTACAGTTCAGTAGCGCTAAATATATTCACATTGTTATACAACCAATCCCCAGAACTTTTTCATCTTGCAAAACTGAAACTCTGCACCCGTTAAACAACAGCTTGCTATACCCCCTGGTATATCCTATGTAAGTGGAATCGTACGGTATTTGTTATTTTGAGATGGGGCTTATGTCCGTTAGCATAACATCTTCAAGCTTCATCCACGTTGGACCGTGTGTCAAAACTTCCTTTTTTAAGGCTGAATACCTTATTGCACTGTCTGGATAGACCAGTTTGTTCATCCATTGGTTTGTGGCTGGACGCATGGGTTGTTTCCACCTCTTGCGATTGTGGCTGGTGCTGCTGTAAGTGGTGTGCAAGTATCTCTTTCAGATCCTGCTTTCAATTCTTTTGGCTACATACCCAGAGATGATATGGTGGTTCTAGTTTTAATTTTTTAAATTAAAGTTAAAGAACTTCCATACTGTTTTCCACAGTGGCTGCACCATTTTACATTCTCAACAGCACAAAGGTTCCAATGTCTCCACATGCACACTAATGTGTTATTTTTTGTTTTGTTTTTGTTTTTCGTTTTTTATAATAGCCATTCTAATGGGTGCGTGGTTATCTTCAAAAGATTTTGATTGTGAAACACATACAGAGCGTGCAAGACCCTTACGCTGGACCAGAGAGTTGTATAGAGAACATCCACGAAACTCTTGACACAGGTCATGAAATAAATACTAACGGTGGCCCGGAAACAGCTCCTGCCCTACTATCATCTCTCTCCCTCACCTCCCTACACTCCCCGGCTCAACACGCTGCTGGCTTTTACAGTAACAATTTCCTTGCTTAACTTTACAGTTTTATCACAACTTTGCACCCATAAACAGTTTCTACTTTGCCAGTATTTGACCTTGGTATAAACGTAATCGTTTTGTGTGTTACTTTGCTTAACTTTGGGTAGGTGAGATTCATCAACGTTCATGCAGCTCTCATTTCTGGGTTTTCCGTATAGAATTTCACAGCAGGAAAATTCACCCACAGTCTCTTCCAATACAAATCCACAGACAGAGTGACGCTGTACCTGTCTCCTGGGGCTTCGGGGCAGGGGTCTCCATGGTGCACCTCGGCAGCATTCCCCGGAGGCGGGTCCCGCTCCTGGGGCTCAGGGACAGCCTGTAGGGGAGTCCCGTGGGGTCGCACCCGCACTCCCGGCTGCATAATCAGGCACGCGCAGCCCCCTGTGCCCCCCCTTAAAGTCGGGGTCAAGCAAGCTCTCCAAGCGCCCCGCATCCCAGGCTGCGCTCACGCCCCATCACCAGCGCCCCACACACTCAGGCCTGCTTCGAGCTCAGCTGCTCTTAACTAGAGAGCGCGGAGCGCGGCCCCACAGACAGGTCCTGGGGTTGACCGCCCTCCCGCAAAAGCCCAGGGACTCTCCACAAAATAGCACCCCGAAGACCGCTGTGGGAAAATGCGCCTGCGCAGACAGGGCGCGAACTACAATTCCCGGGAGCCTTTGCGCGGCGCAGACTGCGGACTCCCATTTCCCAGATGCTCTGACACTCCGATTCAGACGACCTTGTAGCACAGCCTTCTGGGAAGTGTAGTTCCGGTGTCATGCTGGACGGCGGCGTGTAAGTGTAATTGCAGGGGTGTCCAGAGGATGGTGCACAGGAACGTGGAATTATTCTGTCAGTTCGTCCACGTCTCCAGGTGGATTCGGGTGGGTTCCAGTTCATACCAGTCTTTGCAGAAAAGGCTCATGTACCTCATGCCCTAAGTATACTACTGGTGGTGGGTTTTACCAGACTTTCTGCCCCTGCTACCCTTAACCTGAGGTCCCAAGGAGGGACAGGGGAAGGGATTGGGAAATCCTCAGCCCTGCTCTCAGGCCCAGTGATCTTGATGCTGGTCCCTCCTCACGAGCAGGGGAAGGAGGGTCTGGTCCAGCCTTGACACAGTGCTCTAACAATTTCACCCTCCTTGGCTTGAACCCCAGGTTCAGCTTTGGCCACAAGCTCTACCCAGCCAGCATCAGCGCATCATAGCTGTGCCCAGGCCCCCACCCCCGCTGTGGTTGCTGGCCTCCAGAATGGCCCCTATAGATCTTGTCTCCTGGTAGTCACATCTTTGTGTAGTACCTCCCAAACTGAGTAGGGATGACTTGTGTAACAAAAATAATATTGTGGATATACTGGTGTATGAATTTTGAAGCTAGGTCATGAAAGACATTGAAGCTTCAGCCTTGATGTCTTGGATCACTCACTCTGGGGGAAGCCAACACCACATCTTAAGAGTACTTGAGCAATCTGGAGAGTTCCTCATGGCAAGAAACTTCGGCCATCTGCCTACAGCCAGCACCAACTTGCCACCCACAGAAGGATTGATCTTGAAAGTGGACCCCCCAGTCCTCATTGACATTTTAACTGCAAACTTATAAAAGATCTTGAGCCAGAGCAATACAGGAATAGCCAGACGTGAGGTACAACAATATAAGTTTATTGTTTTAAGTCCCTAATTCAGGGCTAATCTGTTGTACAGCAATATATAACAAGTACAGATAAAAGTAGTATATATAATTAATGCAGATAACTAAATCCAGTATTTAGAAATAGGATGCTGTGGCAACAAAAACTGGAATGTGGGAGAAGTTTTGGAATAAGCAAAGAGCAGAAGCTAAAAGGACTTCAAGAAGAGTGGTAATGAAAGCATAATTGCCTTTGAAGGATCTATTTAGAAGAAGTCTGATGGCCTTGAAGGATACTTCAGATGATGGCTGGCTCAGTCAGAAGACCATGTGACTCTTGATCTTGGGGTCGTGAGTTCGAGCCCCATGTTGGGGGTAGAGATTACTTAAATAAATAAATATTTTTTAAAAAGGGTACTTTGGATGAGAGCTTAAAGGAAATGGGGGGAAATGTTTTTGGAAATTGGAGAGATGGGAATCCTTGCTGCATAGTGGCAGAAAGTTCAGCGATACAGTCACCTGTAGTACCATGGAAAGTAGAAGTGGTACCTAATAAACTGGGTGATCTAGCTAAGGAAATTTCCAGACAGAGTATTGAAAGTGCTTCCTGGCTTCTTGCTGCTCATAGGAACAGAGGAGAGGAGACAAATCCACTATTTTTTTTAAGATTTTATTTTTATTTATTTGAAGAGATAGAGACAGCCAGCGAGAGAGGGAACACAAGCAGGGGGAGTGCGAGAGGAAGAAGCAGGCTCCCAGCAGAAGAGCCCGACGTGGGGCTCGATCCCAGAACTCCGGGATCACTCCCTGAGCCGAAGGCAGACGCCCAATGACTGCACCACCCAGGCGCCCCGAGACAAATCCACTATTAAACAAAAAGGAGTGTGTATTGCTGGGTCTGAAAATCCTAGCCTCTCCAGATGGCAAATGATGCTGAAATCAAGAAATGGTTTCCAGGCAAAGATTAAATCTAGGGCACAGTCGAGAAAAATGCTATGAAGATGAAGTTGTATGAAAAGATGGTCAGGGGCGCCTGGGTAGCGCAGTAGTTAAGCATCTGCCTTCGGCTCAGGGTGTGATCCTGGCGTTCCGGGATCGAGTCCCACATCGGGCTCCTCGGCTGGGAGCCTGCTTCTTCCTCTCCCTCTCCCCTGCTGTGTTCCCTCTCTCACTGGCTGTCTCTCTGTCACATAAATAAATAAAATCTTAAAAAAAAAAAAAGATGGTCAACATCATTAGCCAACAGGGAAATCACAAAACTACTGAGATACCGCTTCACACCCCCTCCAGAACGGCTATAATAAAAAAGATGTAGTAACAAGTAGTGGTAAGGATGTGGAGAAATTGGTATCCTCATACATAGCTGTTGGGAAAGTAAAATGATACAAAAATGCTTTGGAAAACAGTCTGGCAGTACCTCAAAAGGCTAAAAATAGAGTTCCCATATAACACAGCAATTCCACTCTTAGGCATATACCTAAGACAAATGAAGACATATGTTCACACAGAAACTTGTACATGAATTTCATAGCTATACTATTCATAGTAGCCAAAAAGTGGCAACAACCCAAATGCCCACCAAATAATGAATGAGTAAATAAAATGAGGAATAGCCATACAATGGAATATTAGTCATCGTTAAAAAGGGATAAAATATTGATACGTGCTACAATATGGATGGATCTTGCAAATATTATAGTAAATGAAAGAAGCCAGTCATAAAAGACCACACATTGTATGGCTTCATTTATATAAAATGTACAGATTAGGCAAATCTATAGACGAAAGTAGATTAGTGGTTACCTAGGGCTGAGGGTCTGGGGAAAGTAGACAGTGATTGCTAATGATTCGGGGGTGGTATTTGTTTGAGAGGTGATGAAAATATTCGAAATTGACTGTGGTGATGGTTACACAACTCTGTGAATATACTAAAACCCATCAAATTGTTCATTTTAAATCAGTGAATTTTATGGAATGTGAGTTATATCTTAATAAAGCTTTTAAATTAAAAATGAAACTATAAAATTATTTGTTAAGAACTTAGAAAAATCTAAGTGTGGTGCCTCAGAAAGCTATTCAAACCAAAGAGCTTTTTAGAAGCTTAAGTATGTTGCCCTTTGGACAACTCAGTGTAAGGCCACAGTAAAAAAAGGCTTACGTCAAAGAGACTTGTGGGTATGGATTTTGTCTAAGTGAGTAAGCTCCAATAAGATTCACAGGAGGCCTGCACTATTTTTAAGAGAAATATAGTGGCAAAAGTGCTACCAGCTTGGACAGAGATAGTACAAAAAGAAAAGAGGCCTTCTGATGATCAAACTTTTCTATAGGATGAGAATCGGACTGATAACACGTAAGACTACGCAGTTATAAACCCAAGAACCTTTCATGGAACAGCAACTCAGAGGGCTGAGCAAAATGCCATGAGGAATTATTCCTAGACCTTGAGGGCTAATCAAAGAACTTCCAACCTATACCTTTGCAGATTTCATAATTACTATGGACCAGTGATTCCTGCGTACCTCCCATATCTGCCCCGCTTTTGAACAAGAGCATCCAGTTATCTTATGCCTGTCTCACCGTGTATATTGGGTGAGTAGTGGAGGGGGGCATTTGTGAGTTCACAGTTCTTTGGAGCAAGAGCAACAGCCTTCAAGGAGCTGAACTTGAGAAAATACTAATGCAGATCCACACGTGGACCTGATGTAGATGACAAGATTATAGAGTTTGAGCAGATGCAGTGACTGCATGACACTTTGGCAGACTCAAGAAAGCATGAGTGTATTTTGCATGTGGGAGAGATGTGAATCATTAGCGACTAGAGGTGGACTGTGCTAACGCTTATAAGATAGACGCCTATGATCCTTACCTCCTGGTGGTCATGCCCTTGTATAGTCCCCTCCCACACTGATTAGAGCTGACTTGTGTAAGCAATAGGATGTAGCAGAGATGACAATGTGTAAATTTTAAAGCTAGGTCATTAAAGGCATTACAGCTCAGCATTACTCTCTTATATTACCCACTCTAAGAAAAGCCAGCTGCTATGTCACAAAAACCCTCAAGAAGCCCTATTGAGAAGTCCACACAGTGAAGAACTGAGGCTCCTGCCAACAGCCAGCATGGACTTGCCAACCATTAGCAAACCGTCTTGGAAGTGGATTCTCCGGCCCCAGTCAAGCCTTCAGGTGAGTGCAGCCATGGTTGACATCTTGACTGAGACCCCAGGCTAGAACCACGCACCTAAGTCACTCTCAAATTTCTGATTCACAGAAACTGTGTGAAATAATAGCTGCCTGCTATTGTTTTAAGCCACTAAGTTTGAAGTTAATTTGTTGTACAGCTATAGATGATTAATACTGCTGCCAAGTGCAGGACCGATGTGAATCAGAAGTGATTGGATGGCAGGGGTGTGTGTGTGTGTGTGTCTAAGTATGGAATGTGCCTCTGGGTGTGACAATCTGTGTGCACCTGTGCATGTGTGTATGTGTTCGTGTGTGTGCACGCATGACTGACCATGGGTTTCCCAGTGGGACTCTGTGTTTGTGGATGCTGGGTGGCGGGTCTAGTCTGTATGTCTTCATATGTTTGTGTTCTGTGTGAGTTTGTGCACCACCGCAGCTCTTACAGATCTGCTGGAATGATTGTGCATGCGCACTGTGGCCTCAGAGTTCTCGTCTGTGCTCTCTCTGGGGGCATGTGCTTCCATATGACACTGTAAGCATGTCCCTGTTTACAGGACAGAATGCGGGCCTGTGTTCCGGCTGATATCTTACAGTCTGATCTGTCTGGGGGTACGTGTGGCTGCGTGAGCATGCATCTGCATACAAGTGACATCATATCTGAGCATCTGGGCCATGTGTGACTCTGTGTGCTTCATCTTGTGACTTCTGTCTCATGGTCTGTACATACATGCACCTGAGTGTTATCTGATGGCTCTTGTCTCACAGTTATGGCTAGTGTCTCCCTGTGTGCAAGTGTGTGTGTGTGTGTGTGTGTGTGTGTGTACATGTGTGTGCTTGCTGGTGAGTGTGGAGAATACAGATCATGTGACCTCTGAGTGAGCAGGATAAGACTCCAGAGACACCTGCCAGGTCCTGAAGGACCCTGGCTATTGACCTACTCTTTGTTCCCATCCTCAAGGATAGGAGTGGGTCCATTTCTCTTTGCCCAGAAAATCAGGTCCTTTGCTTGGGGTCACCCAAAACAGGAAGTAAGGTTCATTCAGGAAGCCCAGCTGCTGCCCTTGACCCCTGGGCTTTTCTTCCGATGGCAGTGGGGGTGAGTTCTGAGGGGAGCAGTCTGCAGAGGTGCATAATTGCCCCAGCCTCCCTATCCTGGGTAGAAATGTGGCCACCCTGAGAGCCTGCCACACACATGAAAGGGTAAGACATCTGCTGGTTTTTTTCTGGGAACTGCCGTGGCAAGATGTGGGGACTCTGGGCACAGAAATAAGGACATAGGTGGGGGGCGCCAGGGGGCCAGTACTGACTACGGCTCACTTGGTGGGGACTCAAGGCCAGTGTGCCAGACACTAGGGGCTGTCCAGCTAGAAGGAGGAAGCCAAATGCTTGTGCCATCCTGGGACAGGAGGGGCCATATAATCAAGAGACCTGGGACTAAGGCCCTTGCTTTGCTCACCAAGGACAAGTGAAGTTCAGTGAGAGTATCAGAAGCACATTTTTTGCATTTCTCCCTGAAGTCCCTTAAGCACCAGGGCCAGGACATGATGGTGAGGGGCAGGCAGGTCTCCAGGCAGTTCCTGCTTTCACCTGCCTTTCCATGAGTCCTATGTATCTGAACACTTTGGGGTAGGCCCCAGATGAGAAAGTTCCTCACTGGGCAGAAACTCTATTCCCCTTCTCCCTGGGAGCAACTTGAGAACAAAGAGAGAGAGAGAGAGAGAGGGAGAGAGAAAAGAAGAAGAAGAAGAAGAAGAAGAAGAAGAAGAAGAAGAAGAAGAGGAGGAGGAGGAGGAGGAGGAGGAGGAGGAGGAGGAGGAGGAGGAGGAGGAGGAGGAAGAAGAAGAAGAAGAAGAAGAAGAAGAAGAAGAAGAAGAAGAAGAAGAAGAAAAGGAAGGAAGGAAGGAAGGAAGGAAGGAAGGAAGGAAGGAAGGAAGGAAGGAAGAAAGGAAGGAAGGAAGGAGGGAGGAAGGGGGGGAGGGACTGGAAAATAAAATTTAGTTACCTCAGACATATAGGAAAGACCCAAAAAAAGTGATTACCAGCCAACAATGCCCATTTTTATTTCTTCCTGATCAAAAATATACCCACCCATCTGGATGACTGACATAGGTCAGAGTGCCTGCCCTGCCAGAGGACCCCCTTGCCTGGCCTTGGTTTGGGGGGCCAAAGGCAGAATTCTGATGGGAGCAGCCAGTGTGCCCAGTTGGACTGAGGGTCCTAGAGGACAGCAGGGCCAGGAGACATTAGAGGCTCCCACAAGAGGGCACATGGAGGAGGAGGACCTGTGCAGTCCCAGAGAGAGCAGGTCAGCACAGCCTTAATTCCTGCAGGCCCCATTCTCAGCTCCAGCCTGCAGGCACCTTGGCTCTACTTCCTGCCTCTGAATTCTGTGAGCCTCTCTTGAACCCCCAAAGTAAACCGTGTCTGTCTTAAACTAGCCTGAGACCCAAAGAGCTCTGTGGGTGATTATCAGTAAGACAGCTACTAACAATTCCTCCTTTCTCCCTATGTACAGGCTACATCTCCCTGCAGGAGGCTGTTCTGTTGCTATAAGAAAACCACCCCAAATTCAGTGATGTAAAACAACTACCATTTTATTGTGTTCGTGGATTCTGTGGGTTAGGAATTAAGATGTGGCATGGGGGCTCATCTCTGCTCCACAATGAGCAGACTGAGTTCTCAGCCATGTAGACTGTCATAGTTGGAGGTGACTTCATGATTGAGAGTTGGAATTATTTGGAGGCTTTATCACTGGCATGACTGGCACCTGGGTGGGAAGACTCAAAGACGGGGCTCAGCCTGGACTCTCAACCTGAGAACCTAGTCACGGTCCCTTCCTGTGGTGTGGGCTCCTGCCAGCATGGTGGCCAGGTTCTGGGGAGTGTCCTGCAAGAGAGCAAGTATCCCGAGAAGCCACATAGACTCTTATGACTCGGTCTTGGGAGCCACACAGCATCTCTCCCACCATATTCTGTTGGTCAAAGCAGTCATGAAGCATGCCAGATTCAAAGGGGGCATAGAGTCCACCTCTCAGTGCGAGGCTTGTCAGAAAGTTTGTGGCCATTTCTCAAAACCACCACAGTTTACTCTCTGATCAAAAAGTATTTACATTCATTCTTCCCACATGCAAAATACACTCACCCCTTACAAATCCCACCCCCAAGTCTTATCCTATTATGGCACTGGGCTCAGGTTCAAGGTCCAGAATCTAAATCCAGTATCTAAATCAGGTACAGGTGCAGGTAAGGCTCCTCAGGCGCAGTTCTTGGTTTGACTTGGAGTGTGACTTCTCTTGATCTGAAGACCTGCAAATGGGGGTGGGGGGATTGGGTAGCCCAGTGATGGGTATTAAGAAGGGCACATGTTGTAACAAGCACTGGGTGTTATACGCAAATAATGAATCATGGAACTCTATGTCAAAAACTAAAAAATAATTTTTAAAAAGAGTCCTTAACCACTTTACACTAAAAAAAAAAAAAAAAAGAATGACGACCTGCAAATGAAAGAGATACATTAGCTGCCCTCTACCACCCAGCATTTGATGGAGGGACAAGCCTGGGATAAGTGCAGTCAACGCTACCATTCTGATAAAGAATGGGACACAACATTCACCATAGCGACGAGATGACCATAGGGATTCTAACATCCAGCTGAACACATGTCATTTCTTGATTAGGGTCCGATCCCGCTCCCTGGTCACAGCTGAGTGGTTCTCTCAGCCTGCTTTCTGCCCATAGAAGTTTGGGGATCCAAAAACATCTTTTCATTTTGTTCTTTCTATGTCCCTTTAAGTCCAAATTTATATCAGAATTATATCATTCTTTTGAAAAACTTTGTGGGTCTCTTACGTATCGAGTAATAAATCCATTTTTTAGACAAAAGCCAAGCGCCTAAAAATCTCGACATAACCCCTTTCTACCTGGGCAGCATGTAAAGCTACTGTGGGACATGCCTCATCAATCTTAGAAATCCTATTGTTTAACAGGGAGGATATGCAAAGCACGTCTTTAGGGAGGCCTTTTGCGGGACCCCAACTGAATTCTTAACAAAAGGTTTCGCAGCCCATCTCGGCTTCGTCTTTACCATGAGACTGCGTTTTCCTGACAGTACCCTGGATTTGATCTGAGGCTCTTTCTTACCTTGAGACTCCTCTGCTGGCTGGAAAAACTGGCCGGGGCCCTTTACATCTCCTGCCAATGCTACTTGAAAACGAAGCAGCTCCTTTACCACTTCATGCCTCTCCTCTCTCCTTCTATTGTGCACAGCTAGAGTCCAGGCAGCACCTCCAGCACTTGCTGAAAATTGCCTCAGCCAGATCCATGAGTCCATCCAGTATATTTGCTGTTCTCCACTTTGCCAAGGTGACGGTTTTGCCACATGTTCTGCCACTACGTACTAAAGGTTCCATTCCTCCAGGTTCCAATGACACATTCTTTGCTTTCCTTCAAGTCCTGAGCCGTAGCCTCAAGGTCCATCGTGCTTCTGCCTACTGCTCAATCCCCAACTCAATATCACAAGTCTTCTGTCTCATGAGTTAAGGAAGCACTCTGCTTGCAGATACCAAATTCTGTTCTGCTTATTCATGCCACGTAACACTCCACCCTCAACTTCTTGGTGTAAAATCTCCACTGAAGGAGACTCACGCATTCTCTGGGTCAAGAATTTGGACAGGGCATAGCAGGGCTGGCTTGTCTCCACCCACAAGTCCTGGAGTTTCAATAAGGATAACTCAGACGGCTGCAGTGACTCAAGCGGGGAAGGTGGGAAGGGCTGGAGACTTCCTCACTCATGTATTGGAAGCCTGGGCTGGGATGACTCAACAGCTGGGTTCAGCCGGAATTGCCAATTGAGCATTTATGCATGGCCTCCTCATGGGCTTGTTCTCACCGCATGAGAGTTAGTAACACCACAGGAAGCATCAGAACAGAGAGCATTCTAAGAGAACAAGCCAGAAGGTGCATGGCATACATGGTCTATCCTCCAAAGTCACATAGCCTCCCTTCCATCATATCTATACACTGAAGCCCTCCAGATGCAAAAGGAGGGCACAGAGACTCCATCTCTCAATGGGAACGGTCTCAAGGAATTTGTAGCCATGTTTAAACTTCCACACAGGTGAAGGCTGTGTCCTCTTCTATGGAACCTGTGCTGGCTTTGTGACTTGCTTTGATCGACAGATTGTTCAGCTCTAAATGAGTGCAGGGTATATTGCTCGAGAAAGACCACATATTAAAAGAGAGAGTACATGGGAAGAGAGGCCACACGGAGGAGAACTAAGGGTCCCAGCCAATAGCTAGCCCAAGGCTCCAACGTATGAACGAGATGACTTAGACCTTCCATTTCTACCCAGCCACTGGCTGAATGCAGCCAAACCATTCCTGTTGAGTCCTGCTCAAATTTCTGACCCACACAATCATAGGTGAAAAAAATGGCATCTGTTTTCAGCCACTAATGCTTGGGTAATTCAAATAGTATAGCATCATTTGGTGTTCTGTTTTTTCTATTTTGATTTCTAAATCATCTCAATAAATTCTAGAAAAGAATTTGATAAAATTAAACATCCATTCCTGATTTTAAAAGACTGGTTTTTAGGGGTGCCGGGGTGGCTTAGTTGGTTGAGTTCTGGCTCTTGATTTTGGCTCAGGTCATGATCTCAGTGTCCTAGGATCAGCCCGGGTTGGGCTCTGTGCTTAGCACAGAGTCTGCTTGGGATTCTCTCACTCTCCCTCTGCCCTCACTCCCTGCTTGCACTCTCTCTCTAAAAAAGGGGGGGGGCAACCACCTCTTAGTAAGCCAGGCATTGAAGGATGCTTCATTAACTTGAGAAATAATATCTATTTTTTTTTGAGAGGGGTGGGGAAGGGCAGAGGGAGTGGGAGAGGGAGAGAGAATCTTAAGCAGGCTCCATGCCTAGCATGTGAGCACAAGTTGGGGCTCAGTCTCACAACCCAGAGATCATGACCTGAGCCCAAATCAAGAGTTAGATGCTTATGGGGCACCTGGGTGGCTCAGCGGGTTAAGTGTCTGCCTTAGACTCAGGTCACGATCCCAGGGTCTTGGAATCAAGCCCCACATCGGGCTCTGTTTTCAGTGGGGAGTCTGCTTCTCCCTCTGCCCCTCCCCCTGCCCATGCGCTTTCTCTCTCTCTCAAATAAATAAATAAAAATCTTAAAAAAAAAAAGAGTCAGACACTTAACCAACTGAGCCACCTAGGCACCCCAAGAATATCTATTTTAAACCAACAGCTAGTATTACACCTAATGGTAAAACACTGGACGAATTTCCATGAAAACTGTAAATTAGACAGAAAATCTGGATAAAATCATTATCATTTTCCATTATTTGAAAGTTTCAAGTGCCCGCAATAAAACTCAAACACAACAATGAGGCTTAATACTGGAAAGTAGAAAACAAAATTATACTTTCAGATATGTGACTATGTAACTAGAAAATCCAAGATGATGACCTTAAAATGATTAAATATAGATAACTCTTTTAAAATTTATTTTTATTTTTTAAAGATTATTTATTTATAAAAAATTTATTTATTTATTTATTTGTCAATTTATTTATTTGCTCAGTCCCAGGACCCTGGGATCATGACCTGAGCTGAAAGGAGATGCTTAACCGACTGAGCCACCCAGGCACCCCTAGTTAGATAACTCTTGAGTTTGCCAATTAGTAAAGAAATACAGAAAACAACAGTTTTTTTTTTATATTCCAGCAATACCTCTTGTAAAATATTGCAGAAAAGTATATTCATTTGCAATAGCACCAAAAACGTAAAAAAAAAAAACCCAAAAAACCAAAAACCAAACGCCCAACTCTATTCATGTGTAACAAATCATGCGAAAGCTTAGCAGCTCAAGATGATGATTACTTCTGACAAAATTGCAGTGGACCGTGCAGTTCTCTGCTCTACATACATCAGCTGCCATATTCTGGAGCTTCTACTGGGCTGGAACTTCCACGATGGCACATTCACATAACTGGTGATGCTGCTGGTCTGCTAGCATGTTAGTGGAGACTGTTGACAGGCACCATATTGTCTCCTAGCTTCTCCAGCAGGCTTGGGCCCTCACATGACGACTGGTTTCCGAGAGGGGGCGCCAAAAAGTAAGCATTCCAAAAGACTCCTCCACAAGTCCTCTAATAACCTAATCTCTGAAGCCCAAAAGCATCACTTCCATGCATTCTATTGGTTGAGTCAAAAGACAGCAAGAAAAACAGTGATAACAGGAGGAGTGAAACATCTTCAGACATCTTTATCACACAAAGAAATAGAAATCTTAACAAAAGGGGGGAGGAGTTAAGATGGAGGAGGAGTAGGAGACCCCTTTTTCAGCCGGTCCCCCGAGTCGAGCTGGATAGGTACCAGACCAGCCTAAACAACCACGGAACCAGCCTGAGACGCAGGAAGATGCATCTGGATCTCTACAAATGAACATCTCCAGCGCTGAGTATTGAGGTACGAAGCGGGGAGCCATGAAACCGCGCACAGATATCGGAAGATAAACGGAAGGGGGAGGGAGCCGCCGCGTTTGGGCGCCGGGAAGCGGTAGCCACCTGCACGGGGGAGCGGGCGGGCTCACGGACGGCACCCGCAAAACAGCAGACTGAGACCGTGAGCCGGGTGCGCGCCACCAGGCATCTCGCGGATCACCGGAATCCCGGTGCGCTCACTGGATCCAGACTGAGACCGGGAGATCCGGGAGCGCGCGGGGCGGCTGGCGGCGTTAGAAACACAAAGGACAGAGACGCGCCGGCCCTGGAAGTGAGGGCTGGGACGCCGGGTGTGGGGCGCACATCCCGGGACGCTAGGGTTGAGCAGCACCAACAGAAACAGAGTTAAAGTGGCCAGAACATCAGTGGAGAACGGGCCGCAATCCCTCTGTTCCGTGACAGAGGCTGAAATTCGGCCGCTGCTGCTCTGACTCTCAGAAGAAGCACAGCAAACCGCCAGGGAAAGCCGCCAGAGAACAAAAGCCTGGAAATACCGGCTCAGGGAGTGCCCATCCCCATCCCCCCTCGCAGGGGACGCCGAGACTCTACCCAAACAGGGCTGCCTGAGTATCGGCGCAGCAGGCCCCTCCCCCAGAACACAGAAGGCAGGCTGAAAAATCAAGAAGCCCACAACCCGGGTGCCTGGGTGGCGCAGTCATTGAGCGCCTGTCTTCGGCTTAGGGCGTGATCCCGGCGTTCCGGAAAGGAGTCCCTCCTCGGGCTCCTCCGCTGGGAGCCTGCTTCTTCCTCTCCCACTCCCCTGCTTCTGTTCCCTCTCTCGCTGGTTGGCTGCCACATAAATAAATAAATAAAATCTTTAAAGAAGAAGCCCACATCCCTAAGATCCCTATAAAACAAGGGGCACGGCCTGGGACCCAGTCAATAATTTGGGCTCTGGACAACCCCGCAACCTCTCTTCATCAGAATGACAAGAAGGAGAAGCCCCCCCCAGCAAAGAAAAGACGGTGAGTCTGTGGCCTCTGCCACAGAAATAATGGATATGGATGTAACCAAAGTATCAGAAATGGAATTCAGAGTAACGATGGTCAAAATGATGAGTAGAATTGAAAAAACTATTAATGAAAAAGTTACTGAGAATATAGAATCCCTAAGGACAGAAATGAGAGCGAATCTGACAGAAATTAAAAATTCTATGAGCCAAATGCAGGCAAAACTAGAGGCTCTGACGGCCAGGGTCACAGAAGCAGAGGAACGAGTTAGTGAATTGGAGGATGGGTTAATAGAGGAAAAAACGAAAATAGAAGCTGCTCTTAAAAAAATCCAAGCCCACGAATGTAGGTTATGGGAGATTACTGACTCAATGAAACGATCCAATGTTAGAATCATCAGCATCCCCGAGGGGGTGGAGAAAAACAGAGGTCTAGAAGAGATATTTGAACAAATTGTAGTGGAAAACTTCCCTAATCTAGCGAGGGAAACAAACATTCGTGTCCAAGAGGCAGAGAGGACCCCTCCCAAGCTCAACCACGACAAACCTACGCCATGTCACGTCATAGTGCAATTCACAAATATTAGATGCAAGGATACAGTATTGAAAGCGGCCAGGGCAAAGAAATTTCTCTCGTACCAAGGCAAAGGCATCAGAATTACGTCAGACCTGTCTACACAGACCTGGAATGAGAGAAAGGGTTGGGGGAGCATTTTTAAAGCTCTTTCAGAGAAAAACATGCAGCCAAGGATCCTTTATCCAGCAAGGCTGTCATTCAGAATTGATGGAGAAATAAAGACATTTCAGAATCACCAGTCATTAACCAATTGAGTAACCACGAAACCAGGAGATATTAAAGGGGGTTCTATAAAGGTAAAAAGGCCCCAAGAGTGATACAGAACAGAAAGTCACAGCCAATACAAACAAAGACTTTACTGGCAACATGGCATCATTAAAATCATATCTCTCAGTACTCAGTCTTAATGTTAATGGCTTAAATGCTCCCATAAGACGCCACAGGGTTGCAGATTGGATAAAAAGAAATGACCCATCCATTTGCTGTCTACAAGAGACTCATTTCGAACCCAAAGATGCATTCAGACTGAGAGTAAGGGGATGGAGTACCATCTTTCACGCAAATGGACCTCAAAAGAAAGCTGGTGTAGCAATTCTCATATCAGATAAATTGGATTTTAAACTACAGACTATAGTTAGAGACGCAGAAGGGCACTATATTATTCTTAAAGGAAGTATTCAACAAGTGGATATGACAATTATAAATATATATGCCCCCAACAGGGGAGCAGCAAGATACACAAGCCAACTCTTAACCAGAATAAAGAGACATATAAATAAAAATACATTAATAGTAGGGGACCTCAACACTCCACTATCAGAAATAGACAGAACACCCTGGCAAAAACTAAGCAAAGAATCAAAGGCTTTGAATGTCATACTCGACGAGTTGGACCTCATAGATATATATAGAACACTACATCCCAGAACCAAAGAATACTCATTCTATTCTAATGCCCATGGAACATTCTCAAGAATAGACCATGTTCTGGGACACAAAACAGGTCTCGACCGATACCAAAAGATTGAAATTATCCCCTGCATATTCTCAGACCACAACGCTCTGAAATTGGAACTCAACCACAAGGAAAAATTTGGAAGAAACTCAAACACTTGGAGACTAAGAACCAACCTGCTCAGGAATGACTCGATAAACCAGGAAATCAAAAATCAAATTTATGGAGATCAATGAGAATGAAAATACAACAGTCCAAAACCTATGGGATACTGCAAAGGCAGTCCTAAGGGGGAAATACATAGCCATCCAAGCCTCACTCAAAAGAATAGAAAAATCTAAAATGCAGTTTTTATATTCTCACCTCAAGAAGCTGGAACAGCAACAGAGGGACAGGCCTAATCCACGCACGAGGAAGCAGTTGACCAAAATTAGAGCTGAAATCAATCAAGCAGAAACCAGAAGTACAGCAGAGCAGATCAACAGGACTAGAAGCTGGTTCTTTGAGAGAATCAATAAAATTGACAGACCACTGGCAAGACTTATCCAAAAGAAAAGAGAAAGGACCCAGATTATTAAAATTATGAATGAAAAAGGAGAGGTCACGACGAACACCATTGAAATTGGAAGGATCAGTAGAAATTTTTATCAACAGCTATATGCCAATAAACTAAGCAATTTGGAAGAGATGGAATCCTTCCTGGAAACCTATAAACTACCAAGATTAAAACAGGAAGAAATTGATTTCTTAAACAGGCCAATTAATTATGAAGAAATTGAGTCAGTGATAAACAACCTTCCAAATAACAAAACTCCAGGCCTGGACGGTTTTCCTGGGGAATTCTACCAAACATTCAAAGAAGAAATAATACCTATTCTCCTAAAGCTATTTCAAAAAATAGAAACAGAAGGAAAGCTACCAAACTCATTCTATGAGGCCAATATTACCTTGATCCCCAAACCAGGCAAAGACCCCCTCAAAAAGGAGAATTACAGACCGATTTCCCTAATGAATATGGACGCCAAAATCCTCAACAAGATACTTGCTAATAGAATCCAACAGTACATTAAAAGGATTATCCATCACGATCAAGTGGGATTCATACCTGGGATGCAAGCGTGGTTCAATATTCGCAAATCAATCAGCGTGATACATCATATCAACAAGAAAAGACTCAGGAACCATATGATCCTCTCAATTGATGCCGAAAAAGCATTTGACAAAATACAGCATCCTTTCCTGATTAAAACCCTTCAGAGTGTAAGAATAGAGGGTACATTTCTCAATCTCATAAAAGCCATCTATGAAAAGCCTACTGCAAATATTATTCTCAATGGGGAAAAGCTGGAAGCCTTTCCCTTAAGATCAGGAACACGACAAGGATGCCCACTCTCGCCACTATTATTCAACATAGTACTAGAAGTCCTTGCAACAGCAATCAGACGACAAAAAGGGATCAAAGGTATTCAAATCGACAAAGAAGAAGTCAAAATGTCTCTCTTCGCAGATGACATGATACTCTATATGGAAAACCCAAAAGAAGCCACTCCCAAACTATTAGAAGTTATAGAGCAATTCAGTAACGTGGCGGGATACAAAATCAATGCTCAGAAATCAGTTGCATTTCTATACACAAATAATGAGACCGAAGAAAGAGAAATTAGGGAATCCATCCCATTTACAATAGCACCAAAAACCATACGTTACCTTGGAATTAACTTAACCAGAGACGTAAAGGACCTATATTCTAGAAACTATAAATCACTCTTGAAAGACATTGAGGAAGACATAAAAAGATGGAAAGATATTCCATGCTCATGGATCGGAAGAATTAACATAGTTAAAATGTCCATGCTACCCAGAGCAATCTACACTTTCAATGCTATCCCGATCAAAATACTGAAGACATTTTTCAAAGAACTGGAACAAATAGTCCTTAAATTTATATGGAAACAGAAAAGGCCCCAAATCTCCAAGGAACTGTTGAAAAGGAAAAACAAAGCTGGGGGCATCACAATGCCGGATTTCGAGCTGTACTACAAAGCTGTGATCACAAAGACAGCATGGTACTGGCACAAAAACAGACACATAGACCAGTGGAACAGAATAGAGAACCCAGAAAATGGACCCTCGGCTCTTTGGGCAACTAATATTTGATAAAGCAGGAAAAAACATCCGGTGGGAAAAAGACAGTCTCTTCAATAAATGGTGCTGGGAAAATTGGACAGCTACAAGCAAAAGAATGAAACTTGACCACTCTCTCACACCATACACAAAAATAAACTCCAAATGGATAAAAGACCTCGATGTGAGACAGGAATCCATCAAAATTCTAGAGGAGAACATAGGCAGCAACCTCTACGACATCGGCCAAAGCAACCTTTTTCATGATACATCCTCAAAGGCAAGAGAAACAAAAGATAAAATGAATTTATGGGACTTCATAAAGATTAAAAGTTTCTGCACAGCCAAGGAAACAGAAAAACTAAGAGGCAGCCCACGGAATGGGAGAATATATTTGCAAAGGACACTACGGATAAAGGACTGGTATCCAAGATCTACAAAGAACTTCTCAAACTCAATACACGAGAAACAAATAATCAAATCAAAAAATGGGCAGAAGATTTGAACAGACACTTTTCCAATGAAGACATACAAATGGCTAACAGACACATGAAAAAATGTTCAAAATCATTAGCCATCAAGGAAATTCAAATCAAAACCACACTGAGATACCACCTTATGCCAGTTAGAATGGCAAAAATAGACAAGGCAAGAAACAACAATTGTTGGAAAGGATGTGGAGAAAGGGGATCCCTCCTACATTGTTGGTGGGAATGCAAGTTGGTACAGCCACTCTGGAAAACAGTGTGGAGGTCCCTTAAAAAGTTAAAAATTGAGCTACCCTATGATCCAGCCATTGCACTACTGGGTGTTTACCCCAAAGATACAGACGTAGTAAAGAGAAGGGCCATATGCACCCCAATGTTCATAGCAGCAATGTCCACAATAGCTAAATCGTGGAAGGAGCCGAGATGCCCTTCAACAGATGACTGGATTAAGAAGTTGTGGTCCATATATACAATGGAATATTACTCAGCTATCAGAAAGAACGAGTTCTCAACATTTGCTGCAACATGGACGGCACTGGAGGAGATAATGCTAAGTGAAATAAGTCAAGCAGAGAAAGACAACTATCATATGATTTCTCTCATCTATGGAACATAAGAAGTAGGAAGATCAGTAGGGGAAGAAAGGGATAAAGAAAGGGGGGTAATCAGAAGGGGGAATGAAACATGAGAGACTATGGACTATGAGAAACAAACTGAGGGCCTCAGAGGGGAGGGGGGTGGGGGAATGGGATAGACCGGTGATGGGTAGTAAGGAGGGCACGTATTGCATGGTGCACTGGGTGTTATATGCAACTAATGAATCATTGAGCCTTACATCGGAAACCGGGGATGTACTGAATGGTGACTAACATAATATAATAAAAAATCATTAAAAAAAAGAAAAAAGAAAACCAAAATAACTCAATAGGAAAATGGGCAAAAGTCATGAACAAGCATTTCAGAGTCAGGATGATAAATGGTGAAAAGATGCACAACTTCACCAGTACTGAAGGAAACACAGAGTAAAAGCACAGTGAAATATCAATGATCACTCGCTTGATTAGCGAAATATAAGAATCTTGTCAGGATCAAGTGTTAGATACTAGTGACTCAACAGAGATCCTCACATACTGCTGGTGAGGGTAGGAATTCATGAAAAATTTGGCATTTTCTGCCATACTTACGTGGTCCTACACCAGGTCCACACCCCAATATATTCCTGTGAGAAATTCTTGCTTATGGGTCCCAGGGGACAGGTAAAAAAATGTGCATAGAAGCACAGTAAGTAATAGCAAAAACCATGACTGATTCAAATACCCATTGACAGGGGCACCTGGGTGGCTCAGTCGCTAAGCGTCTGCCTTAGGCTCAGGGCGTGATCCCGGAGTCCTGGGATCCAGCCCTGCATCAGGCTCCTCCGCTATGAGCCTGCTTCTTCCTCTCCCACTCCCCCTGCTTGTGTTCCCTCTCTCGCTGGCTGTCTCTCTCTCTGTCAAATAAATAATAATAATAATAATAATAATAATAATAATAATAATAATAAAAACAAACACCCATTGACAGGAGAGTGCACAAACCACCTGGAATATTATACAGCAGTGAAAAAGAACGAACACCAACTCCACCCCAGCAACCTGATGAATCTCAGAAGTAATGTTAGCTGTAGAAGACAAGACCCACAAGAGCACACGTGGTATAACGCCATTGTTACGTCACTCAAAGACAAGCGAAACCAAACGACACACTGTGTAGAGATACCTACATACAAGATACATATAAAAGCCAGGGAAACACGCAATTCAGCACAGCAGGTGCCTTTGGAGAGAAGGAGAGGAGTCACTGGTGCTGGAGCAATTCCTGGGTTGGGTACTTGATGCTTTTAGCAGACACGCATGTCACGTAGTATCTTGTGTGTTATCATACATGACATTAAACATATAATAAAGAGAAAATTTATCTCCTTCAAACTGAATTTTGAGACAGAAAGGTGTAGGGGAGAAACTTTGATGTGGGTGTTAGTTACAAGGGTAAACAGATGTCTGACATGAGCTAGTTCAAATTCTGGAAAGCAGTCTACACTCATAGTCCCTTCTCTCCCTCATGCCAGACTCACGAAAGGACTCAGAGGGGGCTCAGTGGGGTGGGTGGGGGGTGGTAAGGGCTCCCCTCCTGTGACATGTGCCCTCTTGTACTGCCCCCAGTCCATCCCCCCAGTCCTGACACCACCTCCCTGCATGAATACCACGCCCAACTTCTTCCGCCTATGCAGCCCAGGCCCGCACCCTGACACCAACCCCCCCACTTTTTACTCTCCATCCCCTCCCCTGCCCACCCCATCCCATTGGGGAACATTGAGGGTGAGGGCAGAGAGCCTGGCCAGGGCCAACTCCAGGAGGGGCGGGGAAACCCTAGGACTGGGCTGAGCGAGGACCCTGCCCTTCCTCAGGCCATCCCAGGCAGGGGACACTAGAGACACAGCCAGCCCTGCCATGAGCACCCCCAGCCCTGCAGGCCTGGAAAGAGCAAAGCCACACTCAATGCCAAGCCCAGTGCAGACACCTTCATTCACTGAGAGTGGATTTATGCCGTGCCTGCTGTGTGCCAGGCACTTTTCAGGACCTTGAAGATGCAGGGGTGTCCCTGCCCTATTGGAAGTCAAGTCCAAAGAAGGACAGAGACCAGAGACGCCACATTCCAGGAGGAAATGCAAAGCTTGGTGATTGCCAAGTAGGCAGATGCAAGGGCAGCATGGAGAAGGGCCCCTGGGTCAGGGCAGGCCTTTCTAGGAGGCCGCGTGAACTGTGACCTGAGGCAGAGGAAGCAGGACGTGCAGGCCCAGGGGTGAGGTGCTGGCATGGGGAGCAAGAGGAAGCGGGTCACTGAGGGGGCAGGTAGGACCCTGAGGCACGCAAGACCCCAGGCTCTTGCAGGGGTGAGGCGGGAGCTCGTGGGGAATGTCGGGCAAAGGTGGGTCTTAATCAGAATTAGGTTGATCTGGGGCACCTGGGTGGCTCAGTTGTTAAGGGTCTGCCTTCGGCTCAGGTCATGATCCCAGGGTCCTGGGATCGAGCCCCACATCAGGCTCCCTGCTCTGCTGGAGGCCTGCTTCTCCCTCTTCCACTCCCCCTGCTGGTGTTCTCTCTCTCGCTGTGTCTCTCTCTGTCCAATAAATAAATAAAATCTTAAAAAAAAAAAAAAAAGAACTAGGTTGATCAGACTCCCCCTGAGAAGACAAGGGTGAAGCCCGAGGCCTGGAGAAGTGAGGCAGGTGGGGGTATGAGGGTCCAGGGGGATGGCATGGGAGTGAGAGGTGTCTGCCAGGGTCTGGGGTCACCAGGAGGGCGTGAGTAGGAGAGCACAGCCAGCTGTGTCAGCGCTGCTAAGAGAAGAAAAATGCCCTCTGGCCACAGGGAGGTGAGGGGACCCCAATGGGGCAGGCTGGCCCAGCCCTCAGCCCTCCTCACACTCCCCTATACCAGGAATGACGAGATGAGGGGTCATTCCAGGGACCAGCGGTTGTGCGGATGGTCCTGACGTGCAGACCCCAGCCAGCTGGCAGAAGGGGAGCCTCTGAGGAGCCCTGTGTGGCCAGAGAGTGTCCCTCAGAGGCGGCCCTCCTCACTGTGGTCCATGCAGACCCTCTCGCCCCCACTGTGGGTGAGGGAGGGAGGCATAAGCGGTTAAAGGGTTCACTTGCCCAGGTTGTACACCTGGGGGGTGGTTGGGAACCCAGAAGGGTCCCACTGGGAGCCCAGGCTGGGCCCGCAGGGCACACAGATGCTGGCGGGCCTGATGCCCCAACTGGGGCGGGTTGGGAGGCTGGAGGCCATGGTCTGGACCGGTCAGAGCCACCCCAGGCCAGGTATTCCAGGGCTGCTGACGCCAGGATAAGGCAAACAAGGTCATTATCAGGCAATGAGCTCATTACTGAGGTCAGGCAAGGTCATTACTAGGTGGTGAGTTGTCCCCCGCAGAGCGCCTTGCCCCAGGTCAGCTCCTAGGGAATGCCTGGGTCGTCAGAGCCACCAGGAGGCCAGGGATCAGTTCCAGCGCCTCGTAGCCAAGCGGTGTTCCGGGGGCAAAGCGTGCCCGCGTCCAGTCCCCACAGGAAGCTCCGGACCCTCGGGCCTGTTCTTTAAATGAGGAGCTACCTGCACTCAGACCTGCTCTTCACGCCACAGGCCTCCCTGTGAGCGCCTCCCAGCCTCTGTCACCGCCACCCTCACCATCTCTTGGCCAGCAAAGACCGCTCCTGGGCTCTGACAGCTGGGAGCATGAAGCAAGGCAACACGGGCCGCCGGAGCTCTGTGGGCCGGATGAGCTAGAGGCCAGAACGGCGCCTTGAGCAAGGGCCCAAGCCAGAGCTGCTGGCTCAGTCTACTGAAGCTCCACTACATGGCCCGCACTTTGGGGCCCAAAGGTACCACAGCCTTCCCTTCCCAAGAGCCCTGGGGCCAAGGCCCAGGCCCCAGCCACGCCCGGGCCCTAGTCAGTCTGGCTCCCGCGGCAAGCGGCACAGCCGGCCTAGAGAATGGGTGGGCACCTGTGCTCTCGAGTCCGTGCTGAGGGCCAGGGTCCGCGACCAGACAGGGAAGTAGGCGGCCCACACCCTAGACCCTCGGCCTGCACTGCCCACTCCAGGCCCGGCTCCCAGGCTAGCCCCCTCTCCCAGGCTAGCCCCCTCACCGCCCAGGGTGGCTGGTGGCTCAGGGCAGACCATACTTCCCGCTCCCCCTGGGGGTCCCCCTCCCCACACAGACCCTCAGAGCCAACACGGAGGGACTCCCCACCTGCATCTCCATGTGCCCCCCTTCACGGAGAACCGGGCTGGGCCAGAACTTGGTGTGCAGACAGTCGCGGAGGGAGACAAAGACCGCCGTGCCCTGACCACTCATACTCAGTTCTACCTCGTGGAGTTGGTGGAGGGAATGGCCTGGGCATCTGCATTTCCAGACACTCCTGTGATGACGGTGAGGCTCCCCTGCCCCTCTGAGGCCACCCGGGCCCTCCGACATACAAAGCCTGCCTGGCCCTGCCCACTGAACTCTTTCCTGGCTCCCACCGCCCTTGGGCTTTGGAACATAAGACCTTCTCTCTGGGTGGCTGCCTGGGTTTAATGGCAACAGTGCAAACGTGAGGCAGTTCAGTGACGCAGAGGCTGCCCCCCTTCTCCAGGCAGAGGCAGAGCCCCAGGCTTTTCCCTCCTCCCAGACCCTGAGTTAATCAGTGGCCAAGCCCGCTAATCGCCCAACCCAGCCTTGCAGAGGGGTCTACCTGAATGCACAGAGCCCAGATGGGGACAGCTCCCAGAGCTGGTGGCTTCCCCCAATCACAGCCAGCCTCCCACCCCAGCAGACCTGGCTCTGGCCCTGGGCACACAGAGGGCGCCAGAATGGGGAAGGAGCTGGGCCCCGCACTGGGCCCCAGTCAGTTCCTCCGTGCAGGGGGGCTGGGCAGGCTGGGCTGTGAGGATATTCTAGAAAGCATAAGAACCAGAAAGCAGGCCTGTGTGCCGGTCCCCCGGCCCAGTGAGTAGCTCTGTTCCTGCTTCTTCCCCCATTCCTTCTGAAGCTACCTCTGTTCTGACCAGTGAGCCTAGGCAAGGGCTCCCCAACCTATCCCCTCACCTCCTGTCCTCAGCTTCTGCTGACCCCTCCACCTGTGAAGCTCAGGCCAGGGTCACCGCAACCTGTTTCTTGACTATTGCTGCACTTGACCTCAGGGGCTCAGGGTCATGTGGACCACAGCTGCCTGTTCACCCCTCACCAACACCTCTGCAGCCCTCCTCAGGGCTGGTCGGCGTCCCTGGGGCCTCCCTTCCCGCTCTGCACTCGCTCCTGTGCGGTCTGTCTGCCCATGACTTTGGGACACTCTGCCACCAGCCATGACCTCAGATCTGCCGCACCTGCAGGACCGTGAGCTCCTCACTGCAAACACTGCTCCTATCACATCCCTCCATCAGCCTCAACAGTCAGAAAACTGTGCAGCCCCTGTCTCCCTGGCAGCCCAGCCCCACCCTTCCTGGCTCTCATACCACATGGCAAATCTGGAGTCTGTCCACCATCACCCCCTCCTCCGCTCCAGCCTTTCCCAGCCTCCCTGCTGTGCCCTCACCACGCATCTGGGAAGCCTCCTCCATTTCATAGGTGAGGCTCAGAGGAGGCAGAGCCCCTGGGTCACACAACCTGACTCCAGCAGGCCTGGGGAAGGAGTCCAGGGCATTTTGGTCTGCAGTATTTTAATTACTGAGGGGAGGGAGGCAGGAGTATGGTTAACGAGGCTCTAGGGACCCGCAGAACCAGATGCTGGAGGTCCCAGGGGGTCAGGTGACTCAGCAGGAATGGGGGGGTCTGTGGGGTTTGACGGAGTGTCAAATTCTCGCCTCCCTTTGCACCTTCCAGAGAGGCTGCAATGAATGAATGAATGAATGCGATCCAGAAGTCTTCATGGTGGCCTGGGGCCAAGGCTGCCAAAGAACAGGGCTGGCAGCACCCTCAGCGACACACACACACACACACACACACACACACACACACACACACGGGCACAGAGCTACGTAGCGGCTAGGCCCCTGTGGGCTCTGGGGACACAGGTCCCCGCCCAGCCTGGATTCACGCCAGGCCCTCCCTCCCCACAATTTGCTGGGGAGGCCCCCAGGGCACCCAGAGTCCTAACTAGCCCCAAGGGTTCAGTGAGAGCATCACGCTGGGCAGAGGGCTACTGCCCACAGGGCACTGCCCATGACCCTGTGATGGGCACAGGCGGGTTGCATGGGTGAAGGCACCGGGGTGAGGAAGGACGGAGTACCGCAGTGGGGAGCACCCACACAAGTGGAAAAGGTGCCAGGGTCAGGAGAGCCAGCAGGCATGACTACAAGGGTCTTCAGTGCCAGGCTGAGGAGGTGCACGGGCTGACCAGGGTGGGTGGTAGAGGCCCTGCCCTACCAGGACCCTCAGCCCCAGACTCATTCACTCATCTACTCCTGCATCCATCATTCGTCTGTTTAGTACCTCTGAGAACTGAGTGACCCAGTCGCCCTGGGCTCAGGGCCCCTACTGTGGATCCAGGCGGACAGAAAACAGAGCGCGGCTTAAACATGCTATGGGCCAGGGGCCTGAGTCACCTGCTGGGGCCAGAGTGGTCAAGGAAGCTGTCCTGCAGAGGTGGAATGAGTGGGAGCAGCCAGGCAAATGGTGTGTGGGGGCATTCCCAGCAGGAGAAATGGCCTGACTAAAAGGCCCAAGGGGTGGAAATTGTTGGGTAAAAGACACGGCCAGGACACAGTGTGAGGTGGGCTGGGACATCCAGCGGCTCCCTGAGGACTGGGGCACAGCAGAGAGCCACCCAGACCCCTGAAGAGCCTGAATGGGGGTGCCCACGCAGAGGACGGATTTCTGCAGCTGGCGGGGGGGGGGACGGGGATAATAGCGGCCTGGACTATGGTATGGAAGTGGGGGCCCTAGCCAGTGAGGAGGACTGGGGCAGGCGGGTCCATAATTAACCCCTGCCGGTGATGGGGACAGTAGTTTATAGTAGAGGGTGCGAGCCTGGTCCCTGACTCTAGTCTGGGCGCCTAGGCTTCTGCAGCCTTCATTCCACGTCCTGTCACGCCCTGCCGTCCGATAGAGCCGTCCCTGTGAGCAGATCCAGCACACTCAAGCCTGCCTGCATCGACCCGCCGGGGTCCCCTGGGGCTCCATCCACGCGGTCCCCCCACCCCTGCCCTACTGGAGTTCCCCGGGCCCCAGGCCAGATCCCCCGAGGCCTTGGTCGTTCCCACAGCCATCCCGGGGGCCCTCTCCACGGAGCGTCGCCGGGGCCCCAGCGGTCGCTAGGCTGCGGGCTGGGGCTCCCGACCAGGCCCGGCTCCGGTGGCGGTGGCGGCGGCGGGCGGCGGCGGCGCGGATGGCGGCGGAACCCGGGCGCCCGTGGGTCCAGGCGCGCAACGCGTACGGCGCGAGCGAGGCGCTGCGACGGACCGTTGGCCGCCGGCGGGACCACGGGCCGCAGCCCAACGGGCCGGGCCCTGAAGAAGCCCGCGCCCCGGGCCGCCTGGCTCGCCTGCGGGGCCAGCTCCGGGCCGAGGCGGCAGCGCGGGCCGACGCGCCTCGGCTGCTGCGGCTGGTGGAGCGCGCGGGGGCCGCGGCGGGGGAGGCCCGGGCGCCGGGGGCAGTGGAGCGAGCCGACGCGCGCAGCAGCGGCTCCGTGTGCTCAGTGTGCGGGGAGCCGCGCGGCGGGGCCACCTACCCGGCGGGCGTCCTGGAGGTGAGCGAGCGGCGGCTGCAGGAGGGCCTGGCGGCTGTGCGAGCCGAGCTGGGCGCGGGGCTGGAGGCGCTGCGCGCGGAGCTGCGTGCCGAGCTGGACGCCCTGCGCGAGCTGCTGCCGCCGCCGCCGCCGCCGCCGCCCGCCCGCCGGGAGCCCCGCGCCGCCCCCCGCGCCGCGCCCCGCGGCCCGTCCCTGCTGCGGGCGCTCGGCACCATGAACGCCCTGGCAGCGGTGGCGAGGCCCGCCGACGACGCCCCGGACGGCCCTGCGGACGGCGGCGCGAACCGGGCCCCCGCCAGGAAGAACTTCAAGAAGACGCCGGTGCCGCCCGGGGCCCCGCAGGGCGGCGGGGATTGAGGGCAGCCCCGCCGAGGGCTGCCAGGACCGGGTGCTGGAAGGGCCCTCGGGCGATATATTTGTATGGACAGATCCACCACCCTCGTGGATGGAGAAGGGGCCTCAGACGCCGCCTGCTAGCGCTGCGGCTTTGGGATGCGGGCGTCGGGACGCGCAGAGGCTCGGGACTGCCGGGGACCACGTCTGAGGAGTGCGGATGGCTCCGCGCAGCCGGTGATCGCGGCCGAGCCTGAGTCTGGGCAGGAGGAGGGGTGGAGCCTCCCCTTGTGGCCTTAGAGCTGCAGAAGGGTGTGGGTCAGGGGTGTAGCAGCCTCGGGAGAGCCTGGGGGAGAGCCCAAGGGTCTGCCTCAGGGGAGGATGTTGGTTTTTTCCGGTGCCGTGGTTTTTGGTTTTGTTGTTTGTTTTTCTTAGGGGTCTTGGGCCGGAAGCAGAGCTGCCAAGCACTGAGATAGTGTGTGACCCACACATTACTCAACAGACGTTAGGGACACGCGGGTGGCTGGGACGTTGTCACCTGGACACAGCCTCAGTCAGGGCAATGACGCCCGGATGTACGACCGCAGTCCACAGGGCATGAACTGGACAGCAGCTTGACCCTGGCCAGCTTCACTCTACTGACAGACCCAGCCTCTCACTGGACAACATTGCCTGGCACAGTGGCATCTAGTCTTAGCTTCGCTGCGGACAGTGACGCCAAGGACACGTCACCCTTCACTTAGCCTCACCACAGGCTCTCCAGCAAGTGTCACCCTACACTGAGGCTCCACAGCCTAACTTTCCGGTGTCACCTGGGCGCAATTTCACTAGCTGTCCTTGTCACCAGGACGCACTCACCTAGCACAGCCTGCAGCAGAGCCTGGAACCAGTCCGTTGAAGTCACCCTTTAGCCCGTACTGTGGCCTGGGGTCAGTCAGCCAGCTTGTTTTTTTCAAATAAAATGTGTAGTCTTAGATTTTAGCAAGTGGTGTTTCTACGACCTGCGAGTTTTTCTCCTTGGAAATGGGGGCACCTTCTCCCTCTCAGAGGAATCTGAGGAGGTCTGGGTGTTCTGGGTGGGGGTCTGGGACTGGTTGCGATGGGATGGGGGAGGGTGGCTCGGGGGTCTCCCTGTTGGGCGGCACACCGAGGCCTCAGCGGGGCTAGGGCAGGAATGCGGCCTCCGTGGGAGAGGCGGTGCGCTCCCACCCCACCCCACCCCGCAAGGGACGCGAGGGCAAGGTCACTCTGAGCATCGTTTATTGCGGGAAGGGGTCGAATCTGGCTCCTAGGGGCTCTGGCAGAGCCACAAACAGCCCCAGGCCTAGCAGAGCCCCGCGCACACGGGCTAGGGGCGGCGCGGGGCCCGAAGCTGCCGCGCGGATGGAGGCGCCGGGAGAGGCCGAGACCCTGCGCCCCCCGAGAGGCTGCTGCGGGCGGAAGTTGTCCGTGAGCGGCGCGGGGCTCGAGCCGGGGAGCCCGGCCTGGAGCACAGTCTGGAACTGGGCCACCTGAGGGTTCGGGGCAGAGACAGGTCAAGACGTGGGCGGCCCGGGGCGGCGGGGGGGAGGGAAGGAGGAGGGCAGCCCCGTCCAGGGAAGGGGTGGCGGCCCCACCTGCGCGCGCCCGATGGGTACCGCGTCCTCGAAGACCGTCCAGACGACCGCGGGCTGGCAGCCGGGCGTGGTCAGCGACCCTGAGTAGCGGTAGTAGCGCGAGAGGCGGGAGGCACCCGGCAGCAGGGAGGCCAGCGGGAAGGTGGCCGCCAGATTCACCGAGACCCCTGGGCGGGGGAGGGGAGGCGGGATTGGAACCGACCTCCTTGTGCCCGGCCGCCCCGGCCCCCAGCAACCCCCAGCCCCGGCCGCGACCCCGTGGCTCCTCACCGCGCTCAGACACGTTCTTCAGGCCCGACACAAGGGCGGAGAAGTTGGCATTGTCAGTGTCCTGCTCCTGGGGAGGGGTCTCCAAGTGAGAGAGGCTCTGAGTGGACGGGCCTCCAAAGGGGGAACTCTGAGGGGATCTAGGGGAGACTGTAAGTGGCTCCCAGTAGCTGGGAGACCTCTGGCTGGCCCCATCCTCCCACAGAACCCTTTAAATCCTACAAACCCTATGCACTCCTCCAACAGCCCCACCCAGACTGGACAGGCCCACTCTGCCCCCTTTGCAGAGCACAAGAAGTCACAGAGCTCCTTTGTCCCTCCCTCACCACCAGCAGCACCGCCAGCACCGCCAGCCCGTCAGGGTGACTTCGAGCCTCCTCCAGGCTCTGGTGCCTGGTGTTCATGTGGATCACGTGCATCTGGAGAGGCACAGATCATGAGAGGTACCAGCTGCCCCTTCCACGGGGCTCTCCCACCACCCTACCCCATGCCCAAGCCCACCTCCATGGGGCGGCGCTGCCCATCTAGGCTGTGCTCTGAGCCTGCTCGCCCAGGGCCCCCCCAGTGGAAGTGCAGCTGCAGTGCACGGTAGGCAGGCAGGGGCAGCCCCGCGCCCCGAATCTCCAGGCGGCTCTGCGGGCCAATGTCCAGGCGGAGCAGCACTGAAGGTAGAGGAGCGTGTGACTCTCTCTTTCCTCCCACCTGCCCACCCGTGGGCTATTAGAGCCCAGGGTGCCAGCACAGGTCCCCTTCGGGCCAGTCTGCTCCCTAGCTAGGCTTCCATGGAATCAGGACCTCATTTGGTATCCAGGCCCCTCTGTGGGTCAGCAGACTGCAGGGGAAATAATCCACCCTGCAAGGACGGGGGAGAGGGTGGCCCTCCTGTGGCTGGAGTTTGGACCCATCACAGCTATGTGTGATATGGGGGGGTTGTGATGACTTCTGGGGCATCCTGGTGCTGGGGGGGGGGGCTCTGACTTCTGGGAATGTCCTGACTCCCGGTCCTAGGGGGCAATGGCTGATTGCTATTGTTGGGGGGGTCCTGACCCCTGTATATGGGGCTTCATGACCCCCGTTGAGAGTGTCTTTACCAATGTGTGTGGCCGTTCTGATGCTGACTGTGGAGATTTTGATCCCTGTGTGTGTGGGGGGGTGGGAGGGTGGGGAGCAGTAGCTCCCACTCCCAGGGGGTTCCTGCTCCTGTCTGTGGGGGGTCCTGGTCCCAGGATACTGACCTGTATGGCCATCATTTTCCAGGGTCCATGGGCCTGGAGGTGCTGAGCTGTAGCCTTGGAAGATGAAAGGTCCCAGGGTGGGGTCCTGCTGGACCAGGTGAAGGTCAATGTTGATGGGGGACTGGGCTGGGCCCCCACAGGCAGGGGCCATCTCCTTCCAGTGGGTGGGGCCTGAGGGAACAAGGCCAGGAATCTGTGGGGGCGGTCAGGGAGGCAACTTGGGGGTACACAGAGGAAGACAGTGCTCCTTTGCACACATACACAGAGAATTACCCAGCCTGAGGAAGTTCATCCCTGCTCACCCCATCCCACACACACCTAGACAGGCCACAACTGCCTCACACACCCTGCTGACCTGAAAGGACCACAGTGTTTGCGACACTCTTACGCAGGCTGGCACCACCCGGTCTGGACCATACTCTGACACACAGTCACCTGCAGGGAGACTGCCCCACAGGGAACGGGGGTGGAATGGTCTCCTGGCATGACGGTCCCGCGCCCACACTGGGCGCCTGTACCCCCTGCTCGCGCATGGGCTGGTCACACCAACAGGCTCACGGGCCCCACCGATACGAACAGCTTGGCACACGTGGAAGGATCCAGGTCACACCAGCAACAGACCTGGACACACATGCAGGGGGACGGTCACGCGCATGCCTTCTGGTGCCCAGACAGCCCCTGCGACCCAGGACTCCAGACAGAAGCCTGCAGAGACCACAGCAGCTCAGCATGCCACAGCTTTTGGGTCACACTAGCACCAGACTGTCTAGTGGTCACAGGACAAAGACATCCCACACAGCCTCACACGACACTCTGTCCTCACCACACTTCGGGTCCTGGGAGTCGTAGCACCAGGTGCCTGTGGATAGTGGACAGGGGACTGAGATGAGGGACAGCCATCTGAGTCCTCTCTGAGCTCCATCCCAGTCAGGGTCCAGGAATGGGGGTGCAGGGCTTAGGCCAGAGGAGGCTAGCACAGACCCTGCTCTTCTGTCCCAGACCCCAATATCTCCTCCCCCAAGGAAACCTCCCAGTGGCAGGGCTTAACAGGGAGAAGGGGGAGCTATGAGGAAGTGTTGATTCCTGAGCAGAAGGGCAGGGTCCAGGTGCTCACCTTCTGGGTCCCCGCACACCACCAGTGGCACGGTGAGGAAGGCGAGTACCAAGCCCAGAGACTGCATGGTGCAGCAGCCACAGACTCCAGAGGACTGGAAGGTGCCAGAGGACAGTGGGGCAGGCGAGGCGGCTGTTAGTGGGGTGGGCTAGGGGCGTGGCTAACTGTGGGCTCACTGGCAGGCCACTGCAGAGAGGGTCCGAGGGGGCGGTGTCCAGGCAGGGCCACCAGCAGGAAAGACAGAGGTCTGAGATCAGCAGGCACCGCCTCTGATCCCAGAGCTGCGGCCGTGTGCCAGCAACAATCGCTGGCATTCACTGAAGCGAAGTGCTTTAACCGGACTCTCAGTGAATGGGCGTGACGCTAGGATGCCCATTTAAAGATGAGGAAATGGAGGCTGGGGACCGGGAGTGACATGCCAAGGCCACCGAGCAAGGACAGCAGATCAAGGAGGAGGGCACCTTGAAACCCAGTGCTCTTGACTTTTGAGGCTGGGGTGGGAGGGAGTCTTTCCTCTCTGTTGTGGGCCTGGGACCACTCCCTGCCCCATAGCCTCTCTTGTACAGGTATCCCCCCTGTACACCTGGGGCAAGACCTTCCTTTGGGGGATCACTCCACCATCTGGGAAGCTGCAGCTCTCCCACGGCCCTGACCCCAGGCTGTGGCCTGAGCCCGTTCCCTCAATTCGCTCTCCTGGAAAAGTGGGGCTGATTTCTCTGTCCCTTGGTGTAACTGGGAAGGTGACAGTTTGGAAAGAGCTCTGTATCTGGCAATGTGTGTGCCTGTGGACGTGAGCACGACTGTGCCAGTGGGGTGAAGGGAGGGTGGTGGGGTGGGGTGATACCTCTTTCCAATCTCCAGAGGGCCAGGCTCTTCCCACTTTGGGGAAGCGGTGCTGTCAGCAATGCTGATGGCACTCAGGACCCCTCATGACCCCAGCAGGTGTGTTCAAGAATGAGGGACCTGTCCTCAAGGCTCCTATCCCCATCAAGGGGCTCCCTATTTCTTTCCTAACCCTGGCCCCTCACCCACCCAGCCCCTGGGCCCCCAATGCCCAACCTGGAGCCAGTTGCCAGGAATGCTGGGTTAGGAAGGTGAGCACAAGGACCCGTCTGAGGTTGAGTCCCCTGGGCACCCCTTTGTTCTCCACCACAAACTGGAAAATTACTGAAAGGGCCATAATCGGAGAGCAGAAGCAGCAGGGGCATCGTGGAGTGCTGCGTCTGGTCTGGCTTGCACAGACCCCTTCATCCGCCCATCCCCACCACGGGGTCACACAGCCCCGACTTGGCTGGAGTCTCTCGCCCCCACTTGGGTCACACCAAGGACTGACCACGCCTCTTCCAGAACACAAATTTATTTGGCATTTGGATGAAATGGTTCTCACAGCATCTTAAGAAAAGGATTAGTGCCAACCCAACCAAAAATAAACCCAAACTAAAAACCCTTAGTGAAAGGAAAACATAAAAAACAGGCATAGAGACAATGTACAGTTTCAACTCCTTCCTCCACCAGGGAAGTCAGGACCTGGGGGAGGGGCCCCTCCCGAGAGCTTGGCCTGTACCTCTGGGGGCCCAGTCTCTCACAGGAGCACCAGGGTCTTCGCTGGGGTTGGCCTCGGGATTCTTCATCAGACCATGGAGCACAGTCAGATCTTAGAAAGGGTGGCAACCGGGCAGGAGGCCGAGGACCCCCAGACAGACCCCAGCTCCCGCCTTGTTCCCCTCACAACCACCCTCCAGGGGAGGTCAGCTCCTGGGCGCCAACTCCTGCAGACACAGCAGGTGGGGGTCTGGAGCAGCACTGCTCATGGGCCTTGGACACCAGCGGGCTGAGCACCCTGGTGCTGGGACAAAGCCCTGGCCAGTCCGGAAGCAGGCCCACCGTTTCTGGTCACTCCCTCCTCAATGCCTCCTGTGTGCCTGACTGGCCCCAGCAGTCCTTCAGTCCCCACAGGGAGCTCCCCAGTCCCATGCACCTTGTGCCACTGCCTTGCCCTCCACACATGGTTCCGAGGCATGGGCCAGAGACATGGGAGTTGTGAAGGACTCTCAGCTGTAGAGGTCAGGCCCCTCTGTGCTCCGCTGGGGTGGTCACTCCAAAGCAGACACGCTCAGGACACTCACCTGGCACCAGTAAGACCCGTGACTGCTGCTCCAGCCCTCAGCTGCTCTGAGCCCAGCACGCTGGAGGCACAACACGCTTCCTGCTTCGTCTTCAGCAGCCAGTGTGGGGATGCCATTCTCAAAGGAGCAGCCCTTGGCAAGGGGAGCTCAGGCCTGCTTGGCATGCAGCCCGCCTGCCTGGGGCCTGCCTCCAGCACTCTGGATCCTGTGAGCCTGGACAGGCAGTTCAGAATTTACACCTCTGGCCGGCTCGGGGGATGAAAGTTGTGTAGGGCAACTAAAAAATCTCATTCCATACTGGAAGAACACAACGGGTTTCCAATGGGAGAGTGTGAGAACGTGCCACCGAGGTCTGTCACCACAAAGTACCCACTTCTAGTCAACCCTCTGGTCACTGCATGCTGGTCTGGAAAGGCTACACGAGGCACCAGGAGCAGGGCTCCATGCTCTCAGCCAAGGGGCGGAGGTGCCAACCTGGCCGTGCCTCAGTGCCACCCAAGACGTCACGGCTGGCCTGGGAAACTGGGGCCCCACGCCCGAGTTCTGGTGTACCGCCACCACCTGCAAAACCTGGACACATATGTACACACACACAGACACGCGCACACACAAAAAGAAAAGATCCAGACATTCAACGTAGAAAAGATATGGATGTGCTGAAAAATCGCACAGAACCCGCTTAATCTCCAAACCTCAGAAATGCTAAAAGCCCCGTGTCAGGAGACCACTGCCCAGGAGCAGGCAACAGGGTCCCTTGGTCCAAAGGCCCCTGGGCAGGGTACCCCGCACCCCGAGCTGCTGAGGAGCATGGGAAGGCGGCATGCGGCCACTGGGCACACCGCCCCAGTGGTGACAGTGTGCAAGTGGACTTTCAGGAGATGGACACAGCCGAGGGCATTCATTTCAGCCACCCCTCCCCACAAAGAAACAACCCTTTATGGCGCAAACAAGATGGGGTGGGGGACAGGCCAGGCCCAGGGACAAATTCGATAGGAGTGGGGGCTCCAGAGGGTAGCAGACAGGAGCCGGCTTAGCCCCCAACCCCCAACGGAGGATCCGGGGCCAGAACACTCATGCGTGGCTAAGGGCCTTGGCCCAACTCCAGGGCTGCCTCTTGGGGGGAGCCATGCACAGCAATGCTGGGGAGAAAAAAGACAGGGTGGGGCCAGGGCCTCCTGGCACAGAACTGGGCTTCGCAGAGCCCAGCTGGAAAGACAGAGTGAGAGTTCGATCTCCTTCCAGGATCCCCTTCTCAGGGCCTCGGGCACCAGAGGCCCAGGCCAGCCCCTAGCCCAGGGCAGGGTCACCCCTGATGTTCACAGCTGGGTGGGCGGGGGGGGGAATCCTCAGAGCAGTCCCTGTGTAACCTCCAAGGCCGTCTAGCCTGAGGCAGACCAAGCGCGGACAATACTGACAGGGCACAAACACAGCAGGTGCGTGGCTGCGCCCCTCCCGCCGCCGGGGCTCAGTGGCTGTTTGGCAGGCTCCTCCGGATGGCATGCTGCGGCGAGCAAGCCCCCCAAAGCCAGGTGTGGTCTGGCCCCTGCCCACAGTGCCTTCTTTGTTCCCTACTTCTGAAACGTGTGGTCCGAACGAACTTCGTCATTCTTCTGCCATTTGAAAAGAAACAGACAGGGACCCACAGCTATGCATGTTTCTGGAGCCCTCCAGGAGACCCGGTGCAGGGGTCTGCTCCTTTGGGAGGCCAGTGTGGTCTGTGTGTGCACACGCACGCCATCAGTGGGTGTGCGGCCATGCGGCTGGGTCCAGGCTCACTCAGGGGCCCTGTAAGTCTCCCACGGGGATCAAGGTTTTCTTGACAGCAAAAAGGTGCTCTCCACCCGTTGGGGCCGTGGGCTGGGCCATCCTCTACACCACGGTACTGAGGGAACTGCGGCTATGGCGGCTGCCCCCCGGCAGCGCCTCTGTGGCTGGGGTGCTCCCGATCTGGCCAGGGTCAGGGGGCACAAGCAGGGCACTGCTGCTGTCAGCCGAGTCTTCCAGGTCTGCCAGAGAGGCCCCTGCGGTGGGCAGAGGGTGCTCCAGGCGCCGGGGTGATGCACCGTCACCGCTCCCATCCCCTGGGGTCGGCGGCCTGGCCTCTGCTGGCTCAAAGGCATCGTCGTCTGCAGCGAGACAGAAGGGTGTCAGCAGGATGGTGGGTCTGGCACAGGGGAAGAGGGTGGGCTGGGCAGAACCAGGGGACATTCCTCCTGTCTGAATGCTCCCACGATGGTAGGGCTGGGGGGGAGCTGTGCTTACCCCTCCCTTTGCCACCTGGCAAGGTGCGAGGTGCAGGGGTACAGCTATGAGCAAGCCATGGTGTGCGGTGTTGGGGGACATGCTTTGACAGTCAGCAGAACAAAGTCAGGGGAGAGGGAAAGTCCTCTCGGACTTGGTGGGAGTCAAAGCAGGGTTCACGTGACATGAGGAAGTTACTGGGCCGGCAGTGGCCACGCTGTGGCTGGAATATGGGGATGAGAATGCAGGGGGCAGGGCCGGAGCAGGCAGCTCTGTGAACCTCACAGGGGTCTGCAGAAATCTCTGGTTTGAGGGAAGCTTTGTGGCAGCCCACTCCCTTCAGTGTGCCTGCTCCTTACAGAACTTCTCCCAAAGCTTGGGGCATCAGGGCCCAGCGTGCCCCTTTGCCCGGCCCTGGGGAGCACGAGCAGCAGCCCTGGCAGGAAGCGTGTTCTACCCTGACCCCCCCTGACAGCAAACTGACAATCTGTGTGTGCAGGGTCAAATCCAGGTCTCGCCTACAGACCACAGAGGCACAGTCCCAGTGAACATCGCACTGCTGGCCCCAGGACAGCATTGTACGTGGGTGCGCAGGGAACCAGCCACCTTGGAGCAGGGTACTGCCCGCCGGTGGACCGCAGGGGGGCTCGTGCGTGTTAGAGGGTGTTAACACATGGGCCAACGGCATGGGCCACCTGAGCTGCACACCAGGCACAGGGACAAGCCGGGCAGTGGGTGAGGAACCTGGCATTCCCTCTGTGCTACACAGCTCTGTGAGGAATGAGCTTCCGTGGTATCAGATGGACAACAGATTCAAGTCATCGGGCCAACAACACAGAACCAATGCTTTCTTCACAGAACTGCTTCCAGACAGGAGGCAACGTCATGATGGTGTCTCTTCAGCTCACCACACGTACACGTGTGTCTTTACGGTCAAGCAGTTGGCTCTGGGTGGGACCCTGCAGCTCTGGCCTTGCCCTGTCCCCACAACCACCAGCACCTGGCTCCCCAGTTCTCCACAGAGCCCAGCTGGGTGTGCCCCAAGGGCTGCCTGCTAACAGCTGTTCACGGGAAGAAGGCCAGTGGCAGCGTGGGCACTGCCAGCGCTCACCTGCACGGGCAACCCTGGGAAAAGCCCGCCTACCGACAGACGGCACTTCCTTCCACCTTAAAGGGAAGCCCAAAGGGAAAGCAGAAGGCCAGGAAGAAGTGGAGGTTCAGGGTCCTATGGGCTGGGGAGGAGGACCCCTGAGCCTCTTGCTGCACACGGCGGACAGTTAGCGCTGCTCCCTGTCCCCGGGGGGGAAGCACCTGCGGGGTCGTAGAACACGCTGTCAGGGTTGATGGAGGCCTCGTAGGGTGGCGGTGGGTCATCAGGCTGGTCGATGTCCGGGTACTTGTATGCGGTGTAGGGAGGCGGAGGGTCGTGGAAGTGGAACGTGCCGCCTTCCCCGTCATCAGAAAGGTGTAGTGGTGTGAGGCCGGTGCCGAACCCGTCTGGGCCATAATCAAAGCCGGGGATCCTCCGGCCGAGGTTGAAGTGGTGCACTGGGCAACCGCAGGGAGAGACAAGCAACAGAGTCACGTCCCTCAAAGATGCCCAGCTCAGCTCGAGTCACCCACCCCCTCCTGAGGCTGGACCTGCCACCCCCAGGCCCAAGGGATCAGGCATCCCAACAGTCACACTCGTGTGCCCGGCTGCCCACACGAGAGCCCAGAATCTCTCACCCGGACCCCCTCCTTCAGGGCATCCCTGGCCCCCACACACGTGCAGCCCACCACTACTTCCTGCCACTTCTGCCGCCCCGCTGTCACCACAGCCCTCCAGCTGAGGCCGGCCTGGTGAGAACCGAGGGTCTGGGGAAGGACCGCGCTGACTCTCAGAGCCGTGAGGCCCCCGACTGCAGCTGGCACGGTCCCTCAGCACTCCCACCACCTTGATTCGGAGCCCTCCAGCCCTCGAGCCCTCGGGGTCTGCCACCATCCCACCGCTCCCCACACGGACTGGGCGACCGGGCGCTGGGGAGCCTGGCTTGCTCGCTGAGACAAGGAGCGATTCCAGCAGCTCTATTGAGGGCACAGGCTGCTCACTGCAGAGAACTTGAGCTGAGGAAGGCAAGTCACACCCTAAGCTGCCCAACAGCTCCAGGCGTCTGCTGCTCTGCCCCTGTGCCCCCGGCAGGTGGCCCACTCACGGTCCAGGCTGCCAGAAAAGGTAACATCACCCATCTGAACACAGAGTGGCAGCTGCGGGTCCTGCTTCAAGGCCTGGAGGGCCGGGGAGCCGGGGGAGCCCTATTTCAGGTCCCCAGGACAGTTCCCCTAGTTCCCCATGTGTGTGCTCAGCCCAGGAGCAGGTGAGTGGGTGGGACAGGGACACGCTGGGGCACCCCTTTCAACATCCTCTCCCTCCTTGCCCGTTCCTGCTTCCTGTGCCCTCCCACCCCAAACGGGACACAGCCTGGAGCCGGGCCTCCACTGTGGCCATCATAGGCAGGGCCAGGCGCACTCACAGTTGGCTCCAATCAGGGACTCGATGCGCTCCCGCCGCCTCTGGCGAAGCCGGTGGACCATGAAAAGCAGCAGCGACAAGATGAGGAAGGAGGAGATGCAGCTAACAATCAGACGCATCCCACTGGCCATGGAGTCGAACAGGCTGTTGCCATCTGTTACAAGGATGGAAGGAAACCGGCTGTTCTCAGAAAAGGACCGCCTAACCCCCCAGGTGCTTAGTGCTATGGCAAGGCCACAGCCTTTCACCACCAGGCAGGTATGTGGAAAAGCATTTGCTTCCTGATTCCCTGCACGTGACGAGCTTAGGAGAGACGGCAGAAATGAACCAGCTCAGAGTCATGAATACTGTGATAACACCAAAGAAGTAAATCGTGGGCCAGAAAAAATATTTTACCTTCCAGCCCAGGACTAAGTTCCATGCGATGAGCCCCTTCTGCCTAAGAATCTCTGTTGTGGGCCCCTGTGCCCCCAACCACACAGTACAAAATCAGGCACATGTGACCAAGCTCCTGGACCCTAGACCAGGGATGCTCACCTGGGCGACTCTGTAACTCCCAGGGACCATCTGGTAATGTCTGGAGACACTTTTTCACCATCAATGCCTCGAGGGTGGAGGCACTCCTGGCATCCAGCGGGTAGAGGCCAGGGATGCCGTCAACACCCTGCTGAGCACAAGGGCCCACATCACAGTGCTCAGCCCCACATGCTGACAGTGCCCATGTGGAGACACCTGCGTCGCTCTGGTGCCCCAGTGCTTGTCACGTGCCTGCTGTGGAGCTGCTGTGGGGGAGCACAGATGATGATCACGGGACGAGGGGTGAGGGAAGAGACTTGCACTGGCTGAGCGCCGACAGCGTGACAGACCTTGCCAGGGGCTCTCACCTAGGTGAGCCGGGCCACTCGCACCAAGTCATAGAGTAACAGAACCAGCAAGTGGTGCCGGGAATACCTGCCTCCACAACCCAGAGGGAGGGCCACGGAGGCCTCAGTGGGGGTGTGTGTGGGGGCGGGGGAGAGTGACCTGTAGCCACTGGAAGCAGGACTCCACATGGGTGGAAGAACTGTCGACTTCCAACTCCGTGACAGCCATGCGGGCAGGTCCCCAGCCACCAGCCCCAAGAAGACACTTCGTGGCCAACATGGATTCCATGAGAGAGACCGGGCTCCTGTGGCCCTTCTGCTGCTTCAGCTGGCCCAGCCTGCTCCATACCAACAGGGATGGTCCGAGCTCACTCCTGCCCTCCTCCCACAGGGCCAGAGAGCTTCCCTCAAAGCTGCACTTATGCTGACAACACTTGGGAAGTATGTATGTGGAAAGGATACATCCTCTCACCAATTAGCTGCTTTTTTGGTGCCTCTGATCCTCTTCCAGTCTCAAGGGAACATTCTGTCTCTGTCTGTGGGAGGAAGTCTGTCAGCTCAGGGGGCTGCTGACATGTGTTAATTGGTGGCCAGCTCAGAGATCCCAAGGGGGCCTAAAGCAGCAGTCCGTTTGCAATGACTCTTATTAATCACTTCCAAAATAAACCCAAGGACACATTCAAGGTCCCTGACCATCCCTCCATGCTGATTACCAGGAAGGAGAAAGCATCCCCTAGAAGAAAGCCACCTGCAGTCAGACACAAAGAAGACAGCACTGTCCTAGGAGCCAGAAGGCAGCTCTTGGGTCCCTGGGGACTCACACCATGGCTGGTCCCTCTATGGGGCTCTGGATAATACCAGGCGGGGGGCTGTCTTCTGTCTTCCAGGCTACTGGTGCGTAGCTAGCCCTTGGGCCCCAGAATCTGTGGCCTGCTGGGGTAGATGCTGTTGGAACTGAAGGTGTCCTGAAGTCCACCTGGCCTGACCCTTGGTCTGATGCCAGGTCCTCTCCACGTGGCTGCCCAGCCTGTGCGTGAAGAACTCCATTTCACGGAGCTTGATTACGTGGTTAACGGTTTCAAATCTCCGAGAGACAGCAGGTGAAGCAGCAGCTCAGCAGGAACTGGAGGGCGATGCCCTGGACTCTAACATGGGCTCTGTTCCTGGCAGCTACACAGCTGGGTACCTCATCTCACCTCTTGGAGCCTCATGACTCCAGGCCGCCCCAGGGCACCAGTGCAGGATGGGAGGGGAAGAGCACTGTGAGAGGGGCAGTCGCTCTGCACCTGGGTCACCGCTCAGTGTTGGCAGTTGTACTATTTTAGTCTTCCATTAGCTGTGGTACCCCGAGTGGATTCAATCTGTTCCCCTAGTGACTAGCGCCGAGCATCTTTTCAGCTGCCATCACGTACCTTCTTTGGTAAAGTGTCATATTAATCTTTTCCCCACTTCTTAACAGAGTGGTTTGCTTTCTTGAGTTTTTAGAGTCTTTATATACTCTGAATACAAGACTTCTGTCTGATTTGTTTTGCAAATATTTTTTTCCCTGATGGTGACTCATCTTTTCATTTCCTTAAACAACTTTCAAAAGGCAGAAGTTTTCAATTTTGATCAAGTACAATTTATCAATTTTTCTTTTGTGGATCATGCTTTTGATGTCAGCTATAAATGTTGCCTATCCCAAGGCCACAAAGATTTTTCTATGTTTTCTATTTTCTTTTAACAGACTTTATTTTTTTAGAGCATATATTTTCTTCTAGAAGTTTTACAATTTAAGGTTTTACAGTTGGGTCTATGACCATTTTGAGTTAATTCTTATACATAGTAAGATGTGTAATTAAAGGCATATGTGTGTGTATATATATTTTGCATATGGATGTCCAATTGTTCCAGCACCATTTGTTAAAAGATATCCTTTCTCGATTCAATTGCCTTTGTACTATTGTCAAATATTAGTTGACCATATAAGTGTGGGACTATTTCTAGACTATTCTGTTCCACTGATCTATGTGTCTCTTCTTTTGATAATACCACTGTTTTGATTACTATGACTGTACAGTAAGTTTTAAATCAGGTACCATGAATTCTCCAACTTTGTTCTTTTCAAAAACTGTTTTAGCTATTTTAATTCCTTTGCCTTTCTACATAAGTTTTATTTATTTTATTTTTTTATTTTTTTAATTTTAAAGTAATCTCTACACCTAATATGGGACTCAAACTTGCAACCCTAAGATCAAGAGTCATGTGCTCCACTGACTGAGTCAGCCAGGCACTCCTCTACATAAATTTTAGATCAGTTTGTCAATGTCTGTAAAAAGTCTGCTGGAATTTGGGTTAGGACAGCATTGTATCCATAGGTAATTCGGGGGGAATTAACTGCCTAATGATATTGAGTCTTGTGATCCATGAACATGGTATACCTCTCCTTTCATTTACACCTTTAATTTCTTTCATCAGTATTTTATGCTTTGTAGCATACAAACTATGCACATATTTGTAAGACTTATACCTAAGTATTTCATGTTTTTTTTGGTGCTACTATAAATGGTACTTTTCTTAGACATTTCAATTTCCAACTGTTCACAGGTAGTATATATAAAAACAGTGGAGCTTTATATTTGCCCTTGTATGTGGAGACCTTGCTAAACAAACTTACTAGTTGTAGTAACTTTCTTATAGATCCTCTGGGATTTTCTATGCAGACAATCATATCATCTACTAAAAAAAAGGTGATTTCATTTTCCCCTTCTGGTCTGGATACCTTTCCATTTTCTGGCACTGTCCTCGACCTCCTAGTACAACCCTGAACAGAGTGGTGAGAGCAGATATCCTTGTCTTCTTGAAGGGGATACTCTCCCAACGTCCCCAGTTTGGGTGGCAGTGTGTCTGTCCTTGTTGGAATATAGGCACTTCCCAGGAGAAAATGCTCAGCTTGGGAAGCAGTTAGGAGCCTGAAAAGTAAGGCTGAACAATAGGCAGGCAGATGCCCTGGAAAAGCTGCTCTGGCTGCACAGGAGAATGGCCTGCAGCAGCCGTGGTCTCATCCAGATGCCCTGAGAGCCCTGCTCTGCTGAGAAGTCCTCAGGACTGGGCAGGCCCTACAGGCCTTATATAGGTCTGGTCATTCTGATAAAGCCTGGAGGGAGAGGTAAGGCAATACTGGTAGACACTAAGATATGGAATGAGAAATCCAGGTGATGTGGCTTGTGAAAGCCAGAGTCTGACTCCTGTGGAAGGTAAGTGAGCTGGAGGTTCAGAGTGATGTGGCCAGGAAACAGGAGACCTGGTAAGCACCCAATCATTGCTTGTCAGAATCCCACAGGAATGCATCTTATATAAGCAGATACAATCTACTCTGTGAGTTGGGGAGGCCCAAGTGTACCCTCACTGAGCTCCATTCTCCCTGGTAGGCTCCTCTGTACTCTTCACAGCTGACTGCACATCTGGGACATGTGCCAATGTGTCTGATTCGGCCAAACCTCAGACACCCTCTGACACTGCTTTGCCCTCTCCCCCAGAAGGCCTTCCTGGCATGCAGGGACACTGCCAACTCTCTACTTAACGAGAGCTCTAGTTATTGTGGCCCTCATACACCAGTTCCAGCTCCTGTCCCACCAGCACTAGGCAAACCAGCTTCTCCTCCACAGGGGCCCTGGAGGATGGAGATGGCCACCACGCCCTGCCCAAGCTTCTCTTCTACAGGATCCATGAGCTTAGGGACTTCCACAAGTCCCTGTCCACGTCTCTCTCACACTGCCAAGATAAAAAAACAAATTCATACTTTTGATTTACATTTCTCTTGAGATTATGAATTCACAGAGATGCCAACTGCACTGATGTGAAGAATAATCCAGCATGCTGTATGGAGTGTGATGCCCACTAATGGTCGTACAGAGCAGGCTGCTACCTGCTGCTCTCTTTTTCTTTTTTTCCGGAAAGGAAAGAAAGAGGGCTTTCTAGAGACCACATGCCTGCATAGTGTCTAACCACAAACACCACTTAGTAGGAAGTTTCTTTCTCAAAACTGAGGGTAATATTTAATCTTTTTCTAAAAGACTTTAAGAGCAAAAATCGATGACTGTAAGCAATAAAAACTGTCATTACCCTCCACATCACCATACTCAGAAAAGAGCTCGAATGGGGACGTAAGTCTTGACGGGAGAAAGGTGAGGTTTGAAGCCATCGGTTACAGCTGATTCATGAGCAGACACCCACTCTCAAGTTCAAGTTCACTGGTGTACAATAACTGTTACCTACCTGAGAGCTGACACAAGCCAACCTGTGAGGTGGCAGCTAGAGAAGCTTGGGTCATGTGACACACACATGCCCACAAGAGTAGTTGGCCATCAAAGCTGGCAGGACAGCTCTGCAAACAAATGCTGCCACCACTGCTATGACACATGTCATGCGCTCTCATGAGTCCCCGCCACTGAGAAAGCAAAGGGACATCTGGGCTCTAGCTCAGAATAGGGGGGGCTGACACATGACCCACCATCAGTCTCACCTGGGTCCAGGCACATGAACTTGCAGCATTCCTTGGGGTCCTTGCGGTACTGCTGGCAGCCCTGGGGCCTCTCGCAGAGGGCAGCCACACACATCTCGGGCTCCCCACCATGGCAGGTGCAGCTCAGGCATGGGTCGTCTCCTTTGGGGGTGAAGTAGAACCCTTCATCCACCACATTGTCCTTGATGTCAACGCATGTTTGACCTGCAACAAGCACATACATGCATATATATATATGCATTATTGGCAGAAGGAGCCCTGACTCTCCCAACCCAGGTCTAGGCAGCAGACATGACAACAGAGGAGTCGGCAAGATCAACCTGAGAGCCCTCCCAGTGCTGAAGTGTGTGTCTGGCCCACAGCTACAGGGAGTGGCTATCTGAGAGAGGTCACTACAGCTCACTGTTAGGACAAAGCACACCTGGTTAGGGCACACCTGGCCATAAGCCCAGAGAGCTGGGAGAGAGAAGAGTGCTAGATTCCAGGGGAAAGCCCGTGGACAAGTGTTTGCTTTCAAGTGTTTGCCTAAGCAGTTTACTTAAGAGATTTCTTCAATTTTAAGATGCAGCTGCCATGCATATTAACCATTTTACAACACATTTGAGAATGTGTCTCCAATGATTTTCCCAAGAAGCTGCTGGTTCTGCTTGCAAAGATGGTCCACTAGTCCTGAGACACACACAATAAACTCTGTGCAGAGCTGACCTGGGGCTAAAGGAAGAGAAATGGCCTTGACCAGAGACTAGAGGGAGCTGAAAACTCAGAGCCCTAACCCAGCCCCAGACACAACAGATGCCTGGAAGAAGGGACAAGGCATGAGGCAGGGGCAGCTCTCCAAAAGACACATGCTCAGTGAAAGGCAAAGCGACACAAGAAGAAGTTTGTTTCAGTCTCCAAATGGAGTACAGATATCTAAAAAAACTCATCGGAAATCCCACAGCCATGGGTCTGCGCCTCACTTAAGACTGGAATCAAATCTACATAGCTCTTATTGTCAGGAATCTGCAGGGCAAGAAACTCACATAGAACTGTTCTCTGCTAGAACAGAGAGAAAAAGAATGAAGAAAAATGAGCAGCGCTCAGAGAAACGTGGGACACCATCGAGTGTACCATCATACACGAAATGGAAGTACCAGAAGGAGAAGAGAGTAGAAGGAGCAGAAAAAAGTATCTGAAGAAATAACGGCTGAAAACTTCCCAAATTCATTGAAAAACAACCTGTATGTGTAGGAAGCACAACAAACTCCAAGTTGGATAAAAGCAAAGAGCCTAAACACGTCAGAACACACACCATAGTACAAGTGCTGAAGTCAAAGAAAAAGTGAAAACCTTAAACACAGCAAGCCAGAAAGGACTTGTTACTTATAAGAGAACCCCCGTAAGACTAACAGCTGAATTCTCAGCAGAAAAAACCGAGGCGAAAAGGCAGTGGGATAACATACTCAAGGTGCTCAAAGAAAAAAACCGTCAACCAAGAATCCTATATCCAGCAGACCTAGCTTTCAAAACCTGACGGCAAAATAAAGACTTGCTCCAGACAGACAAGGCCTGAGGGAATTTGTTGCTTTCACACCTGCCTTATAAGAAATATCAAAGGAAGTCTTTTTTCCCAAAGGAAGTTCGTTTCTTTTTCTTTTTTTTTTTTTTAAGAGGGAGAGAGAGTGAGCATGAGGGGACGGAGGGGCAGAGAGAGAGGGAAAGGGAGAATCCTAAGCAGGCTCCACACTCCGTGCACAGCCTGACACAGGACCTGATGCAGGGCTCTGTCTCACAACCCTGAGATCATGACCTGAGCCGAAATCAAGAGTTGACTGCTTAACTGACTGAGCCACCCAGGTGTCCCACCCCAAAGGCAGTTCTTAAGGCTAAAAGAAAGTGACCCCCAGAGAGGAATTTGGATCCATACAAAACCCAAAAAGTACTAGAAAAGATAATTATGTAATTATGAAAGACAATATAAATGAGTACTTTTTTCTCTTAATTGATTGAAAAGGCAACTGTATAAGATACTGTTTATAACGTAGTATTGGGTCTCTAACATATAGAAATGTAACGTCTGTGTTTGCCAATAACAGCCCAAAGGAGGTGTGTGGACGCAAAGCTGTTTTAGGCTAAGGAAATGACTGGAGGTGGTAATTAACAACGTTTTGTTCGTTTGTAACAATAACAGACCTAATGTGTATAATAATAATACCACAGAAAGAAGGAACGGGAATAGGGTTATAAGGGGTAACATTCCACATATCACTGAAATGAACCTAGCATCAGTCTGAAGCTAATCTTAATAAAATGTATACGGCAAAATGTATACGTATATGTACATGGAATTAGTGGTAATAGTTACACTTACCTGTGAATATACTAAAAAGTGCTGAATGGTACACTTTAAATGGGTGAATTGTAAAGTATGTGAATTATATCTTATTAAAGCTATTTAAAAAAAAAAAAGAGGGACGTCTGGGTGGCTCAGTCGTTAAGTGTCTGCCTTCGGCTCAGGTCATGCTCCCAACGTTCTGGGATCAAGCCCCACATTGGGCTCCCTGCTCGGCAGGAAGCCTGGTTCTCCCTCTCCCACTCCCCCTGCTTGTGTTCCCTTTCTCGCTGCCTCTCTCTCTGTCAAATAAATAAATAAAATCTTAAAAAAAAAAAAAAAGAGATGATGGCTGAGATCTTCCCATTATTAATAAAACACAAATTCCTAGGGGTCCTAAAAGGACCAATAAAAATAAATCAATAACTAGGCACAATGTGATGAAACCTCAGTGTATCAACAAAGAGAAACTCTCAAAAGCAACAAGAGATGAAGATTACTACTGTTCTGTGTTTTCTCAGGCAATGGTCAGTCGGTGTGGCCACAAGGGGGGCACAGGGGAGGCACAAGAAAACAAGGTGTATTATACGCATAGATTTTGGACCGACCAAGTCATTGCACGTCAGCAGGGATCACACATGAAGAACACCAAGCGTGCCACTCAGCCAAGTGGGTAGGCAGCAGAGAAGGAGCAAGGACCCACAGCAAGTGCTTTATTGGGGGGGTCAGGGTGGAGTACACAAGCAAAGGCATGGGGGATTTCACTGGAGCACTTGACTATCACTAGGTCACAGTCAGGGGAGGGCAAGAAGGAGAACTTATGGCAGAGGCCAACCTTCTCACACTGGGGTACCTGGCCACCTGGGTGGGATGCTTAAAGCCTGTTTGTGGAGCAGGAAGATAAGAAGTTTTAAAATGTATAATATACCTAACAAACCAAGAAAAGGCATATGATAGTTCAGGGCAAGGAACAGGCAGAAACAATAAAACATCTTCAAAGTCTTGAGAAAAAGTAACTGTTAACCAGCGAATCTATACCCAGCTAAATGAACATTCAGGATTGGGGTCAAAAAATACAGACTTTTCATTCAGAGAGTAAAAGAGTGTAGCACTGACAACACAACCTCACTTCAAAGAGCTCCTTAAGAAGGTATTTGAGAAATAAAAAGCTGGCCCCAGAAAGAAGTGGGACGCAAGAAGAGATAATAAAGAAACTGATGAACATAAATGCGGACTTCGTAAAACGACAAGTGATTCATTTAAGAAGCATAAGAACAAAGTAGAACTAAAATAATGGACACCAAGTACACGTAAGTCCGAAGCTGGGGAACAACTGGAGCTAGGCGCAATATAGAGCTTTTGGGTTTTTTTTTTTTTTAACTTTTTATTTTTAGGGGCACAGGGAAGTGTGTCTTCTCCGGTGTCAAGAAGTGGCCCTTCCACGGCACTGGAGGAGATAATGCTAAGTGAAATAAGTCAAGCAGAGAAAGACAACTATCATATGACTTCTCTCATCTATGGAACATAAGAACTAGGATGATCGGTAGGGGAAGAAAGGGATAAAGAAAGAGGGGGTAATCAGAAGGGGGAATGAAACATGAGAGACTATGGACTCTGAGAAACAAACTGAGGGCCTCAGAGGGGAGGGGGGTGGGGGAATGGGATAGACCGGTGATGGGTAGTAAGGAGGGCACGTATTGCATGGTGCACTGGGTGTTATACGCAACTAATGAATCATCGAGCCTTACATCGGAAACCAGGGATGTACTGTATGGTGACTAACATAATATAATAAAAAATCATTATTTAAAAAAAAAAAAAAGAAGAAGTGGCCCTTCCAAGAACTGAGCTTTGGAGCCAAAATGGCTGCCACTGGGGAAAAAACAAAAACAAAAACAAAACCCTCTGCTTTCCAGTTCCAGCTGATGGTAACTTTTTGACTGATACCCGTAAAAGAATTCGCTCAAAAGCACACTTGTTCTCAGCAGCCTGTAAGGTCCCTTGTGAATTCATCATCTAGGGAAAGGGAGGCATACCCAAGTTGCAATTGCAGGGCATGTGCTCTGCAGGGTTGTAAGGAAGATAAGGGTTGGTTTTAACCATCCTCCCAATGCCCCTTTTTAAGCCTTCTTAAAAGGGGGTTTGCACGGTGCGTAGAAATGAGGCTCCTCTGCAGTCTAGGTCTTCCTCACTTGATCAGTAAACACAAAGTGGCACTGGCCCATTGGAAATTACAGGCTCCATTCAGGAGAAAATAAATTACTCACTGAGCAGCAAATTCTATAAATTTGTAATTCAGATCTCAGACTGACCTTGCAATATAGGGTCTTTGTATTAACCAGAAGGAAGTTAGAGACACTGTCTTTAGATATAAAAAAATAAATCAATTATGCCCTTTAAAAATGTAAGGGTAACCAGAGTTTCTGAACCAGTATAGGAAAAAAAGAACTAGAAATCTCATTTAAGTCAGGAAAAAATAAAAAAGAAGAAAAATCCTGGGTAAGCAGCACAGAATAAGGTGCCAAAATCAACTTGAAGACTTAATTAATTAAGAGTACAAAAAGGCATATTAAAAGAAAGCTAGGGGCGCCTGGGTGGCACAGCGGTTAAGCGTCTGCCTTCGGCTCAGGGCGTGATCCTGGCGTTATGGGATCGAGTCCCGCATCAGGCTCCTCCGCTGGGAGCCTGCTTCTTCCTCTCCCACTCCCCCTGCTGTGTTCCCTCTCTTGCTGGCTGTCTCTGTCAAATAAATAAATAAAATCTTTAAAAAAAATAAAAAATAAAATAAAATAAAATAAATAAAAGAAAACTAGCACAAAAATATTATGCAATAATAAAGAAAATAGTTCCTATATATCGGGAGCTTTCTATATGACAAGGACTGTTCTTTGCACTGCACATATGTTAACTAATCTCTCCCAACAACATGGTGAGGTAGGTGCTCTGCTACCCCCTTTTCCTGATGTGGAACCCAAGGGACAGAACCCAAGAAACTTGTCCAAGGCCAAACCTGGATTCAAAGTCTGGCTATCTGACTATTAAATCATGATAAAAAGGTTCAGTTCAGGAAGATATAATAATTATGAGTACTTAGGACCTCGATAACATGACCTCAAGACAGATAAAGCTAAAATTAGAGAACTGTCAGGGAAAAATGGATGAATCAACATCCACAGTGAGAGATTAAAACACACCTCTTTCAACAACAGATAGACCATGCAGTCAAAACAGACTTGAACAATGCCATCAGTAAGCCTGAGCTAATAAATGTATAAAAAAATCCTATGGCCAAGAGTTTAAGCACATATGGAATAGTCACAAAAATCCTAATAACAACAGAACATAAATATGTTAGCTGACAATATACGTAAGCCACTAAATTAAATTAGAGACTATGAGTAAATACAGTATATGATCTATGATTAACCTAGGATAAGAACGACTTCCTGGAAGAGGGAAATATACTGACTACGGAAGGACAGGGAGCGTCTTCTGCAGGGCTAGAAATATTCCACATCTTAATTTGGGAAGTCGTCACACATGCGTACAATTTCCACAAACTTGCACTTAAGATCTGTGTACTTTATTATTTGCAAGTACAGGGAAAATTAAACTTTAATGCCTTATATTAGAAAAACTAAAAATTAAGGAGACAAGGGTCTAACTCTAGGAGGTAGAAAAAGAAAAGGGTAAATAAACCTAATGAAAGTAAAAGGATGGAAACTGACAGGAGAAATTAAGGGCACAGAAAACACATACACAACAGTGAGAATCAATTACTACCCAAAGCTGGTTATTCACAAAGATGAATCAAAGAGCCAAATCTTCAGTTAGACTAATTAAGAAAAAAGGAAGAAAGTATAAATAATATTAGGAATCAAAAGGAGGTCATAATGATGAAGCTTGACCACTCTCTCACATCATACACAAAGATAAAGTCTAAATGGATGAAAGACCTCGATGTGAGACAGGAATCCATCAAAATCCTAGAGGAGAGCATACGCAGCAACCTCTACGACATCGGCCAGAGCAACCTTTTTCATGACACATCTCCAAAGGCAAGAGAAACAAAAGATAAAATGAACTTGTGGGACTTCATCAAGATAAAAAGCTTCTGCACAGCCAAGGAAATAGTCAAAAAAACTAAAAGGCAGCCCACAGAATGGGAGAATATATTTGCAAATGACACTACAGATAAAAGACTGGTATCCAGGGGCGCCTGGGTGGCTCAGTCGTTAAGCGTCTGCCTTCGGCCCAGGGCGTGATCCGGCGTTCTGGGATCGAGCCCCGCATCAGTCTCCACCGCTGGGAGCCTGCTTCTTCCTCTCCCACTCCCCCACTTGTGTTCCCTCTCTCGCTGGCTGTCTCTCTCTCTCTGTCAAATAAATAAAATCTTAAAAAAAAAAAAAAAAAAAGACTGGCATCCAAGATCTACAAAGAACTTCTCAAACTCAATACACGAGAAACAAATAAACAAATCATAAAATGGGCAGAAGATATGAACAGACACTTTTCCAATGAAGACATACAAATGGCTAACAGACACATGAAAAAATGTTCAAAATCATTAGCCATCAGGGAAATTCAAATCAAAACCACACTGAGATACCACCTTACGCCAGTTAGAATGGCAAAAATTGACAAGGCAGGAAACAACAATTGTTGGAGAGGAAAGGAGAAAGGGGATCCCTCCTACATTGTTGGTGGGAATGCAAGTTGGTACAGCCGCTCTGGAAAACAGTGTGGAGGTCCCTTAAAAAGTTAAAAATTGAGCTACCCTATGATCCAGCCATTGCACTACTGGGTATTTACCCCAAAGATACAGACGTAGTGAAGAGAAGGGCCATATGCACCCCAATGTTCATAGCAGCATTGTCCATAATAGCTAAATCATACAAGGAGCCGAGATGCCCTTCAACAGATGATTGGATTGAGAAGATGTGGTCCATATATACAATGGAATATTACTCAGCTATCAAAAAGAACGAATTCTCAACATTTGCTGCAACATGGACGGCACTGGAGGACATAATGCTAAGTGAAGTAAGTCAAGCAGAGAAAGACAACTATCATATGGTTTCTCTCATCTATGGAACATAAGAACTAGGATGATCGGTAGGAGAAGAAAGGGATAAAGAAAGGGGGGGTAATCAGAAGGGGGAATGAAGCGTGAGAGACTATGGACTCTGAGAAACTGAGGGCTTCAGAGGGGAGGTGGTTGGGGGAATGGGATAGACCGGTGATGGGTAGTAAGGAGGGCACGTATTGCATGGTGCACTGGGTGTTATACGCAACTAATGAATCATCGAACTTTACATCAAAAACCAGGGATGTACTGTATGGTGACTAACATAATATAATTAAAAAATATTATTATAAAAGAAAAGAATAACCAAAACAACAACAACAACAAAAGGAGGTCATAATGATATACACGAATGCTTCAAAAATCATAAGAGAATGCTAAGGGAATTGTATGAGAATCAAGTAGAAAATTTAGACACATAGGCAATGCCCTAGATAAATATGACTTATCAAATTGACTCAAAAAGAACCAGAAAACTTGAATATATGTATAATCATGAAAACAACTAAATTAGCATCAAAAATCTATATCCAAGATACACACACACACACACACACACACACACACACGTCTTAGCTCTGTCCACTGAAAGGGCGTAAAAGCCATGAGCATAACTAGTGCCCAGGTCCTCCAAGGCTCTTTGGGAAAAGGCTGAGTCCAGAGAGTACAAGAGGAACTAGAAAAAGAAAGCAAACAGAAGGAAATAATAAAGAGCAATAATACGTGAAATTGAAAATAGAGAAAAATCAATGATACAAAAGCTGGTTCTCAAGAAAACCAACAAAATTGATAAACTTCTAGCAAGACTGACAAAATCAAAATCAGAGAAACACAAATCAGGAATGAAATAGGGGACATCACTATAAATCCTGCAGTCATAAGAAGGTTAATAAGAGAACACCATGAACAACTCTATGCCCATAAATTTGAGTACTTACAAGAAATGGATCAATTCTTTGAAAACCAGAAGAAACTATCAAAAAGTCACTCAACGTGAAACAGACAATCTGAACAGTCCTATAACCATCAAATAAGTTGAATTCATAATTAAAAAACTCCCCCCAAAAGAAATCTCAGGCCCAAGTGGTTTCACTGGAGAATTCTACCACCACAGATAATGGCTCCAAGTGGGTGTGGTTACAGAGGAACAACAGGGAGGATCTTTATGGTGCTGGAACTACTCGTATCTTGACTGTGTTACAGGAACCTACACGAGTAATAAAATTCTATAAATCTCTCTCTCTCACACATACACACACACACGCACAAACGAATACAAGTAAAACTGGAGATAACTGAGTAAGATCAGTGGATCGTGTCCAAGTCAATATCCTGGCTGTGATATTATACCATAGTTTTGCAAAAAAGCTCCCATTTGGGAAAATCAGGCAAAATGTATAAGGGGTCTCTCTGTCTCACTTCCTTTAAATGCATCGGCACCTACAGGATCTCAATAAAAATGTCAATTTCAAACAAACAAACAAACAAACCAGCATAAATGGGTCAAATTAAGCATAAAAATAAATGGTACTCATGAATTATAACCCATCTTATATAATAAAAATCCGAGAGTGCATTTTTTTTTTAAGATTTTATTTATTTATTCGACAGAGATAGAGACAGCCAGCGAGAGAGGGAACACAAGCAGGGGGAGTGGGAGAGGAAGAAGCAGGCTCCTAGCAGAGGAGCCTGATGTGGGACTCGATCCCATAACGCCGGGATCACGCCCTAAGCCGAAGGCAGACGCTTAACTGCTGTGCCACCCAGGCGCCCCCCGAGAGTGCATTCTAATACAAATAAAGACATTAATAAATGGGGGAGAAGGGAATGCTTTTCCTTACAAAAGAATGCCAACTAGTAAACATGAATAGAGTCAGAAAATTGCCAATACATGCCAACATCAGCAGGTACAAGTTTCCTAAGGGACAGGAATTTTACATGGCCTCAAAGGATCTCCTCACGTATTACTTATTCATTTCAAAACGGAAAAAACTAGAACTTTACAGTATACAAATTTGGCAGGTACAACCTTAATCCAGGGATCAAAGCTAATGTCATCAATGTCAGGGCAAAACGACACCACGTGCCTCATGATAATGGTATATCTAAGAGACGAAATATACAGACAATGGCTAGGCCATATATGACAACAGAGCTCTGACCCACCACCTCTGCAGGGACCAGCCCAGAATATTTGGGATTTGGTTGATGACTATGAGCTTCCCTGTTTTTTCCACACTTCCAAGGCAGGACCCATTAGAGAAAGCCAAATATGCTCTTCAAACCAATTACCTCAACTGCCCGGCTTGTAGTTAGCCTACCCCCAGCTTCCCATGCCAACTGCCTCCAATTAGAGCATACTGGGAGCCTTTAGGGCACTTGGTGAAAACCCCGTGATGGTCCACAGCTTGAGCTGGAGGCAGGACAGATGCAGGTGGAGGCCACACACACATTAAGACAGCTGCAAGAGACAGACTCTCTGAAGAGTGGCCCAAAGGGAAGCTCTAAAACAGAGGCCAGAGCAGACATTAAGAAGAGCCCTTTGGAAAACCAGCTCCACTCTAGACACAAGGCAGCTACTGAATACGAAGGCTGGGGTGCATGGAGGATATCCATAGCCCAGCCCCAAACCTGCCCACACTGACCCCCACACCACCACTGCAGTAAAGACCCTCCCTATACACAAGTCCTATCAGAAGGCAAGGCAAACCTCTTTCCATGGACCAAAACCACCAACTGAACTCAATCTCTACTGTCCTACACAAGTTGTCTGATCTTTGACAAAATATTACAAGGCATACAAAAAGCCAGAACACACACACACACACACACACACACACACACTCCAGAGGCAACTAAATCAACAAAACTACACTCAAATAAAGGACCCGTCCCGCAGAAAATTTAAAATAACTATGATGAATGTTAAAAGCTCTAATGGAAAAGGCAGATAATACAAGAGATGAAAACTCAAGAAAGAATCAAACAGTGAAGCCTGGGTGGTTCAGTTGGTTAAGAGGCTGCCTTTGGCTAGAGTCATGATCTCAGTATCCTGGGATCAAGCCCTGTGTTGGGCTCCCTGCTCAGTGGGGAGTCTGCTTCTCCCTCTCCCTCTGCTTCTCCCCCTGTTTGTGCTCTCTCTCTCTCAAATAAATAAACAAAATCTTTTTTTTTTTAAAGAAAGAATCTAAGAGAAACGCTAAAAATGAAAAGCACACAAAATGTCAAAAACAGGAGAAAAATGCCATCAATGGGCTCATAAGCAGACTCGACAAAGCTAAGGAAAGACTTAGTAAAACATGTCAATAGAAATTACTCAAACTGAAAGACAGAAAAGAAATTAAAGAAACACTACAACTAAATGCAATGCATGATTCTGGACTGGATCCTGGACCAGGAAAAAAATAGCCATAAGGCGTATTATTGAAACAATTGACAAAACTGTCATAACAAACTGCAGATTACTGTTTAGCACTACACCCATGTTAAACATCTGGTTTTGGGGGCGCCTGGGTGGCTTAGTTGTTAAGCGTCTGCCTTCGGCTCAGGGCGTGATGCGGGCTGTTCCGGGATCGAGTCCCACATCGGGCTCCTCCGCTGGGAGCCTGCTTCTTCCTCTCCCACTCCCCCTGCTTGTGTTCCCTCTCTCGCTGGCTGTCTCTCTCTCTGTCAAATAAATAAATAAAATCTTAAAAAAAAAAAAAAAGTCCTGGTTTTGGTAACTGTGCTGAGGTTATGTGTGTGTCCTGGTTCTTAGGAAACACACCAAATATTTAGGCCTCAAGGGTACAATATCTTCAATTTACTCCAAATGGTTTAGAAGAAATATGCAGAGAAAAAATGATAAGCAAATGTGCAAAATACAAATAACTGGTGAATCTGTGTGGGGGTGTATGAGAGGGAGTTCCTTATACCATCCCCACAACCTTTCCCTAAGTTCGAAATGACAGTGGACCCCTGAACAATGCAGGGGTTAACTTTGTCTGCATTGTTGAAAATCCACGTACAACCGTTGATTCCCCAAAAATGTAACTACTAATAGTCTACTGTTGACCCAAAGTCTTACTGATGACATGAACAGTCAATTAACACATATTTTGTATGTGATATGTATTATATACTGTATTCTTACAATAAGCTAGAGAAAAGAAAGTATCACAATCAAAAGGAAAAGAAAATACATTTACAACAGTGTACTGTATTTACTGAAAAAAATCCACATGTAAGTGGATTTAAACCCATGTTCTTCAAGTATCAACTACGTATCTAAATAACAAGTTACAAAGTCCCCTGTCCCCCAGGCCCAGATGGTCCTATAGGGTACGGTCTACCAAGCACTCAAGGACAAGATCATCCCCAACTAGCGTAAACTGACTTAGAGACTGGTAAAAAGGAATGCTTCCCAACGAATTTCATAAATCAAATATAAATATGATACAAAAACTAGTCAAGGAGAGTACAGGAAAGGACCGTAACAGACCAAGCTCACTTCTTAAAGGAGTTTCAAAAATCCTAAATAAAGTATCAGCCAAGCAAAGCCAGCAATATACATATATAAAAAACCCCGAGGATGGTTTAATATCAGAGATCTACTAATGTAAAAAAGTAAATGATAAATAAAATCATATAAGCAAAACAGTAATATAAATCAGTAAAGAAGAAAAGCCACATGATCCCAGTAAGTGCAGAAAAAGCATTTACATGTTTGTAACGTAGAAATTCCCAGCAAACTAGGAATGAAGGGTACTTCCTTAACCTCAAAAAGGTAATTTCTCAATCTTTTTTTTTTTTTTTTTAAGATTCATTTTATTTTAGGGGCGCCTGGGTGGCTCAGTTGGTTAGGCGTCTGCCTTCGGCTCAGGTCATGATCTCGGGGTCCTGGAATCAAGCCCCGCATCAGGCTCCCCGCTGAGCGGGTAGCCTGCTTCTCCCTCTCCCTCCCGGCTCGTGCTGTCTGTTGCTATCTCAAATAAATAAATAAAATCTTTTAAAAAAATGATTTATTGTATTTATCTGTCAGAGAGAGTGAGAGAGAGCACAAGCAGAGGGAGCAGCAGGCAGAGGGAGAAGCAGGCAGGGGTGTGAGCCAGGCAAGGAGCTCCTGTAAAGACGGTGTGGTATCAGCATGGGACTAACAAACAACCAAGGGTCAGAATAGACTCCAGAAATAGGCTCAGACATCGATGAACCCCTGATGAATGACAAATCAGCAGGGAAGGGAATGATGGTCCAAATGAATGGTGTTGAGACCATCGGATGACACCCAGCCGGCCTCCCATGCTGCATCTGGGTGCGATTTGTCCCTCCTCCCACCGCAAAGGGGCCCTGCCCTCAGTAAGCACAACACACTGCGTGTCCCCAAAGCTGGAGGAGACCTCGATGTGGAATGTGGGCAAGTGAGCAGGCAGAGGGAACAGGGAAGTCACAGATGGAGCCGGGGGAGTGGTCCAGATGCAGAGCGAGCAGTCTTGGAAAGACCCAAGGAGAGTACAGGTGGGTGACCGGGGAGTCAGAGGCTCCAAGACACCACGAGATGTGGCAAGTCTTCCGTCACTGTTCTTATTTAATCTCCGAACAACAATGAGGTGTGGAGGGCAGGAATTATCACTTCTATCCTGGGAAAGAGAAACAAGGGCTCACAGACTTGGACTGCTGCCCACGTTCCTGCCCTCCCCGCCGCGGCAGCGGTGTACCTTCAGAGAGGGGTGTGAGCCAGGCAAGGAGCTCCTGCCGCCCCACTATGATACAGGGGTCTGCCTTGGTGCACCGTGAGGTCAAAGTCTACTCAAGGTTGACACCAAGGTCCAGAAATCACAGAGCCATATTCATGTACTCATGAGAAGCACTTCCTTACAGCTCCCTAGGAGTCACGGCCAAGGTGGCTTACTTCTTTTACAGAGAAACGAAGACTTCTCATAGCAGTTCTCTGCGTGCCAGCTGTGCAGGTCGTGGTGGCGGAGGGTAGGGAAGTGGAAGCACTGGAGCTGGGCGCAGAACACGTTGTCACTTTCCGACATGGCCGAGGCGAAGATGGGGTCTGGGGGCAGGAACACCTCTGAGGAACCTGAGGGACAAATAACATGTCAACAGACCAAACACATGCAGTCCTTGCAGGGACCAAGGCCTCCCCCAAACTGGACCATCAGTCAAAGGGCTTGTGGGCTGCCACATGGTAGGTGCACCACAGTTAAGGCATTCATTCACAGCCTCCCCCAGTTCCCACGAGCACAGCTCTGGGCAACGTGAAGAATAAAGTAACGGGCCAGAACACAGTGGATTAAAATGTCTGAGTTCAGGGGCGCCAGTCGTTAAGCGGCTGCCTTCGGCTCAGGGCGTGATCCTGGCGTTCCGGGATCGAGCCCCACATCAGGCTCCTCCGCTGGGAGCCTGCTTCTTCCTCTCCCACTCCCCCTGCTTGTGTTCCCTCTCTCGCTGGCTGTCTCTCTCTCTGGCTGTCTCTCTGTCAAATAAATAAATAAAATCTTAAAAAAAAATGTCTGAGTTCATACTGATAAACAAGAAATAAACAGGGGCGGGGGGATCCTCTCTTACAACAGGGAATCAACTAGTAAATGGAGAAGGGCTCAAAAAGGCAGCCACTGCACATGCCAGGACACACAGTTCAGACAGAATCGTGGCTCCGACAACCGAGCAGCAGTATCAGCTGGCCAGGTGAACTGGAAAGCGCTGGCTCCCTGGGACCTCCTCCCAGCTCTAGGGAGACTCTGTCACTCACTGAACTTCTGCCTTCCAAGCTGGGAAGCAGGCAATCAGAAATCATGCTGTCCTGGCAGCCCAGAGTGGGGGTGCTGGAGTGCAGGGAGAAGGGGCCAGGAACCTCTAAGCCTCTCTTTTGCAATGTCCCAGGAGGTCAGACTCTGGCCACATCTGGGGCACAGCACAGCCAACTCCCAGAGTCCGCTCTCTACCTCAGAGAACCCTCCAACACTGGACCACCAAAAGATTCCTTGAGACCAACCCGGACGTGGGTCACTGGAGATACCCTCATTTTACTAAGAAGGCAATGCGGTTTACCCTTTGACAGCAACAAGGCACCCCCATGCATGCCTTCTGAACTCTATTTGCTCCCGATACTACGCATGGAGGTCCGTTTTGAAGAGCCAGTGAGTCTGGAGGCAGGGCCTCATCCTGTAGAAACTGAGAACATGGCCTCCCAGCTCTCTGACAAGGGCAAGAAGATGGACTTCGGGGAAGCATGATGGGATAGAAGCCCAGTCCCCAGCTGACGGGCACAGTCAATGTCAGTGCACCTCTGCTGAGGGATATTGGGGCCCCAGTGGTCAGACTCACAGGAGGACCATGGAGGGAGGGTAGGGGTGGGGGGTCTTCTCACACCATTGCCTCCAATGCCAAGAGTGGGCGCTGCCATGAGCACCGTCTCTTCCAGGCCCCTGCTCCCCAGCGAGGTCTCCTATAACCCCTGTGTGCCTTCTTCTTCTCCTTCAGATGTCCATTCACCTGGGAGAAGCTTCCCTTCTTAAAAACTATTTTCTTCACTATTTGGCTTCTTGTCTCATGGGCTGAAAATGGAATAGCTTCAACCTGTCCTTTATAAAAAACAAATAAACCAACAAGTCTTCAGGAACACCAAGTGGCGCAGTCGGTTGGGAGTCCAACTCTTGGTTTCAGCTCAGCTCATGATCTCAAGGTCCTGGGGCTGAGTCCCACATCAGGCTCTGTACTCAGCACAGAGACTGCTTGAGATTCTCTCTCCCTCTCCCTCTGCCCTTCCCACTCATGCTCCCTCTAAAATAAATAAATCTTTATTTTATTTTTTTTAAAGATTTTATTTATTTGACAGAGAGAGAGACAGTGAGAGAGGGAATACAAGCAGGGAGAGTGGGAGAGGGAGAAGCAGGCTTCCCGATGAGCAGGGACCCTGATGCGGGGCTGGATCCCAGGACCCAGAATCATGACCTGAGCTAGAGGCAGACACTTAACGACTGAGCCACCCAGGCGCCCCTAAAATAAATAAATCTTAAAAAAAAAAAAAAAAAAGTCTCTAGCCCTGAGTCTAGTCACCAGCCCAGAGCACAATGTCAGTGAATGACTGCAAAGCTCTGACCAAGGCCACAAATGACGTATCAGGGTAGAGTCCTGGGACCTGGTCCCCACCCCCTGTCCTGCCCACAGCTGCCTGGAACCTGCCTGAGCCAAGCTCAGAGCAGAGTGTGGGGTGGGGTGAGGGTGTCTCAGCCCCAGCAGGCCATGCAGACGGAGGGCACAGGGAGGGCAGAGTGGAGCGAGCTCCTCTCAGCCGCTCGCTGGTGCCCATGGGACTACCTGGGCCTCCTCGCTCTGTGCTGGTCGCAAGCCCTGTTTACCCTGAGGTCAAGTGAGCTGCAGTTCCTTGAAACCAATAACTAAGAAGATCACTTCCTCTTTGCCAAACTTAGTCCCTTTCAAGCCTTCATTTTATGTGTCCTCTCTATGGTACCTCATACTTCATTTTCCTAAAAATGCTCCATCCTTTCTCTGCCACGAGCTAAATGCGGCTAACCCCCAACACACTCAGTGTGGTCTTCAATTAGCAACTGCAGTGGGCTAAGAAGCATCCCCCCAAAATTCATGGCCACCTGGAACCTCAGAATGTGACCTTATTTGGCTCTCAAGATTAAATTGTCTGGGATTTGGGGTGGGTCCTAAATCCAAGGACCAGTATCCGTACAAGGGAGAAGACACAGAGGAACATGTGGGAAATGGTCACAGACGGAGCAGAGCCCGGAGTGTGGCTTTCATAAGCCAAGGAACGCCAGGAGCCACTAAGCACTGCCAAAGGAGGAACTCTCCTGGAGCGTCTGGAGGGAGGGCAGCCCTGCCGACACCTTGATTTTGGATCTGTCCCCAGAACCGTGAGAAAGTAAACTTGTGTTAAGCCAGAAGTTCATGGTACTCTGTTAGGGCAGCCCCAGGTATCTAACACGGCCTCTTAATCATCTCCCCCACTGATTTAACAAATGCCCGCAGGCCCCATCCTGTAAACAGGCACTTGGGGTACACCGGGCACCAGCGGCAGGCAGAGATCCTTGCCTTGCAGGGCTCACATCAGAGCAGGAGGTGTAAGAGCCGGAAACAGATGACTTAGAGACCTAATGAGTGAAGAATGTGTGATGTTGAAGGTCACAGCTGCTCTAGGTAAAAAGAAACCTGGAGCATGGAGATGAAGGCAGGCCTCGGAGTGGTGCCACGGGAACAGAGAATGGAGGGGAGGGGTGACAAGGCTTGCGCTGGGAGTCCCACACCACGCACAGGCTCGCTGCTTTGCTAGAAGGACTCAAGGGGTCCAGCTTCTAGCCGCAGGCACGGCTAAGATTTATTACAGTAACACAGCATGACACACCAGCAGCAAGAGAAGGGGACAGCTTGGGCGGAGTCTGGGGACATGCAGGCCAGACTTCCTGAGCACTCTCCCACCTGGCAGGAGGGTGTGGGCCTTTGCCAGCAGCAAGCTACAGCAACATCGGTGTGGCATTCCTGCCCAGAGGAACCCCCGGGCACCTCGATTCCAGGCTCATCAAGGGAAGCAGGTGTCCACCATAAACCCCACTGTCCGTGAGGTCCAGGCAGCCTGACACAGTAGGCTCCACCAAATCCCTGAGCTGTCCAGGTGCCAGCCAGGACCAGGCCGGCTGTGCTACCCTTCCCTGCACCGGAGCCAGCCCTGACTTTGGGAAGGAGCATCCCAGGGAGGGCTCACAGCAGCAGCAGAGGAGGCATGGGGCTGGAGAGGAGGGCTGCAGGGTGTTCGAGGGAGGGCAGAGAGAAAGGCTGCTGCAGGGCAGGAGGGGGAAGAGTAGAGGACCCTCAGAGAGCTGTGTGAGGAGACGGGGGTGGGTCGGGTTGGCAGCAAGGAGAGCAGGCTGGAGGTGTTTGGTCATTTAGGTGGGTGACGTCAGATCTGGTGGCTGTGACCCGGTGACAAGTGATCAGATTCTGGACAAGTCTAAAAGGACATGAGATCGTGCCACCGTACCAGCAGACCGCCACCTCCAGACCACTCCCCCATGACTGCCTCTGTGGTGGAGCAGGCCCTCAGCCTGCCGAAGTGGCGGGAACTGCTCCCAGACATGCCCACTCCCTCTGCACACAAGCTGTCCTTGGCCGGACACATGGCCATATGCAAGAACACCGAACTTCCTCTGCTGGCACCCCCCATCCTGCAGCAGGCTGACCTTCACTCACTTTCTACCCAGTGTGCCGTCTGCCTCCGCACAGTGGGCTGTCTGCCTCTTGAGGCAGGGCCTCACTGTCCGGTATGGTACCACAGCCCCCACAGAATGGGCCTGCCCTGGAGCCCACAAGGGGCCGTGGGGATCCTCCCAAATGCTCCTCTACTGGAGGCAGCGACCCAACTCTCAGGGCTGCCTTCCTTCAGCAGAACTGTGGCCTGACCCCGGCTGACTCCACTCCAACTTGACAGTCACCTCACCCAGAGGCCAGGGTCTCCACACTATGCCTTCTAGGCCAGGCTGAGCCCTGGTCCTCCCCCGACAGCCCTCTTCCTCACTGCTGACAGAAGATTCTAGATCAGGATGGGTCAGGGAACACGACAGCATCACACTCCCTGGGTGTGGGCACCAGGGCCAAGAAGATGGAGACCACAAAGGGCCTCCTAAGTGGCACACGTGGCCTCAGCCCACCTGTGACGGGAGTGAGCCCTTAGAGGTGGGCATGCTGAGATGGGGGAGTAATGGGGGCCAAGATGCCGGACTGAGCAGGTCTTAAGTCAGCAGTTACACAACGTGGACACATCAAACATGCGGTACTCTTCCATTTTTGTATTTTAAAATAAATACGTGTAATAACCAGAAACTGAAATGACACTGTTAACAGCAAAGATGTTGGGGCCCTGGGGAGTGGCTTGTGGGAAAATGGGGATGATTCCTTCTGGACAACAGAGATCTCTTTTCAAACTTTGCTCACCAATGTTATAAAAATGGCACCCTGTGTTCTCTGGCAGCAGCAGAGAACGTTCCAGGCTCTGGGTGCTGCCTCAACATCAGGGTCTCGGCGTCCTGGAGTGGGGCTGACATGCTGTGCAGACAGAAGCCAGAGGCAGGGCCTCCCTCTGGGGGGAGAGGCCATGGAAGGAGGCCCCTCTCACAAGCAGAGCTCCAAACTTAAAGTGCACCTGGGGAGTGGGGTGGCCGCATACACGGATAAGTGTGTATATGTGGATAATATATGTGGGTACCCCTTTGCCGCTACACACGTCACAAAACGCACAGGAAAACCTTGGACAAAATGTAAATGAAGTGAATATTTCTAAACATCTTCCCGAGGTGCTTCCTACCACCACGGCTTCCTACTACCGTTCGCTCATATTCTTAGGCACATTCTTTTCTTTGGGGTGAGTTAGCCATTAATGACAAAAGACTTAAATCTACTTCCCACCGCCTTCGTGAAGCATCATCTCTGGGCCCACTTGTCGGACCCAGCCGGATCCCCAGTTTCGAAGCAGGTGGCACCTGGCAAACAGCTCCTTCTGCAAGCAAAAGCGGGGGCTCTGCCACCAGCTTGTTTGCTGGGGCTGTGTTTTCGGCGTTTTCTCACTCCGGAGTTTCTCAGCAGGAACCTTTTAAAGATGCTTTCAGTATGGACACTTTCAAACAGACACAAAAGCAGAGGGAAGAATCCAGCAAACCCCCACAAAGCTCTGTCCTGCATCATGGCAGCTCGCCCTCCGCGTTTGTCCGCAGCATGACACTATGGTCACACCTCTGAAAATCCATGAGTCAACCTCCATTACAAATCCAGATTCAGCTTCCCTAACTGGGCCCTAAAGTTTTTCTAACTCCCCTCCCAATCCAGGATGCACTCCAGGATGTGTTACATTTGGGATTATGTGTTTTCTTTTAATTTCTTTGAACCCAGAACAGGGGTGCCCGGGTGGCTCAGTCGGTTAAGTGTCTGACCCTTCATTTTGGCTCAGGTCATGATCTCAGGGTCATGGGATCGAGCCCCAAGGTGGGCTCTGCGCTGGGCAGGTGTGGAGCCTACTTGAGATTCTGTTTCTCCCTTTCCCTCTGTCCCTCCCCCGCCCCACTCTCTCTCCCTCTCAACAAAACAATAACAAAAAACAGAACAAATGACGCTGAGCTGTGTCAAGCATCCAGGCTGCAAGTTCTCTTGCAGTAGAGGAATCTTCTTTAGCCATATACTCATTTTGTGGCTACTCCTTAAATCCAGAACAGAACTGCCAAAGTCCACTTCAGCAGGCACAAGCAGCCAACACCACGCTGCACCCACGCCCACGCAGAGCTGCTGGACATCAGGGCCTCAGCACCGTCCGTGTGGGTGCCTCACTCTTGCCTCGGGTGCCTCACACACTGAGCCACTGCTGCCAGTGTCGACACACTTATTTTTTTTTAATTTTACGTTTGCTCTCCGAATGCCCCAGTGGAGCCATAGAGACAACTATGGCCATGAGAGCTTACCTGGGGCCTTTGCCATTTTCATCAGGGATGATGGTCCCATGTCCCCCAGCTCAGAACACACCATCATGCACTGCAGACTTGGGTATTCTCTGTTTACCAGTGTCAAGATAACCATGTCCAGGAATGTCTACACTAGTGTGAAGGCCGGCGCCCTCTGCCAGGGTCAGGTCAGTGGGCCTTGGCCTATAATTCACCACCAATGGCTATGATTAGGGCAATGAGGAACTACTCAATGTACCCTTTGCAAGGTACGTGGTGACTCTTGGGCTTGGCGACCCAAAAGCTCTTTACTTGTCTACTGCTGTGGTGGGACAGCTACACATTACACTCACAACTCTCCTGAAAGACCAAGTTTGCAAATATGGGACAAGCTTTCAATAGGATATTTGGAGGACACAATAATGGGGTGACTTCCCAAGCAGGAGCAGAGACTGGTAGGTGTGGCCTCTCTGCTGGGGCCTCTGCAGTCACCATCTCTACTCCCTGCCCCTTTCCAGCTGCCAGGCTCAGCACCCCTGTCCCGTGAGACCCCTCTCTCTCCAAGGAAGCCAGCTGCCTGGGGCTACTGAATACCGATCCTCTCTGTGCCTTCACCCACTCTATGTAAAAACACAGACTGCCTCAAGGCCACTCAGGCTGGCAAACAGGTGGGCTCTGATCAATTCCCTTCATTTTCCACAGTGAGGTGGACACAGCAAGATGTCCGGGGTTCCTGGGACCACCATTCCTCATTTGTCCTTCTCAGACAAATAAGACATCCACAGTGGGACTGGGACATGTTTGGGGAAAAAGAACAGGACCCAAGCTCAAACCACAGGCCCAAACAACAGCCCAAAAGTGAGACCTGACAAGGGGACATGGCAGGGGAACACAGCTCAGGCAGCAAGTGGAGAGGCCACACCCAGGGCCTGGGTGAAACCTGCCAGTGCCAGGGCAATGGGGCAGGAGGGGAGGGACAGGGACAGGCAGGGGGCAGGACTCAGCTGCCCACACCAGACACGCTTCCTTTATGTTATGTTGGTGTTTCCAAGCAGCTCAGCATAAAATTCTTAAAGCAACACATGTGTACATACACACACTCTATTTTAATTCCATCTGCCTGATGGCTTTCCTTCCAGTTTGGATTCTACTTCTGGATGTCTCTATCCTAGAAGGCTTATCCCTCCCTCTCTACCAGCTGTATACTCTATATGTTCATTTTTATACCCCAATTAAAGGCCTTCACTTAAAGGGAAAACGGACAGTCTAGAAATCTGGCCAAATGAGAAGGAAGCACAGGTTCCAGAGAAGACTCCAGCCCCACACGGGGCCTGAAAGAAGGGCCTTAGGGTGCCCACCCAATATCGCGGTGCTCCCCACAATCTGGGGCCCCTTCCTCTCCATGAGCCCTGCACTAGGCACCACTGGGGAGAGGGTGGGGACAAGTGGAGAGCCCCCAGCAATATCTTCCTAGTCAGGATGATGCCCCCCACCCCAACTGCAAACCCAACAACGCTTCTGAGAGACCAGAAGGACTTACCCTTGAACGCTACCTCCCAGCGACCTTCTAAGGAGCGGTTCCGGCTGGCGATGACATACTGGTAGCCGACCCACAGCCTGCAGGAGGGTGGAAAGGCAGCAGGCCTCAGCAGGGAGACAGCCATGGACGGGGTGTGAATGTGGGTGTGAAGCCACCTTTCAAATACCAAGCTTGTAAAGCATTAATGATTTTTTCTAAGTTTTGATACTTAATTTTAATAAAATGCATTAAAAGTCAAGTCTAAACAATAAATTCACAGGTCAGAAAAAACTGTACCTTGGGTAACTCCTGCCAAGGCCATTCTTATTGGCTGATTCAATAAAGTTTTCACATTCTATGCAAGACCAGTCTTATTCTTGGTGTATATACAGCCCCGTGAACACAACCCTGTGAATATACTAAAACCACAGGATGGCACGCTCTGAAGGGGTGAATTTTATGGTATGTGAATTACATCCCAATAAAACACAAACCCGTGTGAGTCTACAGAGAAGTGTTGGGTAAAACCATGCTCACGGTCTCCTGCTCGGTCTCCGCTAAGAGCCAGCTCGCCCCAGACCTGCAGTGTGCCCCTGAGCACACGCGTCACAGCACTGAGGGGGCCATGCCCATGGACCTGGCCGACTGCCACAACCACCTGCTGAGCGTGTGCCTCTCGCCCCAGCCTTCCAGCCGCAGTCCTGGAGATGCCCATCAGCAGGCCCAGTGCCACCGTGGGAGCTCTGGCTCGATGCCACTCTCGTCCCTTCAGCCTACTGCCACGCACACGCCCACCTTGGCAAGACGGCGTGCTTCCCCACCCAGGGGGCTGAGCCCCCCCCTTCTCCATGGACTCACAATCACCCTGTGATCTAGAAGTTATTTTTCTCACTTTGTAGCTGTAGAAGGAAAAACAGCAAGGTGATTGTGATTTGCCAACATCACAGGGCATAACGGTGGAGCCTGAAGCCAGCTAGGGTCTTGAAACGAAGGCTCGCTCTCCACCTGCCACTGTCATTGTGCTCCTAGGGCAGCGTGGCATCCCCGAGAGGGAGCGCTGGCCGTCCGGCAACCCCTACAATCCACTCCCCCACCCCCTGGCAGCGTGGAAGAGGCAGCAGGACACCACCTCCAGAGGAGGACTACCACAGTCCTCAGCACACACATGCCCCCCAACAAGACCCTCGAAATTTTGGGCTTAGAGATGCTGGCAGTTGGCTGCAATTTCCACATTTTCTCTACAATGTCACAGAGCCTTGGATTCAAGAGGCAGGCTCTGGAGCCAGACTGCCTGGGTCGGAACCTGGGCATACCCCAGCTAATGTGTGCCTGCAGTTCTGTGTTCACCCACCCTGGGCCTGTCTTCTCACCCACCGGCCTCCTGTGGTTTCTGGGAAGACTGAACAAGGTGCCGATGGAAAGCACTGAGCACAGGGCCTGACAGAACCCTCTTTCTCGGAAGGAACCCCCGTCCACTTGTATGGCCCTCCTGCCAGGCCCACGAAGCCCTATTAAACAGCCCCTCGCAACACAGCTGCAGCTGAACCAAGATGGGAGCCAACGAAGGGGACTGGCCCGAGGTGACACAATGTGGCAGCTCATCCCTGCCCCCCAAGAGCTCCCAACATCATCCTGATGCCCGCTCTAAATCCCAGATCTCTATTTGTTTCCAGTGGATGGGGCTGCCCTTCCCCCAAATGCCGGCTGGCTAAGCCTGAGGAGTGTCATGGGTGGCCAGAGGCCATGTCCTCAGTGGGCATCCTGCTTGCTGGGCGACAGCCTGACCTCAGGCCCTGGGTCCCCCCCTCAGGACTCACTTGTGCTGGTCCTGCCAAGCAAAGCTCCGCTCCGGCTGGTCCCATTCCTGGGCCAGGACGAAGCGCAGCTCCTGGTCAGTGGAGAAGGTGGCGAGGGAGCCATTCACGCGCTGACAGGTCTGTGCGGCGTCCCAATAGTTCTCTCCGCTCAGGTAGACCCGGTAGCAGCTGGCCGTGCCTTCATAGTGGTGCCATCCCGTCGGGCACTTCCCTAGGAAACATGAAGGGCGGGAGGGGAGTTGTCCCCTAAATTAGGATCCTCACTCCAAAATGCAATTAGACATGCTGCATCTGAGGTCAGAAATCACCCCAGAAAAACAGGGAAACTGAGGCTCAAGAAGCAAGCTCTGCTTGTAAGACCACACATGCTGTGAAATGCAAATTTCTCTAAGACACAGATGCAGCCCAAGGCACAAGCACATTCAGGGACTCATCTAATTTCTGTAAGGCCTTTGATTTACTTGGCATTAAAGACTGGCTGCTGAACACATTTCAGTAAAGTGGATTTCATTCTCAGATAAAATCTGGTTGACAAGATGACAGAACTCCCCGTGCCTGCTCACTGCAAGCCTGGCGGGAGTGAGCACAAAGGCTCCCTGCCCACACTGCCTTCACTGCCCCAACACCTGTCTCTCTGGCCACTTCGCCAGCAAGCCCACTGCTTCCCGAGCCCACCCCTTGGCCGTCCTTTTCTCCTCACATGGGTACGGGCCAGCACTCCCCTAAAACAGAAATTCAGGGGATGAGAGCTGGAAGTGCCGCTAGGATAAAGGGACCAGCCCCTGCCTCCCACAGACGAGAAAGCGAGGCCCAGGTGGTTCTATAGCAGGGAAGAGCGGAGTAGCCAGTGGGAGCCTGCATCTCCCTGAGACGGGCCAGCTCGGATGTCTCCTCACCAGGGGGACCCACCCCCCAGGCCAGGAAGACTCCTGCTGTACTGTACGGCCAGCCCTTCCGTGAGATCTATGACCTGTTCCACTGGATCTTCGAATGCTGGGGAACCCACCTCCTAAGCACACAGTAATGAATAATAATTTTTAACAAAGCCAGTTGCTAACAAAAGCCCACTTTTTAATGCATCTACACCCTGCGGAACTAGTAAAGCTTCTGAAAGATGGATGCTCATGTTTTTATTATTTAGAAGCTGTGTGTGTAATTTATTAATAAAGGTACAGAGATTACAAGAGAAGAAACTGGGAGCTCTGGCCTGGAGCCAAGGAGGCCTGCCACAGCAGGGCAGCAATGCAGACAGGGGGACAGCGCCACCTGCCCACTGGGGAGGACCCGCTCACACACTGATGAGCATGCAGGAAGGCTCTTCACTGTGGACCGGGAGCCAGCCCTGAGATCATCCCTGCTTGGAAAGTGCTCGGGGTACACTGCACATGCCTGCCGAGTGTATGGAGCGGGCTTGAGGGGCAGGGGGTTCACCAGGGGAGGCTTTACTATGGTTCCTAAGCCCCCCACATGTGATGTGTTCCACCCACCACGCCCCCTCCAGGTGGCTTCCGCCTTGTCTCCAGGCAGAGGTGGACACACCGAGGTGTGCAGAGGCCAAGTCCCTCAGCGGGCAAGCAGCAGGGCAGGCTTCCACCCCGGGCTCCTCACCCACCACCTTGGGATGGGTCCAGAGGAAACCAGGGATGGCAGCCGGTGATGGCGAGCAATGGAAGGAGGGAACATTACTTTTTATTGGCTCATTTTTTTTAATCATTTGAAATTTGTGGAATTATTACCTCGGTAGAAGTATTACCTGTTCCAAAAAAACAGATAAGCAATGAAAAGGACGAGTGTGAGTTGGGACGCCACAAGGCTGAGTTCCCATTGGCTGCATGACCTTGGGTGGGCTGACCTCTCGGAGCCTCAGTTTCTTCACTGGCCAAGCTTGCCCAGGGCCCCTTCAACCACGAGAATCCTTGCAGTTCACAGCTATTACGGATCCAGGCCGAGCACAGCAGCAGGCCATAGGGAATGGCTGATGCCAGCTCCCCAGCTCATTCAGTCCCGGTCAGACAACCCAGGTGCCGCATGGGGTCTAAGCTCTGAGATGCCCCCAAGTGCTGAGGTCTGTGGGGGTGGGGGGTACTAACACAGCCAATGGCCTCCTAGGCCCTGCAGCAGACACGTCACATGTCAGTTCCTCCTGTCCTGGCATATTGTACCTACATTTGTCATTATGCCTGTCTGTTTAGGATGGGGGAGGTTTCAGTGTGGCTTTTCTGTCTTCAACCTTCTTTAATCTTGTAATGCTCCTTTAAAATCTTCGTGTCATAGGGAGTTCATTAAAGAACTAGTCTCTTCATAAACAGCTTAACAACAGAGGTAGAGCCTTCCCTCCCCGTCAGCTGGACCTAATCTCTGGGAGCCTATTTCTCCATCTACCAAAGGGCCGGTACAGTCCAACCCCAAAAAGCAGCTGACTTGTGGAAACAAGCAGCCTGGTTCCACAGCCTGGGTTCACATCATGGCTTCACCACTCAGGGACTTGGGTGACCTTGGATGGGTCACCGTGCAGCTTCAGTCATCAGAGGAGGTAGATAGCCCCCGACAGCCCTGAAGGGCCTTTTTAGGAGGCACACCCCCCCGTCCAGCCGAGTGGCCCTGATAGTCAGGGGCCACACAGGGCAACAAGGCGTCGGTCCTGGATAGGGCAGGTCTGCAACTTACTGCTAAAGCGCACGGGCTGCGCCACATTCACCGCGTGGAAGTGCTTGGGGTCGCTGCCTCGGGCCCGCCCCGGCCGCGGATCCACAGCCTCCTTCCCATGGTAAGGACGCGACTCCCCAGTCACTTCTGAAAGCAAGAAGAGAAACGGGCTGTCAGCACCGCTGATGCAGCAGTGAGGCACACGCCGCCAGGGGCTCTCCGTGGCCAGTGCCAAATTAAAGCACAGCGTAGTCAGCCTACTCAGGGCTGGGAAAACCAGGTCGAGGGGAAAGCAGCACATATTGTACTCAGGTGTTCCTTACAGTCCAGGAAACCTTGCTGCTCAGGCCCAATGGGTCACATGTGCTCCTTACTGAAATTACTCTCCATTTTGTTATTACTATTACGAAATAAGGTCTCTCCTTCACTGCATTTTTTAATGGGTTGCTAGCACAGCACAGGGCTAGTCATTCCTGCGGAAAATCCCTCCGCAGCTCTGGTTCCCTGGCAGGGAGAAGTCTCTCCAGAGGCCAGGCGGCCCCTTGCACCCCAACTGCCTGGGAGCCTCCCATGAGCGTGAAGGGGGAACCACTGTGTGACACCCTCCTCTGCACCACTTGCACTGGGCCTGAGTTGCTGTCTGTGCACCTGCCAGCGGGTTCCTCTCACTGCCTCAAGGCCAGAGCCTTCCGACGTTCCTGCCTGGCTCCCGGGCGCCTGGCCCAGGCCCCGTTGTGCAGCCAGCATCAAGCACAGTCAGAAGTGTGAACAGGAAGCTGAAGATGCGGAAGACTTCTACTGAGCAATTCCAGGTTGGTGGCTCCACAGTCTCCCTGTGGGGTTCTCCAACTCGGACAGCACCACTCTCCTCCCCCTCGAAGGTGAGGGGTGAGGCGGAGACGTGATGTAAGGTACCCGAGGCACAGAACAGGAGACCGCCAGAGGCAACGTCCCATCCAGGCCACCCTCCTCCCTCCACTGCCCGCATGGGGGCATCTCGGTGCATGGTGAGGACACTTGGTGCAAGGTCAGGACAGACAGCGGTGACCTTGGTCTGCACGCCTGCACACAGAAAGAGGCCGGCTCTGCTTCCCCATGGCCATCTCCGGCAGGTCTGAGGCAGAGGATGTGGGGCATGTGGGCAGGATGTGGGGCACGTGGGCAGGATGTGGGGCACGTGGGCAGGACGTGGCAGGTGGGTTTGTGGGAGGCCTGGCTCCACAGCGCTCCACCTGACTGAAGCTTCACCAGCTATCTGATCCTTCTCGCATCGCAGAATCTGACAGTGTTTTTATTTCATAAATAATCTGTATTTTTCCTCATTGTAAAATAACAAATCATCCATGTGAAATAACCGAGAAACACGTTAAGTCTGAAAAGCCAAAACATAAACCACTACTATGCTAGGGTCTGCCGCCCTTCCAGTCTTTTTTTCTGTATAAATTCCTAAAAATATTGGGATTACATCACTCTACTTTATGATTTGCTTTGTAAGCTTGAATATAAACAGCTTTCCATACCTTTTTTTTTTTAAGATTTTATTTATTTATTTGACAGAGAGAGACAGCCAGAGAGGGAACACAAGCAAGGGGAGTGTGAGAGGGAGAAGCAGGCTTTCCGCCAAGCAGGGAGCCCGATGCGGGGCTCGATCCCAGGACCCTGGATCATGACCCGAGCCAAAGGCATACGGTTAACAGGTGAGCCACCCAGGCGCCCCAGCTTTCCATATTCTTAAATGCACTTAAGAACATTACTTTTAATGGCTGCACAGAATTCTGTGAATGGATTTAGTTATCACAATCCCCTACAGTTCGAAGTTTAGGTCATTTGCATTTTGTCATTACCCTACAAAGGGCTGCACAGAACAACCTGTGCAAAAATCTCTGTGTGTGCTCCTCCTCGTTTCCTTCTGAGACCCTGGGCAAGTCACAAGCCCTTGCAGCTCTGGTTCCTTCCCCATTATTCAGTACAATATTTCCAGGGCCCCTACCCAGGCATGTGATGGGGCTCAGGGGCCATCCGATTACAAACCACTCTAAAATATAAAATGTGCTATCAGTGTCTGAGAGAAGCTCAACTCAATGCCCTCACTGCAGCCACGTGTGTGCTGCAGCCGCTCTCTTCGGGGCAACATCAGTTCTCCGGGACCAGAGTGCCCCATCCACACATCCTGAGCACTGCCACTCCCAGCAGGAGACTGGCAGCTCTGACACAGGGCGGTACGCCAATGGGTCCCCCCCACCCACTCCCAGGGAGGCAGGGAGAGGAGTGGGGAGACCCACACTGGGCTTCTGAGGGATGGCAGACTACAGACAAGGAGGGCTTCCCAGCAGAGGGCACAGCTTGGGCAAAGGCTAAAGGCAGACACATTTGGGACAAGCTCGGGGACAAGTTTAGGTGTGGTGAGCACATGAATTCCCTGAATTTCATGTGTCCTTCTGTCTGCTCCGACAAGCAAGACCTGTGATTCCACTTTGTGTCTTGGCCTCTGCCCCAGACCCAAGCACAGCAGCACCTGGTAGAGGACAGGCCAAACTGTTCACAGAGACAGATAAATCTGGGGCACAGGGCGGGGAGAGAGAAACAAGGTAACAGAGTGTGCTGCCGGGGCCGGGATGCTGGCTGACTGTGGAGGGGGTGTGGGGCAATAGGCGGAACACTCAGGGAAATCACCAGAAAGCCAAGTGGTGATGGGGGAAGCCATTCTGCACTGAGCAGGCTTCTCTGGTGGCTCAGGTGGCAATTCCGAGCCCTTCTCTTTCCCATTATTTCTCTTCACAGCCAAACGCCCACACCCATGCCCTCCTCGCTCATTTGTTCAGAGCCACCACGGGAACCCACCGGCACAGACCAGGGACTTCCGAGTGTCCTGGCGGCTAGGAGAAGCAGGAAATGGGTGCAAATGGGGAAGAGACGAGTTCATTGGAGGAGCACCCTTACAGACCCCTTAGGAGCACCTCTGACAACAGAGAATTTCCTTCGCAACGCACAGACAGTGCTTCCCCTTAGGGCCAGCTGGTGGGTGTGAGCTGATACTGTGCAGCCAGCCCCAAGAACCGGTTTCAGGATGCAGACACCCCAAAGCAACTTTCCCTCTCCCTCCCTCTCTTGTTCAATCTCAGTGTGCCAGCCACTCTCCTGGGCATGAGAATAGAGCAGTGAGCAAAAGAGCAGACTGTCCTATCCTCCCTTAGTGAGAAGTCATGCCCTCGGCCTGCCTTCTCTTCCACCCAGCAACTGGCAGTGGGCACACTTACACCCTATGACTGGGAAGAGTCTGAGTGTGCACCCCAGCCCCCAGCCCGGCCTGCCGTCTTGGAAGGGGTGCTCCCTGCACCACAGGCTGCTGTCTGTGTTCTGCTCTCTTCAGGTGTCCTCGCCAAGACTTCAGAATAGCTCTGGCTACCAAAGACGGATGGAGTGCATGGAAGGAGACATGAAGCAAGGAGGAGCCAACATGGTTGGTACTAAAAAAACTGAGGTAAAGGGAAATGTCTTACAGATGGGAAAGCAGACTCAGAAGTGTTATGAGGCTTGCTTCATAGAAGTGGAGAATAGGAGATGTGAGCCTTCCACTTCCTCCAGGTCCAGTGGACCTGAGCCTCCTCCCACCTCACAGCATGGCCACCAGAGGCCTGTCTCCGCCCATCGTCCCAAGCTGCGTGCTGGGGGTGCGGGTGGTGTAGTGCTCAGGGCAGCGGCCTCTTGCTCCACTAGGGGCACCCAGCATGCCGGGTTTTCTGCTTTCCCACCACAGGCCTCACAGGGAGAGCTGGGGGGAGGGGTGGCGCGAGGCACAGGAGAGCCTTGAGTCCAACAAGGAAACTGAGTCAGGGCAGGCAGCGGCATGCTTGCTTCCCAACACTTTTTATTTGCAAGTAAAGTACAAAATGTGAGTGATTCTAATTTGTGTTTCTAGGATTGTGTAACTTGTCCAAATATGGCATTAGGATCCAGATGAGCTTGTAACCTCTCCAAATAAAGGGTAAGACACTGCAGCTTCTCTAGCGCTCCAAGTGGTCAGAATGCATGTCACTTCCCTTCTTCATACCGAAACAGGCTTAAATCGTGGTCAAAAATCAGGTGCAGGTAACACTTGCTTACCGAAAGAGGATTTCTAACATCGGAGAGACTGAAAATATAAAATTTTGAGTAGTATTTCCATTACGCTGTACATACTTTACATTGATTCTTGTCCCTCCCAGCTAGGGCCAGGGTCATGGAGCTTATTAAGAATCTCCCTGAGGCCAAAGTCTTACTAGTTCAGGTAAGCCCCAGACTGCCATCCTTGTCTCCATTCTATCAAGGTTTCGAGACCTATGCTTCTGAAATAACAAATGAGCACTTTTGCTTTCTCATTTTATTTATTTATTTTTTAAAGATTTGATTTTATTTATTCGACAGAGATAGAGACAGCCAGCGAGAGAGGGAAACAAGCAGGGGGAGTGAGAGAGGAAGAAGCAGGCTCACAGCAGAGGAGCCTGATGTGGGGCTCGATCCCAGAATGCCGGGATCACGCCCTGAGCCGAAGGCAGACGCTCAACCGCTGTGCCACCCAGGCGCCCCTGCTTTCCTATTTTATACCCATGTGGACAATATATAACTCAACACAGAGAATAATTGCAAAAATACAGCCCTGTCAGTTACAAGTTCAAAATCTGCTTCCCTCCTGTTACAACGGTCCACAAATGTCTCAGGCACAAGCTCACAGAGGCAATGACTTACCTTCCACTAGGGCCGGTGACAGAAGCTGAAGCCATCGGATAGTCCTATGACACACTCAAGATGTGGCCTTGGGTCTCAACTGCCAGGAGAGATATGGCAGAAGAAGCAGAATGACCTGGTAGGAATCCTCACCCAAGGTATGTATGTATTAATTCTTAATTCTCATGTATGTATATCACAGGATGAAATAGAAACCCGTCTCTCCTCTCCCAGCCCCCTGCTCCTAATCCCATTTCCTAAAAACATCTTTTTTACTCATTTCTTCTGATATGTTGTCCATATTTCTAAATAATATGTTTAGGCAGCTACTTCCAGTTTTATCAATTTTGAACGTTGTCCATTGACTTAATGTTAGGACAGGTACAGATTTAGCTCATATACACTCTTACCCACCTTTCCAACAGAGTAGAATCAATTTCATAATTAAAGTTAGTAGAATAATGTAATAATGTACACTTAATGTACAAACGTTCCTCACTTGTAAGCCAGAAAGCATACTAGGTATTTCAATTCTTTACAACCTTCTTTTTTTCCTGGAGTTGATGTGTGCATTAATTTTTAAATTTGCTTAGCCTATGGTATGTCTACTGCTATTCTTTCCAGTTGCTATAGCAAATAACAACAGCTAGCAATAAAAATGTTAAGCACTCGAAACAGCACATCAGAATCTCCTGGCTCCACTCCTCCTTGGGAAGCCCCTCCTCTACTCCCTACCTTCTGGCACCAGGCTAAATAGGCTGCTTTCTGGGCTGGGGCATGGCTGTAATCCTGGGGTCCATTTGCTGTCCTCCTGTACTGGACCCTCTTTCCTGGACCCCAGGCTACCTTCTTTTCTGCTTTACCCCCTCCTTTTACAAGACACATCCTTCTAAGAAAGGGCAGGGCACTTTTCTGAATCTGTCCATATCTAGAAAAATGTCTTTATTCCATTCTCACACATGATAGGTTCCTCTGGATGTAAAAATCCCAGGATAATAACATTTTTGAAGCTTCTAGTTAGAGATATCCAATTGAATGAACATATTCATTCACCTCTAGTCTCCCCTGAAACTCATTAAAACAATAGTAATGGAATTTTTAAAAAGGTACAAGGACAAACAGAACAGGAAAGAAGACGGCAAAGTTGTAAAAACTGGAAAACAGAAGTAATAATTAGCTTAAAGAAGGCAACCATACATTGTAATTTGCCTGGGAATGATCTCGGTTTATGCCTGTTGTCCCAGTTTCCTATCCAGTTTATTAGCATTTGTCAGTCTCAAGACTGTCTTATTTTAGAAGCAAACCACTCAGTAATTTGACCCCAGAAAGCTAAATCCTAGGTCAACAGGGGGGCAAGTAGAAAAGTAAGGCACCTATATCATGTCAACTATACTTGCATTAATTTTTTTTAAAAAAGAACAAAAAGGAATCTAGCAATATTTAGCAAAACTACATATACATGGATCCTTTGACTCAGCAATACTGTATTTAAGAATTTACAGTGAAGGGGCGCCTGGGTGGCACAGCGGTTAAGCGTCTGCCTTCGGCTCAGGGCGTGATCCCGGCGTTGTGGGATCGAGCCCCACGTCAGGCTCCTCCGCTGGGAGCCTGCTTCTTCCTCTCCCACTCCCCCTGCTTGTGTTCCCTCTCTCGCTGGCTGTCTCTATCTCTGTCGAATAAATAAATAAAATCTTTAAAAAAAAAAAAAAAAAAGAATTTACAGTGAAGATACATCTTCAACAATTTGAAGGGGGGAAACATGTATAAAGTTATTTATTGTGGGCATTATATTTAATAGCAAACTAATGAGAACAACCTGAAGGCTCATACATAGGAAGACTAGTTAAATAAAGTATGGTATGTTCCTAAGATGGAGTGCGATATAGTTGTAAAAACGAATGAAAAAGATCTTTATAATTAATAAAGTGACTTTATGGGTATTTTGTTAAATTAAAAAAGCGAAAAATGGGTGCCTCGACGGCTTAAGTCAATTAAGCGTCCGACTCTTGATTTTGGATCGAGTCCCGAATTGGGCTCCTTGCTCAGCGGGGAGGCTGCTTCTCCCTCTGCTTGTGGTGTCTCTCTCTCTCTCCGACAAATAAATTAATAAAATCCTTAGAACGCAACAAAACAAGAATAAACTCAAGAAAGATAAACCAGAAACTAATCACTTTACTTACCTATAGGATGTGAGTAGGAACAGGGCAAAGCAAAGGGAAAAAGAGAACTTTTTTTTTTTTTTTGTAGGCTCTATGCCCAATGTGGGGCTTGAACTCATGACCCCAACATCAAGAGTCGCATGCTTTACCAACTGAGCCAGCCAGGTGCCCCTGTTGAGAACTTTTAAATATACGTTTTTATATAGTTGTGACTTCTGAATCTTGTTTACATTTTACATATCCTAAAAAAAAAAAATCAAGTTACACAACCTTGTGAATATACTAAAAACTGTGAAACTGTATTTTAAAGGGGTGAACTTTATGGCACATGAATTACATCTCAACACAAAGACATTAAAAATAAATCAACAAGATGAGAAGGCAACGTCCTAAAACTGAATACAAACAGGATGGAATGTTAACAGAATCACCCCAAAGAAAAAAAGGAATGAATGCTAGTGACTCTGACTTGAGAACTGACTATACCCCATCAGTGGGAAACAGCCCAATAACATAACAAACTACAAAGAGATCCTGGAATTTACTTGGTAGGTGTGTTCTTCGTAGTTGTATAGGAGTAATAATTCCAAAACTACAAGTATTTTCCGACCGTCCAAATGGATATGTATATACAGGGTGTTGGGAACCACGGTTCTTACTATGGGAAAAAGAAGATAAAAATATGAGATGGGAGGAGGAGAGGAAGAACTCTGGTATAGATTAGAATCGGAGGTAGCAATAAATATGAGCTTATTATTTTTAAAAACATTTCCTAGCTCTGTCCACTGAAAGAAGTGCCTAGAAGCTATGATGTCCAAGGAACTATGAGCACAGCTACCACTCAGATCTTATGATCTTATGAGCACAGCTACCACTCATTCCTCACTGAAAGGAACAGGGCTCTTTAGAGAAATGGTTGATTCCGGGTCTGGGGCAGGAAAACTGTAAGATGAACCGGGAACATTTTGCAGTGCCAGGAAACAGGAAAGATCTTTATAAAATAATATAATTTATTAGGTGAAGTGCATATGGTAGATTTACAAAATCACCATTTTCTAACCACCATTATTGTAGCTGATTCAGACAAGAACCATCAATATAAGCTAAAACCACGGGGTATAAGGTTGTTGGAGGATACCCAGAATACCACTCCACAGATTACTCATTACTTATTCACAGGTTACTTTTCATTACAAAGGAGGGGAGAAACATGTGCTGTAGTGAAATATGGCAGACATTACCTTAACCAAGTGATCAAACTTAACATCACCAATAATGGGACAAACAGACCTCATGTGCCCCCAATGACCTGCTAAAAAAAAAAAGGTCTCACCTGCATCTACTCATGAGGAAACAGACAAGTTCATATTGAAGGACATTCTAAAAAACTGGCTTGGACTCTTCAAATAGGTCAATGCCATGTAAAATCAATCATATTTTTTAAAGGATGGGGACAAAGCTAGATGGCAAGAAAATATAATATGTAAACTTTGAACAAATCCTGAATTTAAAAATAAAAAACTGTGAAAGATATTTCTGGGGACAAATGAAAAACTTCAAAATGAACTGTACGTAAGGTAATAGTACTATAGTAAGTTTCCTGCACACGAAAAGTGTACTGTGGTTATGGGATTATTTTTCTTCTTAGAAGGCAGATGAAGTAGGGGTGCCTGGGTGGCTCAGTCAGAAGCATCTGCCTTCTGCTCAGGTCATGATTCCAGGGTCCTGGGATCAAGCCCCACATCGGGCTGCCCGCACAGTAACGAGACTGCTTCTTCCTCTCCCTCTGCTCCCCCTACTTGTGTGCATGCTATCTTTCTGTCAAATAAATAAAATCTTAAGAAAAAAGAAGACAGATGAAGTATTTAGGGCTAAAATGCCATGGTATCACTAACACTCCCAAAGGGTTCAGAAAAAAACATGTAAAGAAAGCAACTCTAGCAAACTGCTATGGGTTGGTGAATGCAGGTAAAGGCAATATAAGCATTCACCGAACTACTCATGTACCTTCTCTACAGACCTGAAATTCTCATATTAAAAGTCAGGGGGAGAGGGCAGTTGACAAACCCAGATCTCATCCCCTGTACTTGGTTTGGTCAGGCAACCCTGTCTCTCCTTCGCCCCAGCAGATGGGTGATTTATTGATGAGAGGGTCAAACAGGTGTCTCTTGGCTGGGGGACACCAGGTCAACTGAAAGTCAGGGTTCTGTACTTAGCTGGGGAGGACAGAGTCCCAGCCCTTCTTCCTCCATTAAGCTCCCATAACCCCAGCCTCTGGGCAGACTGGAACATTTCTCTATGGAAAAATCTGGCCAGTCCAAGAAAAAGGTCCCCAAGGAGAGGAGACCCCAGTGAAACAGTCCAGCCGGTTCACTGTCCAGGAAGCCCACAGAGCTTCCATTCCCCCCCCCACCCCCGGCCACGCACAGCAGGCAGGCAAGGCCACCAACCTCTGCGGCGAGCCTGCAAATGAAAGACACCAAACTACAGAGAAAATAATATAGAAAGAACGCATATGGAACAGTTCAACAAAAACGTGCCATTAACATACTCAAAGTGAGAGACAATATTGTATCCATAAAACAAGAATGGGATGCTATTAAAAAGGAACATAATACAGATACCAGTAACCCCCCACCAGAGAAAAATCTCCACTAGAAATGCAACATGATAGCAAAAACGAAAACCTGTTAAAAGATGTGGTGCAAGTAGAAACTTCCTTAAAGTAAAATAAAAAGACAAAGAGGTGAACTGGAGACTGAAAAAACTGAAGATCAGTCCAAGAGCTCCAATTTCCAGTAGCAGTTCTAGAAAGAGACTAGATAAATGGAAGAGAAAAAAATCTAGTGTTTTCTTTCCCTAAACCAAAAGGCATGAGTTCCTAAGATGAAAAGATCTGAGTGGCCAGCACAATGTATCAAAAGATACTCAAAATTTCCAGAAAAACAAAAACAGGTTTCATTCAAAGAACCAGCATTATGGTATCAGCAATGTTGAAAGCTCATAAAAATGGAGTAAGATCTTCAAAATTGTAAGGCAAAGTTATTTTTAGCTAGTAATTCTAAATCCAGCTAAATCTATCATGTGTGAGGGTCAAATAAAGGCATTTTCAGGCAAGCAAGCAAGCAACCAAAAACTTTTGTCTGTTCCTTTTCTGCAGAAGTTATTAAAGAAGACAGTACATTACTTAAATGAGGGAATAAACCAAAACAGGAAACCAAAAAACAAAGGCTCTAACATAACAGAGAGAGAGAGAAAGAGAGAGGCAGACAAGCGCAGACAGACACAAGACAGACCATGCTGATGGAAAACCCAAGAGGACAGGCAGGAAGGTGGGCAGCAGGCCCCGGCAGCACTAAGCCAGACAGGGGGCTCTGGGAGAAGAGATTCTAAAATCACTCTGGCAGAATAAAGTGATAGATCTACAGCTGAGGGGAAATCAGGAAAGAGATCCCTCCTACTAAGGACTTTATCTCTTTCATTTTTTTTCTTTTAGTGTACACCTACAGCCACTTTGGCAAACAATTTGACCATTTCTTAAAAAGTGAAACATAAATTTACAACAGGACTCAGAAAGCCCAACCCTATGTATTTGTCCAAGATAAATAAAAGCATATGTCCCCCTGAAAACACACAATGTTCACAGCAGCTTTATTCCCCAAGTGGAAGTAACTCAAGTGCTCATCAAAGTAAAGGGTAAGCGAAATGTGGCATTCCCCATAGAACGGAAAATTCGGCATGGAAAGGAACAAACCACTGACACAGGCTGCAAATGGATGAACCTCAAAGACATGACATGACGCCAAGTGGAAGGAGCCAGACACCAAAGAAGGCATATAGTAGGATTCACTTTATAGGAGATGTCCAGAAAAGCAAGCCGGTAAGACACAGGAAATAGATTAGTGGTTGCCTGGGACTGGGGGAGGGATCAAGGAGTGACTACAAATGGACATGGGGATCTTTGGGGGGCAACAGGAATGTTCTGAAGTTGCAGAACTCTATACACTTCACGAAATCATAGACTTGTGTGCTTTTAAAAGTGATGAATTTTATGGTACATAAATTGTATCTCAATAAAGGTGTTAAAAACTGAAAGCCTAACATAAGACACATAAAACATTTTCTTTAAAGTACATATATATGGGGTGCCTGGGTGGCTCAGTCGTTAAGTGTCTGCCTTCGGCCCAGGGCGTGATCCCAGAGTCCTGGGATCGAGCCCCACATCGGGCTCCCTGCTCTGCTGGGAGCCTGCTTCTTCCTCTCCCACTCCCCCTGCTTGCGTTCCCTCTCTCGCTGGCTGTGTCTCTCTCTGTCAAATAAATAAAATCTTAAAAAAAAAAAAGTACACATATAGGTTTTTTTAAAAGGTAAAACAAAAAGAAAACTACATGGATGGACCTTGAAAATATTATGTCCATTGAGAGAAGCCAGACAGGAAATACTGCACGTTGTATGACTCCATTTCTATAAAATATGGAGACAAATCCACAGAGACAGAAAGTAGGTAAGTGGTTGCCAGGGGCTAATGCTTGAGAGAAAATGGGAGCGTGCCTGCTGATGGGCACAGGGTTTTATTCTGGGGTGACAAAAATGTCTACAGTTGGAGGGATGGTTCTGAAAATATTCTAACCACCACCAAAACCTGTATTTTAACAAGCAAATTCTATGGTATGTGAATTATATCTCAATAAAGTTATCAAAACAAAAAGATGATGATGACAATGTTCAACTCTGGGGTAAAGACAAAATGTTTCACCAGCAAAAAGGAAATGGAATCACCCTCCATGCCCAGCCAGGAGCAGCGCTGACAGGGAGCAAGGACTCTGGAAGTGAGGAGATGAAGGGGGGAATGTCAGCCACCTTGTTCAGGGAAAATCAACAGTCCCTTTCCTTCTGCTCCTCCCCCTGCTTGTGCGGGCTCTCTTTCTCTCTCACTCTCATATAAATAAAATCTTAAAAAAAAAAAAAAAAGAACTCTTACTGGGCCACCTGGGTGGCTCAGTTGGTAGAGCATGCAACTCCTTTTTAAAATTTCTTTAGAGAGAGAACACAAGCAGGGATGGGGAGAGGAAGAGAGAATCTTAAGTAGGCTCCACACCCAGCATGGAGCCCAACACGGAGCTTGATCTCATGACTCCCAGAGATCATGACCTGAGCCAAAATCAAAGTCATACACTGAGCAAACTGAGCCACCCAGGCTCCCTGAGCATGTGGCTCTTGATCTCGGGGTTGTGCGTCTGAGCTCCACACTGGGTCTGGAGATTACTTATAAATAAAACCATGGGGCACCTGGTAGCTCAGTCAGTTGAGCGTCTGTCTGCCTTCCACTCAGGTCATGATCCCAGGGTCCTGGGATTGAGCCCCAAATTGGGCTCCCTGCTCAGTGGGGAGTCTGCTTCTCCCTCTCACTCCTGCCCCCCTGCTCGTGCACACTCTTGTGCTCTCTCAAATAAATAAAATCTTTAAAAGGGGGGGCACCTGGGTGGCTCAGTCGGTTGGGCATCAGACTCTTGATTTCTGCTGGGGTGGTGATCTCAGGGTCATGAGATCAAGCCCCGCATCAGGCTCTGCACTCAGCACAGAGTCCGCTTGGGATTCTCTCTCCCTCTCCTCTCCCCCTGCCCCTCCTTCTGCTCTCCCTCTCAAAAAATTCTTAAAAACAAAAACAAAAACTTTAAATAATCAGATATTGGATTTTCTGGACTAATTTTTCAATGGGTAAGAGCTCCTTTTTGCTCAATTGTTCCTTTTCACACCATTCTGTTCATGTGCAGAAAATAGACCATCTATGTATGTGTATGTATGTACATATTTTTCATTGTGACAAAACACATATAAAATTTTAACCATTTTTAAGGACATAGGTCATAGACCCTGCTTTCAATTCTTTTGAGTATATATGCAGAAGGGAATTACTGGATCCTATGGTAATTTTATTTTTAATTTTTTGAGGAACCACAATATTGTTTTTCACAGTGACGCACCATTTCACATTCCCAATTGTGCAAAACTATTTCAACTTCTCCACGCCCCACCATCATCTCTACATCCCCACTGCATCCCCACTAGCACTTGTTTTGTTTTGATAGCAACCATCCTAAGGGGTGTGAGGTGGTTCTCATGGTAGTTTTGATTTGCACTTTCCTAATGATTAGTGATGGTGAGTACATTTTCACGTGCTTGTTGGCCATTTGTAGGTCTTCTCTGGAGAAATGCCAAGCCCTTTGTCCACTTTTCATTTTATTTTTTAAAAATATATTTATTTGTCAGAGAGAGAGAGAGAGAGCCTGTGTGCATGAGTACAAGCAGGCAGAGAGGAAGAGGCAGAGGGAGAAGGAGGCTCCCCACACCGAGCAAGGAGCCTGATGTGGGACTTGATCCAGCACCCTGGGATCATGACCGAGCCGAAGGCAGACACTTAACCTACTGAGCCACCCAGGTGTCCCTCCTTTGCCCATTTTTTAATCAGATTTTTTGTTGTTGTTGAGTTGTAGGAGTTTTTATAATATAGTCTGAATATTAGCCCTTTATCAGATATGATTTGCAAATATTTTCTCCCAATCTATAGGCTGCCTTTTCACTCTGTCGAATGTTTTAACACAGTTTTAAATTTTGATGTAGCTCAGTGTATCTATATTTTTCCTTTGTTGTCTGTGTTATGGGTGCCACATGTAAGAAATCATTGCCAAGCCCAATGTCATGATGCTTTTTTCCTATGTTTTCTTCTATGAGTTTTATAGTTTTAGCTCTTACACTTAGGCCTTTGACCCATGTTGAACTAATTTTTGTACACTGTTAAGTGAAGGTTCTTTTGCATGTGGCCGTCCAGTTTTCCCAGCACCATTTATTGAAAATACTATTCTTTTCCCCAACCACTGAACCATACCCTTGTGGAAAATAATTTGACCATATATATATGGAGGTTTATTTCTGGGTTCTCTATTTTATTCCATTGCCTTATATACCTGTCTTTACACTAGAACCACACTGTCTTGATTACTGTAGCTTTGTAGCACGTTTTAAAATCAGAAGTGTGAGATTTCCAACTTTGTTCTTCTCCAAGAATGTTTTGGCTATATGCATTTTAGGATGGAGTTTCCTATTTAGGCAAAAATGGTTTTTGGCATTTTGATAGGGATTGTACTAAATCTGTGGATTGCTTAGGTAGTACTGACATCTTCCTGAATCTTCCAGTCTGTGAACATGGGATGTCTATTTATTTGTATCTTCTTTAACTTCTTTCAGCAGTGTTTCGTAGTTTTCAGTGTACCAGTCTGTCAACCTCCTTGATTAAAATTGTTATTCTTTTTGATGCTATTGAATATGGAGCTGCCTCCTTCATTTTTTTTTCCTGTTTGTTCATTGTTAGCGTAAAGAAACATAACTGAATTTTTGTGTTGATTTTGTATCCTTAAACTTTGCTTAATTATTTTATTAGTTCCAACAGAGGGGTGTGTGTGTGTGTGTGTGTGTGTGTGTGTGTGTGTGTGATCCTTAGGGTTTTCTACAGATAAAATCATGCCACCCGTGAACAGGGATACTTTTACTTCTTCCTTCCCAATACTGATGCCTTTATTTTCTGGTCTAATTGCTCAGGCTAGAATTAATTTCCAACACCATGTGGAACAGAAGTGGTGAAATCCTTGTCCTGTTTCTCATCTTAGAGGAAAAGCTTTCAGTCTTTACTACGGAGTAGGATGACCACTGTGGGTGTGCCCTATATAGCCTTTATTATTTCTAGTAGTCTCCTTCTAATCCTAGCTTGTTGAGTATTTTTATCATAAAAGAATGGTTAATTTTGCAAAATGTTTTTTCTGCATTGAGATGAACATGTGGTTTCCTCCCCTACATTCTGTTAGTGTGGTGTATTACATTGATGGAGTTTAGTTTGCGGAACCATCCTTGCATTCCAAGAGTAAATCCATTCGGTTATAGTATATAATCCTCTTAATATGCTGTTAGATTTTGTTTTCTAGTACTCTGCTCAGAATTTTTGCATCAATGTTTATGGGATATTGGTCTGTAATTTTCTTCTGGAAGCTCGTTTCTGGGAATTTTCTGTTTCACCTAGGTCATCCAATTTGTTGGCATACAATTCTTCAGAGTGCTCTCTCATAATCCTCTTTATTTCTGTAAAATTGGTAATAATGTCAATTCCATTTCTTCTTTTAGTTATCTAGGTGTTTTCTCTCTAGTCATTCTAGCTAAAGGTTTGTCAATTTTGATCTTTGATTTCACTGATTTTTCCCTACTGTTTTTCTATTCTCTATTTATCTCTGTTCTAATCTTTATTTTCTTCCTTCTGCTAGTTTTGGGTTTAGTTCATTCTTCTCCTCCTAGTTCCTTAAGGTGTGAAGTTAGGTTGTTGACTTGGGATCTCTCTTTTTTTAATGTAACATGTACAGCTGTAATTTCCCTCTTAGAACTGTTTTCACTGCATCCCATTGGTTTTGATATGTTGTGTTTTCATTATTTTCTAGTTTCCGTTGTGATTTCTTCTTGACACTGACTGTTTAAGAGTGTGTTATTGAGGGGCGCCTGGGTGGCGCAGTCATTAAGCGTCTGCCTTCGGCTCAGGGCGTGATCCTGGCGTTATGGGATCGAGCCCCACATCAGGCTCCTCCGCTAGGAGCCTGCTTCTTCCTCTCCCACTCCTGCTGCTTATGTTCCCTCTCTCGCTGGCTGTCTCTATCTCTGTCAAATAAATAAATATTTTTTTTAAAAAGTGTGTTATTGAATTTCCATGTATTTGTGAATTTTCCCATTTTCCTTCTACTGTTGATTTCTAGTTTCATTCCATTGTAATTGGAAAGCATACTTTGTATAATTTCAATCTTCTAAATGTATTGACTTCTTTTGTGGTCTAACATATGGTCTATCCTGGAGAATATTATATGTGCATGGGAGGAAAAAATGTGTATTCTGCTATTATTGATAGTTACTGTGACCTTCTAAGTCCCCAAGGCTCTGTTCACCTTTCTTTGTTCACTTGTCCCAAAGATTCAATAATTTCAAATGTCCTGTAAGTTCCCTTAGTCTTTCTTCTGACCAATGGAGGCTTCTATTCAACCCGTCCAATGGATTTTTCAATTCAGTTACAGTGTTTGTCTTTAAAATTTTTCTCTTTGTTGGTATTCTCATTTTGTTCATATATTGTTATCCTGATTTCCTTTAGTTCTCTGTTTTCCTTTAGCTCTTTGAGCACATTTAAGACACTTTTAAAACATTTGTCTAGTATGTCCAACGTCTGTGTCCTCATGGATAGTTTCTGGCACTTAATCTTATTCCTTTAAATGGGCCATGTTTTCCTCTTCCTTTGTATGCCTTGTGATTTTGTTGTTGAAAATCAGCCATCTGAATATACAGCCACCTTTCCCAGTCTTTGCGGACTGGCTCTGTTAAAGACCTTCCCTAATTAGCATGGTTTGTTCTGAACCTTGGGACCACTGTGGGGTGAAGGCTTAAGGTCTTCTTAAGTCTTTTCTGCACATGCATCTTGCCTGCACCTGTGTGTGAACTTTTTTTATTCCTAAGTATACATGGCTATTTTTAAATGTCTTAATTTCACAGAAAGTGTCACCCAGTTTCTCAATATTCTTAAATATTGTTGTATCCCTCCACCCCTAATCCCTTGCCCCAGGCATCTGCAGCTCTGCAGTCCCCCTGTGGCTTTCAGCAGCACCGTATGCCACTTTCCACATCTTTTCACAGCCTGAGAACTGAGCTTCCAGTCAGAGAAGAGATCAGTCCCTCAGACAGTCCCCCAGACAAGCTAGAATGTTGCAAGTAAGGTCTGCCCTGCTCCATCCTATTAGGAGCAAGGATTTTCAAACTGGGCTGTTGCTTCCTTCAGACCTCCTGTGCCAGGTGGGGAGCGGGTGCGGCAGAAGGGAGTAAAAATGTCACAAAATTTCCTACCGTTTCGATGTGGCTTTTTCTTGACTGGGCGTTCCTGTAGACCTGTGACTGTTTTCCAGAGCTTCTGTAAAGTTATTTTAACTGTTCTCTAGTTTCTTTTCTTGTGGGGGGGGGGGCAGGGGGACGAGGGGTTGGGAGTTTCCTAGACTGCCAGTTTGAAACATGTCAGAATATATTTTCAAAGTTTGCTTCTTCTCCCTGAATTTATAAAATAACAGTCACTTCTAAGATATATTGAGAGGTTACTATGTGCCATGTTCTGCTCTAAGCACTTTATAGGTATCACATTATTTAAAAGCCTCAAAACAACTGTAAGAGGCAGGCACTGGTACTTTGCCCATGTCACAAATGAGGACAATGAAGTTCAAAAACCATCTTGTCCACAGGACCACAGCCAGTAAGTGGTAGAGACAAGGTTCCAGCCCCAGCAGCTTGGTTCTGAACCCTTGCATTTGACCACCATTTTACACCCAGCAGAATTAACCACCTCAGGTCCCTTTGTTCTGACTCTTCTGGTCTAGGATGCTTTGTTCAGAGTCCAGTGAGCACCCAGATGTTTTCTTCTAGAGTCTAGAAAGCACGAGCTACCTTTCAGGTTTAAGAGGAAGGTGGTTCAGGGGCGCCTGGGTGGCTCAGTCGTTAAGCGTCTGCCTTCGGCTCAGGGCGTGATCCCGGCGTTCTGGGATCGAGCCCCGCATCAGGCTCCTCCGCTGGGAGACTGCTTCTTCCTCTCCCACTTCCCCTCCTTGTATTCCCTCTCTCACTGGCTATGTCTCTCTCTGTCAAATAAATAAATAAAATCTTAAAAAAAAAAAAAAGAGGAAGGTGGTTCAGCTTATCAGAGGCTCTGTGAGCACTAGTGGTGTTCAGGTGAGCCTCAAGGTGGGGGAGCAGAGTGGGAGAGTCAGCCTTTTAGCTGGGAAGCCTCCATTACATTGATACCTCTTCTACCTCTTCCACGAAGTGCTAGTTTCTCCAGGACAGACTCCTCCAATCCCGTGCCTGAGGAAACAGCCCTGGCTGCTGGCATTTGGGGAGCAGGGCAAAAGACACGGCTGTCACCTGTCCCCATAGAGAATTTCTCTTAATTCCTCTGTTTTCTTTTCTTTTCTTTTTTAAGATTTTATTTATTTATTTGACAGAGAGGCAGCGAGAGAGGGAACACAAGCAGGGGGAGTGGGAGAGGGAGAAGCAGACTGCCCACTGCTGAGCAGGGAGCCCGATGCGGGGCTCGATCCCAGGATCCTGGGATCATGACCTGAGCCGAAGGCAGACACTTAATGACTGAGCCACCCAGGCGTCCCTTAATTCCTCTGTTTTCAACATCTACAGCTCCCCTCTGCTGGGCCTGGTGTCTCTTATTTTTCCGACTTTAAGTCCAAGTGCTATCCAACAGAAACGTAATGCAAACCACATTTCAACAAGAAATGAAATTAATTTTAATGATTTAATTTAACCCAATATATCAAAAATATTCTCATTTCAACACATCAACAATGTAAAAAAGTATTAATGGGGTGTTTTACTTTTTCGTTGTACCAAGTCTGACAACTGATGTGGACTTTACACTTGTAGTCCACCCTTGTTCGAAATGGCCACATTTCAAGTGCTCAATAGCCACATGTGACTCATGGCTACTATACAGGGCAGTGTTGGTCTACAAAATAAACTTCCTGTCTGCCGCTGGGAGAGTCATCTAGCTCTGCACAGCAAGGAAGGGAGACAGGTGGTGAAAGAGAATCCCACCAACCCCAATGCAGTCCAATGTCAGGTGCCCATGGGCCTCAGTATTTAGAGCACCAAGCCTTTCAGTGGTGCTGCCTGTCAAACCAGCTCATTTCCTAATCATCTCTCCCTCAAGAAGGCTCATGGTTATAGTTTCTCTGCTGTGCTAAGTTCACTCTCCCCCTGTTGGCTTTTCTTGAAGAAAAAAAAAATGTCTACATAATACCTGACATATTCCAAAGAACATATGTAACACATACGTAAGAAATAAAACCTGATAAAAAAATATAGTTGTGAGCCCTCCACCCCAACCCCCACCCTACTTCAGAACCCAAACATCAGCTGTTGGATTGTGTCTCCTGGTATTATTCCTCTGTCTCCCCACCGGGGAGGAACCAGGAGCCCAAATTTTGTGTATCACCATTTTGCCATTTTTGCTTATCACGCCCATATGTACCTGTACATAAGGCAGTGGTCACTTTGCTTGTCTTTATTGTGTTGTCCTTTTTGGCAATTTGCCTTTGTCACCTACATGTTGCCCTTAAGATCCACGGATGTTGCTGCAAGGACCTACTACTCACTGTTGTTGGTCCATAATATGCCATCATGTGAACACAGACATTTGGGTTGTTTCCAAGATGTTTACTGGTATGAAGAGGGCTGCAAGAATTTCTCTAGAGCTCCCCCAAATGGAAATCCCGGATCACAGAATATGAGAATGTTCAACTTTACAAGTTAATGCCAGTTTTCCAAAGCAGGTGCATCAACTTGTCCCCCTACCAGCACCAGATAAGATTTCCAAGTCACTCACATCCTCTCCAAGCTTGGTTTTGTCAGATACCTTAATTTCTGCCAGCAGACATCTTAATTTTTGCCAATCTAAATAACTGTAAAGTGGAATCTCACTGTGGCCTTGGAATTCTAATGAGGTCGAGTATCTTTTTATCTGTTTAAGCCCGGTTCTTGTTAATTCTTCTGTGACATGCCTGTGTGTCTTTTGTCCATATGCAGGAGTTCTTTATATGTGCTGGACTGTAATCCTTTACGGGCTATACATATTGCAAATATGTTCCCACTCTGTGGCTTGTCTGTTCACATTCTTTACAGGTACCTCTTGAAAAAGGGAAGATTTTAATTTTAATCTAATAAAACTGGTCATTTTAATTTTAGAGTTGATTCTTTTTGTGACTTAAAATAAGAACACCCGTTCCTACCAAGGTCATAAAGGTATTCTCCTAGATTGTGTTCTAGAAGTTTTTCTTCAATAAACCTGAAACTTGATTTTTCTGTACATTGTGTAAACGTTCTTTCCCAACTGTCACGGTGCTATGACTGAGGAACCTACCCTCTGCCCAGTGATACGTAATCCCACCTGTGCCATATATTGTTTCTCGGGTCTGTTTCTGGCAGCTCTTCTGTAGCATGGGCCAATCTGCGCTTCGCCAAGCCAACAATAACATAAGCCTTGACACAGGTAAGGCAACTGCTCACGCCATACTCTTCTTCAGAGTGTCCTGCAATATTAGGACTTTATTCTTCCACACATTTTAAAACTGACTTGTCACATTTCCCAAAAACCCCTGTGGAGATGCACGGACTCCACAGATCAATATAAAAACAGGCCACTTTACCGTACTGAGTCTTCCTAGCCAAGAATATCCTGTCTCTATTTATTCAAATCTTCTTTAATGTTTCTTAATAAAGTCACACATTTTTCTCCATTGAAAAATTTAATGCATTTTTTGTTAGTTCCCATTTACATCAAAGATGGTTCGGGCAGAAGAACAGAAACCACGCTAGGTGTTTCAAAAATAAAGGAGTTTAATACTTGCATTAGGTACTTGCAGAACAGCTGAAGAGGCTGGAGTGTGTACAAAAGTGAGCCACCTCTCGCCTTCCACTCCACCTCTGCAGTTGTAGTCCAGAGTCAGGAAGCCGTCCACAGGACAGGAAACCACAGAAAACCTCTGCCAATCACAGCTGCTCTGCAGCCCCGGCCAGAGGAGGCTATGGAGGCCGCTGTACTCATTCACCCATGCACCCCACACCACTGCCAGAGGAAGAGGAGTCCACCTCCCTTCTACCTTCCAAACTTCGTGGGAAGGATCTCCGGGGCTAATGACAGCCAAAGCCTGCTGGCAGTAGGGTCTGAGTAAGAAAGCTCCAGCCTTCCAGCCCCGGAAATGCAGGCAATGTATTGAATGCCCAGACTATATCTAGCACACCACCCATTTCCTATCTTCCAAAAACATGCTGAAATTACTGGTCTACTGTTCCATCTTTTCCCATTTTATATTTTTTATATCTTCTATACTCTTTTACTGTAATTTTAGAAGGCTTTCAGGAGGACAATGAAATAATCTCATGAATGGTCCCTCTCCAGAAGTCCTGAACCCCATGTTCAAAAACCTGACCAAGCATGGCTAGAGCTTCCCCATATAGAGGTTTATTTAAACTCTCCCCATATAGAGGAAGGCCATGGCAAAGGTAGTTATCAGCTAACTCCCTGTTCACATTTCCACACTCCCCTCCCCACACACAAGGATTTTTCTTCTTCTTCTTCTTCTTTTTTTTTTTTTTTTGGTAGGGGGATTGTTATTGAGGATTTAACATATTCATGATGTTTTTTAAATTTTAATTTAAAAAAAAGAAAATATGACAAAATTTCAGCAATTATTGATTCAGGAAAGTGAGAAACAAGTACTACATTATTCCTCATATATTTTCATAACTTACATTTCTCAGAATCCCAGCTTTAGGAACAATCAGAAATCAAAGCTTACTGATCACCTGGATCATGGCGTGGCACTACACCACGGGACAGACATGGTACCAGACACAAGGGGAGGCCAGGAGTGCGCCAGGAGGTCTGCAAGCGCCTTAGCCCCCCCACCCCTCCTCAAACACTCCTTGGCCCTATCAGGGCTCCGTGAGTCTCCGCACACTGCCGTGATCATTGTGCTCTCAGTGGCTAGAGCCGGGAGCACACTATCCACTCAGAACTCCAGGCTCCTGTTGGATAGACTTTATTTCTCTGTTTGGGGAGAAAACATGGCAACCTTTGTAACCTCAAATCTTAACACTTGGGGTGAGCGACTTGTGACCTCCTGTACCAGACCACGTGGCCCAGAAGAGAAATCAAATCTAGTCTCTGCCTTTACCAAGTTCCTGGGTTTGCCAAGTCTACAGTGGATGGAGAGATGAACAAGATGAACTGGAGTGCATACCATTGTTTTCAGTACCTACACAACAGTACAGTTATTACACACAACCTTAAAAGCTAAGGCAAAAGGCACTTTGACAACTGAGCCACCCAGGCGTCCCCCAAAAGGCATTTTGAGATCAGCAAATAAGTCATCCTTCCACTTGAAAGCCGGGAAAGAATCACTTGGTTCTTTTTTCAGAATATTCTCTAGGAGGCTGGATACGAAGTCTCATCCCATAAAGCAGACCCAGGGAAGCTCCCAGTCACAACCACTGGTCCTCAGCTGAGAGAACATGGAGTATCCATATCCTGAGCACAGGGTAGTTCATGCTCTCCAGGCTGTGACCTAAGGATCCTTCCTTAGGTGGGCTCCCAGACACAGGGCTGTCCCAGAACCTTCTGCCCCAGCTGCGACCATTCAAACTCATTTGGAAAGGTAAGAACCTCAACCAGAGACATGTATAATCCAATGAACAGGCTCAAGGTATAATTGGTATCCCCTCTAAAGGCCATCTTTTCAGGCAAACAGTCAGACCAGACCACCTCTGCTTCTTATTTTATTTTTTTTAAAGATTTTATTTATTTATTTGACAGAGACAGCCAGCGAGAGAGGGAACATAAGCAGGGGGAGTGGGAAAGGAAGCAGCAGGCTCATAGCGGAGGAGCCTGATGTGGGGCTCGATCCCATAACACCGGGATCACGCCCTGAGCCGAAGGCAGACGCTTAAGCGCTGTGCCACCCAGGCACCCCTGCTTCTTATTTTAGAGCCCCCTTCAAAGAACTGTCCCGAGCTCAAATGTCACCTTGTATTTGATACCCGACCTGATCCCCACGGTTGGAGGTAACTGGTTTTTCTTCAGTACCTGACCCATAGGAATTACGAGACTCCTTCCGTTTACCGAATGTTAAAAAGGACCTCTGTCCTAGGCCAGGTCACACTTAGGAAGAGGACAGGTGTCCTGCTTTCGGAGAGCTCACAGTCTGGAAGGAGATCAAGCATGGCCACAGGTTATGGTGAAAATTACCATTCTTTTTTTTTTTTTTTTATGAATATATTCCCTTTTGTGTGACTATGTTGTGGTTGAAGTTCCGGGATTCTAGACAGGTATTTGGTGTTTTGTTGTTGCTGTTGTTTTTAAAGATTTTATCTTATTTATTTGACAGAGAGAGAGAGAGAGACAGCCAGCGAGAGAGGGAACACAAGCAGGGGGAGTGGGAGAGGGAGAAGCAGCCTCCCAGCAGAGAAGCCTGACGTGGGGCTCGATCCCAGAACTCCGGGATCACGCCCTGAGCCGAAGGCAGACGCTTAACGACTGAGCCACCCAGGCGCCCCGAGAATTACCATTCTAGATGCTGTCAGAGAAAGAGAAGAGGGGCTGGCAGAAGACAACCTCCACCCCAAGGGCCCAGAGATGCCTGCTTGTTGTGGTATCATTTGAGCCAAGCCTTGAAGGACAGGCAAGATCTGTCCACATATAAACAGAACAAGAGGATCCCGGGCAAAGAGAAAGGCATGAATGAAGCATTTGGCTAGGAAATTCATCATGGGGTGGGCACAGGAAACAGCCCAGCTGAGCCGCTAAAGGGAAAATGGCAATAAATCAGGTTGGTAAAGTAGAACCAAACCAGAATGTCAAGAAATCTAAATGCCAGGCTGAAGAGTTATTAGGTCTGAGGTTCTCAAGGCAGAATAAACACACCTTCTTCTTAGGGACTTTATTGGTGCCACCCGGGTCTTAAACAAATTACTCTGTGTGTGTGTGTGTGTGTGTGTGTGTGTGTGTGTATGTGTGTGTGTTACGGGCAAATGCAAGATACTACATCTTCCATCCTAACCCAAAGAACCAGGGATGTAGCGAACACCATTACTCATGAGGTGTGTTACACTCCGTGAGGGTGCTGGGGCAGAAACCAAGTGGAGAACCAACAAGTTTAGACTTTCCGTGGCATCTGCATATATCTTTAGGAGCCCATGCATTGTCAGGAGAAAAACCCCAGTGAACAATTACTAGGGACAGAGTGAGCAGGATGGATTGGCACAGCCAAAGCCAGTCTGATGACCCTCATCAGGATTCTAGCCAAGTCTCAGAAAGCACCTACCTCCAAAGCCAGGCAAGGAGGAGGCAAGAGGGCACATTTCAGGGGCGCTGCTCTCAGGGTTAGCAGTGCCAACCAAAACGTGGCATCCTGGGCACCTCTCTTGCCTCACCCCAGCCCTGACCCTGCGACTTTGCAAATTCTGGGATCTGCCTGCGTTGGGCATCTATTTTTAAAGAAAGAGAGGAGGGGAGGGGGTCAGCTCAATAGAAGCTTCCAGTGAGTGGATACAGCACAGGCTGCAGCGGACGCCATCCCCCCTCATAGAAGCACAATCACGCAGCTCTGATGGACAGGCGGGGCCGCAGGAGGCCACCTGCCCGACACACTCACCTGGACAGTCGGCTTCGTCGCTCTCATCCTCACAAGTCACCCAGCCGTCACACTGCCAGGGGAGGGGGATGCACTGGATGGCGCCGCTGCGACAGGCAAACTGCCCAGGGTTGCACCGCAGCTCTGTGGAACCAAAGGGCAAGAGGCCGTTGAGGAAGCGGCAGCAGCAGTGGAGACCTGGGACAGCCAGGCCTGCCGCCGCCCGGGCCCAGCAGCGCGGCCTGACTCGGGCAGCCTGTCCACGGCCCGCCTCCTCAGGGGCCTGCGCGTGGGCCCGAACAAGGAGCCAGGAGCCGTGCCCACCACGACACGAGTCCCCGGAGCAATGCACCCCCAAGACATCGCTCTTTATGTGCCACCTCAAACACACTTGCCACGTTTCTGCTGAGCCAGGCTCTGCGCTAGACTACAGAGGTCACAAGAGGGCACGCCTCCCACCGCAGGAGGGATTCTGGGTCAACAGGAAAGACACACACACGTTTCTGACAAAGAGCAAATCAGGAGGGCGCACCACAGAGTGCTCAAACAGCACGAAGGAAGGAGAAACTGCCTGCACCTGAGGGGCTCTGGATCCTTCTGAGAGAAGGAGGGATGTAAACAGGGTTCCCAAGGTAGGCTGATGGTTTCAATGGACACATATAATGTAATAGGAAGGGAGAAAACATTCCAGAAAAAGTAAAGCTTACAGAAATGTCACGGGGCAGGAAAACATGCCAAGTAGACGGTGTGCGAGCTGACAGACGGGAAATCACTGGAGGTAAGATCAGAAATATAAAAAGGGTCAGACTGTGGAGGCTCTGAGGGTACGATAATTCTGACCTTTACTAGGAATGTTATAGGGAGCCAGAGGTTATTTAGTTAGTAAGTAACATGATGAGATCTGTGTTTTAAGCAAGGCGGAACTGGCAATGGTTTCTGGAAGCAACTGTAATAGGGGGAACCACACGAAAATAATCAAATAACTCCGTAAAGTGAGGACTTAAATTGAGGCAGCGTTGGCAAATCATAGTCTTCGGGCCAACTCCTGCCCTTCCCACTTGTTTTTTAAATAAAGTTTTATTGGAACATGGCCACGAATATGTATCGTCCGTGGCTGCTTTTGAGCTACAACAGCGAAGTTGGAATCAATGACTAAGAGAGACTAAATGACCCACACAGGCAAAAGTATTTCCTCTGGTCCTTCAAACCACACTTGTGAAGTGAGGTGACAGCTGCTACCTAGACAAACATGGAACCAAGGAAAAGCACTGAGGTGTGCGGGATGAAGTCCTGCACACGAACATGATAACACAGGAAGAAGAAACAAACAGAGCTCTCTTACCATGGGCCTGCTCGCTCTGTGGTCTTCCTTGTCCTGGAATCACTCCACTGAAATCCAGGAAGAAAAAGGAAATACCCCTACCCCTGAGTCCTGTCCCATCACTGGTCTAAGTAACCAGAGCCAAGCATCACTCTAATTAACCAAGGTAGATGAACCTACCAAATTAGGCAGGACATAGAAGCTAGGCCTCGGCCCTCCCCACACCACCACCCCAGGACGCCACGCAGGGAACCATGTACCAGAGCATCAGTACCTTCACCAGAGAGCCTCTTCAGAGTGCTCGGCAAGGAGAGACAACCCACATCACCCCCAGGGTCAGGCATATGTCTGGGAGTCTTCCACTCTGAGGCAGGGAAGGGAGGAAGGGCCAGGGAAAGGAATCACGGATCCAGTGTTCACTCTTCTCCACCTGCCACTACACACTGTGGTCAATCAATCAATCTCACCATAAGGAAAGCCTCTGGTAAATATGTGACATGGACAAAAGAGTCACAATGCTGTATGTGTATTTTATAAAGCTTTCCGGCCAAGATGGGAGTTACAGGGATAGATTTAACTGCCCACCTGAAACAACTGGGAGAAAAAAAAGGGACAAAATATTAGGAAACAGCAGTTCTCCAGACACTGTCATCAAGCAACAAAGAATAGTGATCCCTGAGTCAGGGAACATGTGAAGTGAGCCTTACTGCCTCAAGAACATTTCCAGGCTACAAAACAGGGAAAGGGACTCCAGGGGGTGCAGAAGACTCTTTGAGGTAAGTGGATGCAGCTAAAAATTGGGGGAAATCAAGGCAGGTAGCACTCACAGGACAGCTCTGAAGAGTCCTGGAGAAGAGACAGTGGCCCAAAAGTAAGACTCCAGAGATCTAGAAAGGAACCCCTCAGGGAATGAAGCAGAGTACTGATCAGTGTGTGGTGTGAGGAAACTACCCCAGGTCACCCTTTAGGATAGCATGGAAACAATAATCGAAGTTCAGCAGGACCATAAACAGTGCCTGTTCTCAGAAGCCAGTCTGGAAAAACTCATAACCTGTGGGGCACTGAATCAAGTACTCAGAAGAGTCCTGCCTTGTTAGTGGAGAAAAATGAATTCCAGACTAAACGCAGCCTAACAACAATTAAAAGCCAACAGCTAAAAGGTTCAAACAGTTTCCAAGTCACATCCTAGAACAAAGCTCGAGAATATTTATAGGAAGGCAAAAATACACAGTAACCAAAAAAGGCAAAACTCACAAAGTCTGGCACTCAATAAAAAAATTACCAGACATGCAAAGAAACAGGAAATTATGACCAAAATGAAAAGAAACTCAATCAAAACTGACTCAGAAAAGGAACAAATGATAGAGTAGACAAGGACATTGAAGTTAAAACTGTGTCCCAAATGCTCAAGAAGCTAGAGGAAAAATCAAACATGTTCAATAGACATGGAAGACTTTAAGAAAGAGGCAAATCCACTCCTAGAGATGAAAACGGCAAGGCACAGGACGAACAGACTCCGTTTCAGAGGAAAAAATGAATGACTTGACCACAACAGCAGATACTCTGAAACACTGAAAGAAAGGCTAGAAAACAATGAACTGTGAGCTGTGTGATACACAGACTTGGGGGGTGGGGAGACAGACAAAATATTTGAAGAAACAATAACAAAAACATTTCCCAATTCGATGAAACCCCACAGATCCAAGTCACTCAGTGAACCCCAAACATAAGAAATAGAAAGAAAACTACTCCAAGGCACATCACAATCAAATTGCTTAAAACCAGTGATAAAGAGAAAATCTTAAGAGTAGCCAGAGAAAAAAAGACGTATTCCGCAGAGGAAAACAAACAAACATGACGGCAGATTTCTTGTTAGAAACAATACAAGCTGGAAGATGGTGGAGCAACATTTTGAAGTTCTGAAAACAAAAAAAGGAGTCAACCTAGAATTATTTAAAGCAAAAACATGTATCCTACATTGCGGAAGTAGAACTTCGACAATGCCAGCACGAAAGCTGGGAAGGGAGGAGAAGCACACCATCTCAAGCCTCTCATACTATACGTAAAGCAGTCTGTCCTGCGAAGGTCAGCTGCAGGGTGTTCAAGATGAATACCACAAAGCCAGCTCGAGTTTTTAACAAATAAGTCAAAGAAGATGACAAAATGGAATAAAAACACTCAATCCAAAAGGCAGAAAGAAAAAGAAAACAAGGGGCGCCTGGGTGGCGCAGTCGTTAAGCGTCTGCCTTCGGCTCAGGGCGTGATCCCGGCGTTCTGGGATCGAGCCCCACATCAGGCTCCTCCACTATGAGCCTGCTTCTTCCTCTCCCACTCCCCCTGCTTGTGTTCCCTCTCTCGCTGGCTGTCTCTATCTCTGTCGAATAAATAAATAAAATCTTAAAAAAAAAAAAAAGAAAGAAAAAGAAAACAAACAGATGGTACAAAGAGAAAACAACAAAACGGCAAATTTTAATTAATTCTGCCTTATTAATAAATAGATGAGGTGATCTAAACACCCCAGTTAAAAAGCAGAATTTTCACACAGGTAAAAAAACAAGACCCAGTTACATACTGTCTAAAAGAAACCCACTTTATAGAAGGACATACTTAGGTAAAAATAAAAGAATGGAAAAAGATACACCGTGCTAACACTGATCAAAAGAAAGCTGGAATAGCCAAATTAATATTACACAAAGTAGACTTCAGAGCAAATATTACCAGGAATAAAGAAGGTCATTTAATAATGACAAAAGACAAAATAATCCTAAAATGTTTATGCATCTATAGCAGAGCTTTAAAATATGAAGGAAAAACTGCTATCATTGACAAATTCACAACTAATTTCCATCCCCTCTCCCAATTACTGATAGAAGAAGCAGACAGGAAATCAGCAAGGATACAGATAACCTGAACACCACCAACCGACATTTCCAGAACTCTCTGGCCAACAACAGCAGAATACACATTATTTTCATAAGCGTGTATAACATTTACCGTAATAGACAATATTACGGGCCACAAAACAAATTGCCAATAAATTTATGATGATTCAAAGCATACAGAGTATGTTGTTTAGCCACAACGGAATTAAATTAAAAATCAATGGCAGAAAGATATCTGGAAAATCCCCCAACTATATGGAAACAATTGACACACTTCCAAATAGCCTATGGGTCAAAGAAGAAATGAAAAGGGAAATTAGAAAGCATTTTAAATTGATGAAAATTTGTGGGACACAACTAAAACAGGTCCCAGAGGCAAATGTACTGCATTAAACTCCTGTATCAGAAAAGAAGGTCTCGAATCAGTAATCTCAGCTTCTTCTTTAAGAAATTAGAAAAGCAAAGCAAATGAAACCCAAAGCAAACAGCAGAAAAGAAATTATGAAGATTGGAGTGGAAATATACAAAACAGAGTATTAGAGAAAATAATGAAAACAAAAGCTGTTTTTCTATAAGATTAATAACATTAATAAACCTCTAGTCAAGACTCAGGAAAAAATTAAGAACACAAAATACCACTGTCATGATATCACTAGGATTTCAGAGATTTTAAATAGGATAATAAGGGGAAAATAATAAGGCAATAGTACAAACAACTTTATATCAGTAAGTTCAACAACTTAGATAAAATAAATTCCTTGAAAAGCACAAACTACCAAAGCTCACTCAAAAAGGCAGCCCAGACACCTGAGTGACCTTATAGCTACGTAAGAAACTGAATTTTTAGTTGAAGCCTAAGAAAATTCCAAACCCCGATGGCTTCCCTGGGAAATTCTACCACATATTTAAGGAATAAATAAGACCAACACTTTTTTTTCTTAGAATTTTATTTATTTATTTATTTATTTATTTATTTATTTATTTATTTATTAGAGAGAGAGCATGAGCGAGCAAGCAGGGGAAGGAGCGGGGCAGGGGGGCGGCCGGGGAATCCCAAGCAGACCCCACGAGCTGAGTGTGGAGCCTGTTGCGTGGCTCGATCCCACGACCCCAAGACCACAACCGGAGCTGAAACCAAGAGCCCAACCAACTGTGCAACCCAGGTGCCCCAAAATAAGACCAGCTCTATACAAACTGTTCCAGAAATTAAAATATTTAAAATTGCCTTAACAACTGCATCAAAAAAATAGGAAATACTTAGGGATAAATCTAATGACAGATGTACAAGTCCTATACATTCAAAATATGTATGAAATATAGTATGAAATTGCTAAGAGAAATTTTTTAAAGACCTAAACCCATGGGGACATATGAAGTGTTCACGGATCAACAGACCAAATGTCGTTAAGATACCAATTCTAGGGGCACCAGGGTGGCTCAGTTGGTTGAGTGACTCTTGGTTTCAGCTCAGGTCATGATCTCAGGGTCCTGGAATTGAGCCCCACACTGGGTTCCCCACTCAGTGGAGAGTCTGCTTGAGGATTCTCTCTCTCTTCCCCTGTTCATGCTCTCTTGCTCAAAAATAAATAAATAAATCTTAAAAAAAAAAAAAGATACCCATTCTACCCACATCCATCTACAGATTCAATCCAATCCCATCAATATTCATTCCAGCAAGCCTTTTTGTAGAAATTGACAAAACGACTCGAAAATTCGAATGAAAATGAAAAGGACTTAAAATACCTAAAACAACTTTGGAAAGGAAGAACAAAGTTGGAGGACTTATACTATTTGACTTCAAGAATTACTGTAAAGGTACGGTAATCAAGATAGTATGCCATAAGCATCAAAGACAGGCATCAAGATCAATGGAACCAGAGTACAGTCTACAAGATCAATAGGCCCATGTATGTGGTGGTAATTTATAACCAAGGTACAAAGGCAATTCCCTGGAGAAAGAACAGTCCCTTCAACAAATGGTCCTGCGACAACTGTGGATATCCATCAAAAAAGAAAGAAAGAAGAAAGAAAGAATTTTGATCCATTCCTTGTACCAAAAACTAACTCAAAATAGATCATAGACCTAAAACTATAAAACTTATAAGAAAACACAGGAGAAAATCTTTGTGATGTTGGGCTAGGCAAAGATTTCTTAGATACATATAGCCAAAGCATGATCCATAAAAGAAAAAGTTGATAAATTGGGCTTCATCAACATTGAGAACTTTTCTTCTTCAAAGATACTGTGAAAAGAATGAAAAGACAAGTCACATACTATGAGAAAACATTTGTAAATCAAATATCTGACAAAGGGCTTGTACCCAAAAAGTATAAAGAACTCTCAAATGTCAATAATAATAAAACAACCTACGTAATTTTAAAGTGGCAAAATATTTTAAAGCACATTTAACCAAACAAGATACACAGATGGCACATAAGCACATAAAAGATATTCAACATTAGTCACTAAGGAAATGCAAATTAAAACCATAATGAGCTACCATTACACACTTATTAGAATGGCTAAAATTAAAAAGAATGGGGGCGCCTGGGTGGCACAGCGGTTAAGCGTCTGCCTTCGGCTCGGGGCGTGATCCCGGCGTTGTGGGATCGAGCCCCACAACAGGCTCCTCCGCTATGAGCCTGCTTCTTCCTCTCCCACTCCCCCTGCTTGTGTTCCCTCTTGCTGGCTGTCTCTATCTCTGTCGAATAAATAAATAAAATCTTAAAAAAAAAAAATTAAAAAGAATGACGATATCAAGTGTTGACAAGTATGCGAAATAACTGGAACCCTGCTACACTGCTAGTACGAATGTAAAATTGTACAACTACTTTGGAAAACAATTTGACATTTTATAGAAAGCTGAATATACACCCATTATATGACCCAGTCATTCCACTTCCAGGCATTTACCCAAGAGAAAGGAAAGTTACATGTCCATACAAAGAGTAATTTTATTTGTAACAGCCAAAAGCTAGAAACACGTATGTCCAAAATAAGTGAATGGATAAACGAATTGCAGTACTGTGGACTATTTACTCAGCAATAAAAAGGAAGGAGCCGGATGCCTGGGGGGCTCAGTCGGTAAAGCGTCAGCCTTCAGCTCAGGTCACGATCCCAGGGTCCTGGCATCCAGTGCTGCGTCGGGCTCCCTGCTCAGCGGGGAGTCTGCTTCTCCCTCTACACCCTCCCCCCCATGCTCGTGTGCTCTCTCTCTCTCTCACACACACACACACACAAACAAAAGGAATGAGCTGTTGATACGCGCAGAAACATGTTTTTTTTTTAAAAAGCGGCCAGCTATAGATTTTGCCAAACCCTGTCCTAGAGTGTAAGCGTAGGGATAAATCTTTATCCTCCACCCCATACCCAGCACCCAGCACAGGGGGGCACTCACTAAATGTCAGATGAACCGAACTGCTCACAGATCTTCCTCTATCCTTTAAGTCTATAGCAAAGTGTCAAAAGTTCTCTGATATCCCCAGGAAAGGTCCTCTCCCTTCCTGACTCACCTGTAGTACAGGAGCTCTTCTGACAGCAGTCCCATGTGTGAGTCACTGGTTAATACATGTGAATTGCTCATTCAAAAAATATTTACCAAGCGCCACTTTGTGCCAGGCAAGTGTCCTGGGCCAGAGTGGTAAACAAAGCAGGTAGACCTGGGACATGACGGAGCTTGCTTCGTGTGGCGGGGACTGACACACAGTTGCTTGGTAGGTCAGCCAGCAATTCTGCTGGGTCCTACTAACATAATTCAAGCTGCAAATCAACATTGCTTTTCCTTTTCTTCCTCAATATCCTCTTAAGTCCCTTTGTAAAGCGTCCGGCACAATTTCTGCCACCTCTAAAGTTGTTCAACAACAGTCACAACCTCTGCCCCCTACAGGCTTTGCCAAGGGCCTGCCCCAAACCTTTCTTGTGATGCCTATCTCCTGGCTAGCAAATGGGAGACACAGACAGGCCATTCCTAGCCAAGGGATTGTTGACACTTTTCAAAATAACCCATGCCCTAAACTCTGTAAGTGCAAGGCCACAGAACCAAAATGAGAACTTCGCACTAAGCAGTTCTCAAACATTTTCATTCCCAAACCCCCTTATGCACATGAAATTTCTGAGGACCCCAAAGATCTTTGGTTTCTGTGGGTTATATCTATCAACATATACTGTATATGTATACTGTACTGTAACAGAAACATATACTGTATTAGAAATTAAAACCAAGGAATTTTGTAAACACCAGGTTCCCAAACATACACTCAAAGGTTAAAACACATATGACCTGGCAATTCCACTCCTAGCTATATGCCCAAAAGGAGTGAAGGCAGGGACTCAGACGCCTGTACACTGATGCTCACAGCAGCATTACTCACAATAGCCAAAAGGTGTAACAACCCAAGCATTCACCAACATCAATAAACACGTGGTATATCTATTCAATGGAATATCATCAGGTCATAAAAAGGAAAGAAATTCTGACAAGTGCTACAGCGAGGACGGACCTGGAGGACACCGTGCTCAGTGAAACAAGCCAGACACAAAAGGACAAATACTGTACGATTCCACTTATGCGAGGTGCCGCAGAGGAGTCAAATTCAGACACAGAAAGGAGCGCACAGATTACCAGGGCCTGGGGGAAGGGGAACGGAGAGTTGTCTAATGGGGATAGAGTTTCAGTTTGGGAAGATGAAAAGAATTCTGGAGAGGGATGGTGGGGACAGTGGCACAGCAGTGTCAATGTACTTACTGCCGCTGAAGTGTACGCTTAAAAATGGCTACAGTGGTAAATTTTATGTTATGTGGGTTTTACCACAGCTTTTTAAAAAATCCTTTAAAAAAGAGAGAGACAGAGACAGAGAGGGAGAGAGAATCCCAAGCACGCAACCCATTAGCCATCAATCACATGTCAAGTGGCCTCTGGCAATGCCACTGCTCACTGGTGAGAGAATGAAAGAGGCTAACCACCCCTTGCTATTATTATGAAAATGGTTTTGACCTTGCAGAGCCCCCAGAGACAAGCAACGTTTGGGAATTAGAGGATTCGGGGCCTGCAGAAATTTAGAAGCCTCTGCAATACAGATTCTCTCTCTGGATTCAATTTCTTCGTCAGCAAGCGTTGGCCTCATTTTAAATTATGTAAGCTGAGCTGTCTCAAATTACTGTGTGAAATTTAGTATGCGGCCTTAATTGTTTGGAATCAGTTTCTCCTAACATCTGTCCACAGAGAAACAGAGGAAGACAGGGAAGAGCGGAAGCACTCATGTCCACAGCCACAAAGCTCTGGAAATCGAAAATCTCCAGCCAGGAAATGCAAGAGAGAATTGCATCCCATCTCCTCCCACTGCCCCCAGCCGGCTCCGAGGGTCTGCACAGGGCAGAGGTGCACCCTCAGACACAGCCCTCCATGCCTTGCTGGAGTGCCCACCCAGGCACCAGGAGGCCCCAGTCTCTTAGCAGACCCGCTCCCAGGTGGGCAGTGCAGCCTCCATCACACAGCTCAGACATTCTTCCTTGGAAAGAGCAAGAGCTGCTTCCCTGGGTCTCATTCCACCCCCACCCAAGGCAGGACTGGGACAGGGATATTTATCCGGCACCGCACCACACACCAGCGGCAGAGGGGAAAGAGGATCTGAAAATAAGGCTCTGCTGTGTAAGTGCCAGGACAGGTCTAGGAGAATGGCTCCTGTGGGATGCTGGGTCCTGTCCAGCACCATGTCAGGAACTTGTTGTTCCCTGGCTGGAACTTGAGCCAGGCACGTTGCTCTGGACACCCTCAGGAGGGGACAGAGATCACTGTGGACAGCTCAGATCACTAACATACAAAACACAGGGCATACCTGCTAAAAGGGCCTTCTGAAGTAGTCACCTGTGTCCTCAGGTAAGAGTATAAGAATAAGGGGCTTGAACAAGGCCTCAGGATGGGCAGCACGTGCACCACCAGAGACCACAGGGAAAGCCTACAGGGAAAGCCTACAGGTCAAGGGTACAGCCTGGACCAGTGCCACCAAAGCAGGAAAGGAGCTCTCTGCTTGGCAGGGGCTCAGCAGGAGATAAGACTAAAAGGCACTGGGGGGCAAGCTGGCCTCACGGGATGTGCTATGGCTCCAGGACTGGATGCTGCAGGCAGTGGAGACCTCCAGCAGAACACTGATCGGCAGCAGGAGAGAATGGTTCTGGGAGGGCAGAACTAGGAGATGAGGACAGCATTACCAGGCATTCGGAATGGTTCCCAGGAGATCATTCTAGAATAAACCATGATTAAATTATAAACTTGTTGCCTTCTCTACAGTGTTTTAAATGCCATTTGTCCTTTCACGAGGCAAACGGCCACCTCCATCCAGCCTTCCCCCAACGACCCCTCCATTCAGGTTCTTGGGACCCCTGGAGCTCAGCAGTCCCTACAGTCACCCCTGCAACCCCGTCAGCCCCTCTCCCAGTGGCTGTCACTTCATGGCACCAGTGAGATTGCCTGTAACCTCCCTGCTTCCTGACACAATGTGGCAGCCCTCAGCTGCTGAACAGTTTCATGTCTTCTGCCACCTGGAACGATTCTGTGAGGCCCTCTGAAGAGGCACATGCTCTCCGAGGGATCCACCTGGAGAAACGGAAGATGCGAGCAGAGTGCTGGGACCTGGGGCTTCTGCACAGCACAGCCTGCCATGGGGCTCAGCAGCGAAGCCCAGTCAAGGCTGCTGTTAACGGGAGCGCTGGGCATTCCTCAGCTCTGGCAGGCATCAGGGTTACAGCAGGAAGGACAGAGTATCTGAATGTCAACACTGCAAGGAACTCAGAGACCAGCTGGCCCCGTGATTCTCACACATGAGGGCCTAGCATCCAAGGGGGAGTGGGATGTGTGTGGCTCATGAAGACTACAGTATGGAAGTTTTACTAGTAAAATTTAAATTAGGAAGGCCAGAAGCTGCTCTATTTATCAGAAAATCCATCTAGTCTAGTCAGCTCATTTCACAAAAGGGCTGACCCGCCTGCTCCATTCGTACGGCAAGTCAACAGCAGCAGAACAGGAACCAGAAGGCAGGCTCTGGCTCCTCCGCCCAGATCTCTATCCCAAAACCAGCTCGACTAAGTGGGAATCAGGTCTCAGGTCAGGAATCACAGCCACCCCCAACAGGATGCCCTGCATTCTGATTTGGGGCGTGGCTAACCCATCCTTCCTCAGAGGGCTGGGCCCAAACTTTCCAATTCTGACCCATTTTCCCTTTGTTAAGACAAAAAACACAGGACTTATGAAATGTAGTGCCTCTGTGGAGGTCAGCAATACAAACCCCAGAGACGAGGAGTGTCTGACTACTGGATAGGGACCTACAGGGCCAGGTATGTACCAAAATACTGTGGTTTTGAAATACAGCCAAAATTCTTTGCTATGCTTTCCAAAATGCCAGTTGCTCCCTACTCACTGTGACCACCAAACCCATTTCCAAACTGCCCTGAATCACCCTCAGTCAGCCCTCCACATGGGAGGGGAGACTCATCTGACTGCTGAGTCTGAGTGAGGACATCCCCTGCTCTCCTGTCACCCTGCCAGGCAGGTGACCCAGCTCCGCTGTGACAGCTGACGGGGGGTGGGAGGTGGGAAAGGCTGCCATGCTAGGGGAAGCCACTTTCTCCTATCAGCCAAGGAGTCACAAGGCTGATGCTAGAAACCACCACAGCAGAACAAAGTGACAAGGCCCAAACTTCAGTATTTACTTTTTACAAGTCACAAGCATTTTCTACACCTGGGAGATGGACTGACCGTCACTTACGGTATCTTCTATCTTCAGATACTGCCCAACTGGGACACTGGCTCATTGCCTTGCCTTGTCCTCCAGCTTCTTCTTAAGTAGATGTCTGGGGAAGAAGGCCCTGCTTAAAGTAAGTCATCTTAGAAGAGGAGGGGGAGGCCCAAAGGAAAAGGATGTGACTGGACAAGATGAAAGAGGAGAGAGAGGCAGGTTCACCAAGCATCTCTATTAAATGAATGACACTTTGAAGAAAAGAACAGCAACCAGCAATCAGTCTATATTTTACGGAGGCTGGGGTGGGGGACGGTTCGAATGTGGGAATAAGACCAGGGCAAGAGGGTGGGGTAGAGCTGGAGTAATAGCTATCTTGCATCTGATGTAACATCCATTGGCTGTTTCATCCACCACTCAGACCACATTTTGATGACAACCATAGTACAATATAACCAGTTCATTCCAAGAGAAACAGCTGGAGCAAGATCAGCTTCCTGTGTGTTCATTTTGCATGCGCCAGGCAGTGTACCAAATGCCTCGAATGCATTATTATATTTAAATCCTTAAGACAAAACTGTTAGCACAGTCTTGTACCTCTTGCAGGCCCGGCACTGCTAGATGAAAGCAAGAAGAGCACACGGTCTTTGCCTTCACAGAGCTCAGTCTAGTAAGGAAGCAGAAGATCTTCACTACCTCGGGGCAGCAAAGAGTTCTTAGAGAAACACAGAAAATGTAAATGGAAAAGAAAAAAACTGATAAACTTCAAAATTTAAAACTTCTTTGATCGAAAGTGTGGTGAAGATATATAGATCAATGGAACAGAAAAATACAGAGCCCAGAAATAGACCCACATAAACGTGGCCAACTGATTTTTGATAAAGGTGCAAAGACAATTCAGTGGGAAAAAGCAGCCTTCAGCAAGTGGTGGTGGAACAACTAGACATACCCATATCAAAAACTGAACCTCACATTGGATACAGAAATTAACTCAAAACAGACCAAAGACTTACATGTAAAATCTAACCCTATAAAACTTCTGGCAGAAAAATAATAAAATCTTTCTGAACTTGGGTTAGGCAAAGTACTTACATCTCTAAAAGCATGATCTATATTAGAAAACAATGTTATAAACTAAAATTCATCAAAAAACCAGTGGTTATGAGGTGGAAACCTCAAGGTAGGAAGAGGGGCTGACTACAAAGTGGCAGCATGAGGGAATTTTGGGGTGATGGAACTGTGTTCTGCATCTTCTGTGTGGGATTGGTTACATGACCCTACACATTTGTCAAAGCTCAAAGAATGATATACCAAAAAGGAATTTTAGTGTACTAAGTTAAAAAATAAAACACATACTTTTAAAAGTACAGTTAAGCAAGAATAAAAATAAACAACAATATAAAAGAAAAAAAGTACAGTTAAGCAAATGAATGGGTAAGTCACTAACTAAGAGAAAACACTTGCAACACCCAAGTCTTTTTAAAAATCTTTTATCTGGAATATACAAAAAACTCCTACAATAAATAAAAAATATAGATAATAAAAGAGCAAACAATCTCATAAAAAATGGGCAAAAGATTTGAACAGAAACTTCTCAAAAGAAGATATATGAATGGCTAACAAGGACATAAAAAAAATGTCCAACATCATCACTCACAGGAAAAGGCAATTAAAACCACATGAGGGAGGCGCCTGGGTGGCACAGCGGTTAAGCGTCTGCCTTCGGCTCAGGGCGTGATCCCAGCGTTGTGGGATCGAGCCCCACATCAGGCTCCTCTGCTGGGAGCCTGCTTCTTCCTCTCCCACTCCCCCTGCTTGTGTTCCCTCTCTCGCTGGCTGTCTCTGTCTGTCGAATAAATAAATAAAATCTTTAAAAAAAACAACAACAACACATGAGGTACTACTACACAATAGAAAGGCTAAACTTTAAAAGTCTGACAACATAAAATGTTGGTGAGACTGTGGAGCAACTGGAACTCTTACACAATACTGATGGGAATGTAAAATAGCACAACCACTCTACAATTAGGCAAGAAAAAGAAATAAAAGACATCCAAACTGGAAAGGAAAAAGTGAAATTACATCTGTTTGCAGAATACATGATCTAAAGATTCCACCAAAAAAAAAAGTGTTAGAATAAATTCAGCAGAGTCATAGGACACAAAAATTAACACACAAAAATCAGTTGTATTTCTATACATTGACATGAACAACTTGAAAAGGAAATTAAGAAAACAATTCTACTTACAAGAGCATCAAAAAGAACAAAATACTTAGGAATAAATCTTACCCAAGGAGATGATATACCAGTATACCAAAAACTACAAAACACTGCTAAAATTAAAGATGACACAAATAATGGAAAGACATACCATGCTCATGAAATGGAAGACTTAAGACGTCAATATAAACTAAGCAATCTTTATCAAAATGCCAATGACTTTTTTTTTTGCCAAAATAGAAAAATCTATCCTAAAATTAGTATGGAATCTCAAATGACCCCGAATAGCCAAAAGAATCTTGAGGAAGAAAAACAAAGTTGGAGGCCTCACACTTCCTTATTACAAAACATATTACAAAATTCCAGTAATCAAAACAGCATGCTACTGGCAACAACACAGATATATAGGCCAATGAAACAGAACAGAGAGCCCTGAAATAAACTCTCACTTAAGAGTGTATTATTTAGAAATGATTTCTTGGATATGATACCATAAGAACAGGCAACAAAAGCAAGAGTAAACAAAAGAACTACATCAAACTTAAAGAAATAACAAAGTGAAAAGACAACCTACAGAATGAAAAAAAAAATTACAAATCATGTATCTGATAAGAGATTAGTATCCAGCATATATAAAGAACTCCTACAATTTAACAACAAAAATACACACAATACAATTTAAAAATGAGCAAAGGGGGGCACCTAGGTGGTGCAGTTGGTTAAGTATCTGACTCTTGGCTCCCGCTCAGGTCGTGAGATCAAGCCCTGAGTCGGACTCCACACTCAGCCCAGAGTCTGCTTAAGTTCTCTCTCCCTCTGCCCCTCCACCACACCACATGTGCGAGCATGCACACCCCCCCAATAAATAAAAATTTTAAAAATTAAAAAAAAAATGGGCAAAGGATGTGAGTTAGACATTTCTCCAAAGAAAATATACAAATAGCCAACAAGAATATGACAAGATGTTCAACATCACTAATCATTAGAGAAATGCAAATCAAAACCATACAAGATACTACCACATACCCTCTAGGATGATGAGAGAGAGAGAGAGAGAGAGAGGAAGAAAGGAAGAAAGGAAGAAAGAAAGGGAGGGAGGGAGGAAGGGAGGGAGGGAGGGAGGGAGGGAGGGAGGAAGGAAGGAAGGAAGGAAGGAAGGAAGGAAGGAAGGAAGGAAGGAAGGAGGAAAGAAAGAAAAAATAACAAGTGTTGGCAAGAATACAGAGAAACTAGAACCCTTGTGCGCTACTGGTAGGATTGTAAAATGGTGCAGTCACCATGGAAAACAGTATGGAGGCTCCACAGTGAATTAAAAATAAAATTACCATATGATTCAGCAATCCCAATTCTGGATATATATCCAAAGGAACTGAAAACGGGACCTTAAAGAGATATTTGCACACCCATGTTCATAGCAGCATTATTTACAATGGTCAAGAGGCAGAAGCCTCTTAGATGACTCATAGATGAATGGATAAATAAAATGTGGTATATTCATACAGTTTAATATTATTCAACCTTAAGAAGGAAATTCTCTCATGCTACAACCTGGATGAACCTTGAAGACATTATGCTATGTGAAATAAACCAATTACAGAAAGACATATACTGCATGATTCCCCACTTATATGAGGTTTCTAAGTAGTCGAACTCTCAGAAAATGGAATGCCATGAGCTGGGGGTGGGGGGAGGAAAAGGGAAGTTATTGTTCAGTGGGTTAATGAGTTCCAGTTTTGCAAGATGAAAAAGTTCAAGATCCATTGCCCAACAGGGTGCATTTCGTTAACACTACTGTACACTTAAAAATGGTGAAGATGGTGTATATTATGTTCTTTACCACAACTTGAAAATTTAAAAAAACAAACAACCTAAACTTTGTTTCCCTGGATCCAGTTAACAGTCCTCTGAGGCCAGTTTTATTGCGATCCCCACTTAGAGAAAACAAGATGAGGTCTCCTCCTATCCCTCCCGGGGCCAGTTTCCGGTATGTACAATGAGGTGACAGTGGCCGTGCCTAACCCTCGCAAGCACAGACGAGACACGGAGGGATTTTAAAGTCACAAGGGAAATATTAACACCGGATAAACTCCTGCAAGAAAACAGGCCTGGAAGTCTGAGGCACTCTAAAAGGAGATGGACACTAAGGCCCAGTCATCAGAAGATTTGCCCCAGCTCCTCCCTGAGGTTAGCTCAGCGGAGGCAAAGCTCTGACACCTGCATGAACCCACACGGAGCTCACAAAAGCATACAGCTTTTCATTAGTGGGCCTCTTTTTAAAATACTCAAAGATTACAATGACAGCTTGAAAGTTTCATTTCATACACTTATTTCAGAACCAAAATCAAGAGTAGGAGTCAACACATCAAAAAACTCTGTCTAAAAGTAGGGTTATCATTAGGGTTCACTAAGCTACTGCACAGCTAGTGCTCAGCAGAGTGCATGATGCTGAGAAATGGGGGGGTGGGGTAGCAGAAGGATGGTGGTGATGATGATAACGACAACACCACCAGCAGCCAAGAACCAAGGCCAAAAGTACAGGACCAGGCCAGCAGGGATGCCTTTGGCTCCCGGCAAGCCGAGTGTGAGGCTGCCTGAAGGACATTTGTAGGGACACAGCCATGGGCAGGTGAGATGGGGGGTTAGCACCGTGACACCAGTGGCCAAGGCCATGGGAAGACGACAAGAAAAGCGGGTGGGCAAGAAAGTTCAAGCTGAAAAGTCGGGAGCAAAGAGACGAGAGGGAGCAGAGGGCAAAAGAGCCGAGTACCTACTGAAGCCGTGCGATATCAGAGCGTGAGCTCTAGCTTGCCCAGGTTTCACATACTGGCTCCACCACTTACAAACTGTGTGACTCTGGGCAAGTCACTTATTCTTCCAAGCTGTTTCTTCATCTGAAAAAGGTTGATATAAGTACCTGCTTTCTATAAAAAGGGCATCACACCTCACACTGCAATTATAAAGGAGAAAAACACAACAGCAACTAGACAGAATTTTATAACATTGTTTTATTGTGTGTCCTAACCATTTTTGAGGTTACTTTTTGGTTTTTTAAACTATTACCATTATTACATTTAGTTATATGAAATGTTTTAAATACCTTGTTCTGATCATCAACTTTTATTAATGCTTCTTAAGGGATAATGTAGCCACATGGTTCAAAATCCACAAGGAGGTGACAGGTAAGATTATTAACAAGACTTCTAAGCTTCTTAAAATGTCCGTGTTTCCTTGATTGCAATCAGAGGGTGCTGAGGTGAGCAGGGGAGGCTGCTAAAACACTAACTCCCAGAATCGGTCAGCCAGGTCCAAAGAGCTGTGACAGCATCAGTGTCCACACAAGATGCTGGTGGAGCCGGAAGCCATGAGCCCTGGGAAGGTGCCTCTTCCTTCGCAGGTGGGCGCCAGGTGGTGGTGCCTCTATCTCTCGCAGTCCCCCACAGCCACGCAGCTCTTTCATCTTATTTTGGAATCATGGTACAAGAGGCAGAGCACCCGGCTCAAGATAGCAATCTTCAGTTTCCAGTTTCTGCTTCTTCTACTTAAAAGCCAAGTGATGCCACCAGGCAAGGTAATTATCCTCTCTGAGCCTTGGCATCCCACTTACTAAAACAGACCTACCACCTGCCTCACTGCCTCCCTCCCAAATAGGACTGTCAGATGAAGCATGTGCCCATCTATGCCCAAACTTCTGGCCAAGCTCAACCCCACCTTCAGACAGCCCCCCATATCACCACACACCCCAGAGACTATCAGAGCATGGCACACACCATGGGAAGGATGGTGGAACTGGGAGCTTATTAAACAAACTTGAGCTCACATGACCCCAGACATCTAAACCCTCCACTTATTTTCCCAAAGCAGCAGCTGAAATTAGAAAGTGACTTGCCAAAATTGCACTGACAAAATTGTCACTGACAAAACTAGGATAACAAGGTCTCAGGATTCTTAGAAATGAAAAATAACTCATTTTTAAATATTCAACTATTACAAAATAACTTTTCAAATGAACTTTCGACTATGGGATAATTTAGGTTTACAGAAAAGTTCCCATATGCCCTCACCCAGTTTCCCCGTTGTTAATATCTTACACTACACTCTACCATGGCACATTTGGCCTAATTAGGAAACTAACATTGGTACCTTTCTATGAACTGAATTCAGCCTATTGGAATTCCACTGGTTGTTCCACTTATGTCCTTTTCCTGTTCCAGGATCCAATCCAGGACACCACACTATAGTTAGTATTATAAAGTAATTTCTAATATGCTCTATCAGAAGACTTTAAGGTTAACAAAATTAAAAAACTAACTAATAGCACTTATTAATGTGCTTTCTCTTTACTGATGGTGAGTGGTCATTTATTCAACATACATAATTCTCTTCAAACCAGAGAAACAAAATTGGAAAAAATATCTTAAGCAAATAGCAATTTACACTAATGAGCTGACTTGTTAAAATTATAAATATCTAGGGGCGCCTGGGTGGCACAGCGGTTAAGCGTCTGCCTTCGGCTCAGGGCGTGATCCCGGCGTTGTGGGATCGAGCCCCACATCGGGCTCCTCCGCTGTGAGCCTGCTTCTTCCTCTCCCACTCCCCCTGCTTGTGTTCCCTCTCTCGCTGGCTGTCTCTATCTCTGTCAAATAAATAAATAAAATCTTTTAAAAAAAATTATAAATATCTAGTCATAAAAATGATTTTTAATTTACCCAGGAAAATACAACCTATTCAAAAAGGAGATGTTTCCTTACCGATTAGTGTGATGAAGTAGAAGCTTGTTATAATGAGATTCTAAAAATTACCTCTCTCAATACTCTTTATTTAGTAAAGGTGGTTTCGAATCAGCAGTTGGGGTTTTTTGTTTTGTTTTTTAATTTCAGCTAGGCTCCATGCCCAACATGGGGCTTGAACTCAAGACCCTGAGATCAAGAGTTGCTCACTCTACCAACTAAGCCTGCCAGGTGCCCCCAAATCAACACAGTTTTGAACCTAACTGTATAACAAAAACAAGGAAGAGAGAGAAAAAAATTAATCCAAGTAGCTTTTGGACCCAGTACATGGACAAAAGAGCTGCCAAAAAAAATTTTTTTTCCAAAATTGTACTTAGTTGGTTTGCTGTTGGTAGTGGTAATGGGTGTCGCACTTCTGACACTATTCTGTCCACACGGTAGGACTAAGCAAATAAGTAAATCTACTGATGTTGGAAGCCAGAGTTCTCATTGTAGAAAAAGGCAGATACAAATATGAAACAGGGAAAGCAGGCAAGATCCCATAATGCTGGGTTAGAACAAAAAGACACAGTGTGAACTTAACACAAAAAGAGACACACAGACACACATATGCAGAGAGACAGACACACACACACACACACACACACCTCCCAGCCGGACTGAAAGGTCTGGTAACAGCAACATCCCAGTAGCAATAAACACACCTAGCACCAAAATCTTGGCTTCTAAATACCATCTCCCACTAAAAGAAACCAGTGTTCCATGGAAAAATGCCTGGGGCAGGAAAGATACAAGATTAGCCTGGTAATAAGGAATGTTCGAAATGGATGAGGACATATCAGAAGGATGCAGAAGCCAGCCTAAAGGGGGTTCCCTCTGTAATATAAGTATCAAAATGAATCATGACGATAACAGACTATAACAACTGAAAAGAAAGAAGAGTCCACAAATCCACACTGACAGTAAAAAATGAAAACGAAGAGCAGCTCTCTTTTATAGTAGACTACTACTAAAAGAAAAAGTAAGAGAAAATCACCATTTAGCAATCATCACAGTGGTAACTGATTCAGGCAAGAATCATTAATGGATGCTGAAAACCAATGGTCAAGGCTATCTCCCTACCAAGTACTTGCCAATCACAAAGGGGGAAGGGCACCTTTCCCCAGAGAAAGGTGGCCAATGCCACCCTACCACGTGATGAAGCTTAATATTGCTATTCCCAGGACACACTGAGGGGCAGTGCTTCCAGATGCACACACTGAGGAGGACTCAACCATCTGGGGGATCACACCTGCCAAAAATGCATCAATTGAACTGGATCATAAGGAAACAATCTGATAAACCCAAAATGAGGAACAGTCTATAAAATGACTGCCTGTACTTTTCCACAAGTTGGTAACATGAAAGACAGACAAGAAGCTGTTCCAGATTTTGAAAGATTAAACAGACATCAAAATTAAATGCAATACATGACCCCAAGTTGGATCCTGGCTTGGGAAAATATGTTGTAATGGTACAACTAGCAAAATGGGAACATGGTTAACAGTACTTCATCAATGTTAAACTTCCTAAATTTGGTAACTATACTGTGCTGGTAAGACAATGGCCTTGTTCTTAGGAAATATACACTGAGGGACTTAGAAATGAAGGGTCAAGATGCCTGCAACTTAGTTTTGAATAGCTCCCCCTATAAATACAAAATGTATCTGTACACACATGCCCATGCTCACATATGCGCACAAATATATGGTGAGTCAAATGTTAATTGGTGAATCCAGGTGAACTTTGCAAACTTTTCTGTATGTATGCATGTTCCCAAAGTAGAAAGCTTTTTTGTTTTTGCTTTTGTTTTTAAAGAATGAAGTCTCCCTCTGCCTCCCTTTGAAGGAAGGTATTTTGAAATCTTAATTCTTTTTAGAATTAAGCTTCCTCATACCAATAAAAAAATGCTGACCATTGGGTCTTTGGAATTTGGTTTCATTTTTGCCCTTAAGGGACCTCTAAACTGAATAATTTTGCTGATGTCAATGTTCCCCTAAATGGCCACTCTAATTCTAAATTATCCTTGGTGAAATTATGCCATTTAGATAAATAAGCACACAAATTTGAGTTATAGCATAAAAACATGTGAAAACCAGAAGCCCAACCTGTACTTGTTGCAGGTCTAGCTTTAGACTGAGACAAATACATGAGGGTCTGGCAACAGTCACTTGGAAGTACTGCCTATGTATCTGTAGGAGTTAGGTCCCCCAGCCTATTGGCCATGCCATCTCTAACTGTAAATCTCACTAAACTGCAGCTTCTGGTTGATGAAAAGTTTAGGTAAGAGGCCTCTCCCAGAACCAGACCCCACAGACAAAACAAAATAAGACTGAGGAAAGTTCTCACAAAATCTTTTTAAAAAGAAAACAAAAAAGTACTGCTATGTGTGCTAGCCTACAACGATCTCCAGAACACTGTCAACTGAAAAACTCAATAAATTATATAAAAAGTATAATTCCACTTATGTAAAATATTCCATGTATGAAAATTTTCTAAGTATTTAAAAAAAAGTCAACATCATTTTTCCAAACTGTCCTGGGCTTTCACTGTGGCTCATGACGTCATTCTGCATGTGCACCCCGCCTGCACTGATGGGGTGGAGGGAGAATCTGAAGGAGTGGACAACAAACCACTGAGGGTTGCAGCACAAGCCTGCCTCGGCCCTAAATGAACCTCATCCCTTTCAGTCCTCTCACTCTGCCTTGTTAAGACCACAAAGCCAGGGATAAATTAACCGACCCAGAGACCCTAGGAAGCAGCCAGTAGTACTCAAAAGGCCTCTGCATCAGGAGACCTGATGTCAGTCCAGGCACTGGGGGTCCTAGAACATCCCATCTCCCAGCAGACCCTCTCGGATGCCCTCTGCAGTGGCCCCTGCCTTGTCCAGCGCCTCGGGGAGCCCCAAGCAATCTTCTCCACAGACATAAACTCCTATGGAAGGTCCCCTAGGAAACAAGGCTTCCAAGACAGGGAAGAACAGGGTGGACACCTGAAGGCTCTATTTGTCCAGCATACCCGCCAGAGCTCTGCTGTCCAACACAGAGTAGTCAGCAGCTGAGGGCAGACACACAACAAAGTGACCAAACTGATGGCTGGCTGCCAGGGATCTGGAAGTCAGCCTACAGAGAGAGACTGGAGGGGGCAGGGGAATAGACCAGGGACAATGACAAGCCCAAGTAGAGAAGAGGGAGAAAGCCAAAAGGCAAGTTTGGCAGTTCTTGTATCCACCAGCTCTCAAGCAAAGCTTGTGCTGTGCAATGGCCCAGGGAAAGGCAAGCCATGTCCTGCTGCAGGGGGAAGGCTGGTGCCCAAGCCTCGGTGCCCAGCAAGTCCATCAGAGAGGAAGCCCCACCTACTGACGCCAAAGGCTTCCTGCGCAACCCCACCAACCCAGGCCGGGTAGCTGGCGAACACCAACGAGAACATTAGTGAGGAAGCCTTCACCCGCTCTCGCCTCGCAGCCCAGCTCCCCCAACAGGAGCAAGCTCCCCCCAGTGTGAGGCCCAGGCCAGCTGGCTCTGCAGGCCCTCCCCCCCCCCAAACACACGGGTCTTCCAAAGGCGTTCTTGCAGGCGGCCACAAGGCCCTCATCCTCACCACCCCCACCAGGGGCAGCTGCGAGGCCCGCTGGCTAAGGGAGCTGTTGCTCTTTATGTCAAAATATAAATAGCCATTTGTGCATTTGTTCAATAACTGATTTCTGAGTGCCCACTCTGTGCCAAACTAGGCCCACGGGACAAAACATGAACGTGACAAAGAGTAAAACGTGTCAGTATGAACAATCCTAGCCCTGTCCAAAGCACTGTGGCTGTTTTGGGGGCTGTAGGAAGCCACATACACCCCCTCTCAGACCATGGGAACGGCTAGACTCATTTAGCACTCACTGTGTGTCAGACAGGCTCAAAGCCACTTTGCTCCGCTGCCTCCCAGGTGGGGGCTCTCTCCCAAGAAACATGCCCTTATGCACGCACACCCATGCACCCAGACTTTCAAGGGGGGGTCCCTACACTCTCTAAGGTCCATTCGGAGCTAACATGAATGGTCTTCTTGTCAGACGTGTTAGAGCTCTATACCCATTGATTTTAATTCTCACAGCATCTCTCTGATGTATGTTCTAATATGTCTGTGTTACAGATGAGGAAATTGAGGCTCAGAACAGTCAGAGAGTGGGCAGCACTAAGTGGGCCCTGATGCCCAGCCATGCAGCTCTAAGGGTCCATGCTCTTAACCCACCACACCGGACTCACCGTGTTCTAAACCACGGCCACTCCTTCTCCACAAAGCTCGTGTGAAGCAAAACCAGACCTGGGCTTTCCTCCCTCCCAGGTCGATGCCCAGAAGCCCCAGGACACTCTGGGTCTGCAGCTCACGGTGCTCCAACCATGGCCCACAGGCCATTCACCCTCCCCTGGACTTGCCCTGTCAAGGCAACCATGTCCACATGGATGAAACACACAGCCCAGCTTGGAAGCAGGACAAGATGTGACTAACTGTCACTAAACACCGAAAGTCAATTGGTAAATCACACCAGAAACAAAAATATAGCTATCACAGAATAACCATACTTTGAGCCCACCCATCATTCTGGCAAAGTGTTGGCCCAATATTGGGTTCTCGGGATTACTGACCCACTCTGCAGACTGGAAGAGGAAGGGACCACTCACCAACTTCTCAGCACCCCCAATACAAAAGCACATGGGATGAGGGAACAATCTGGCAGTGTACCAAAGAAAAGACATTTAATCAATCCCTTTCTATCTACTAGGTCCTATGTGTTGTCACTGATACATTTCACTCAGAGTCACGAAACTACCAATGTTTCCCTATGCCAAGTACCAAGGGAGGCAGAGGAACAGAGGTAAGAGATCACCCAGGCAGGGAGGGCAGAGAACTGGATCACTTGCTGTGATCTAAGAGGAGGACAAGCCTCAGTGCAGCCAAACTGCCCAGGGGAGGGAAGAGGTGAGAAAAGCGCTGGTTAGCTAGCCTGGGAAGCAGGACCAAGGAAGGTTGCAGGCAAGAGCAACGTGGGCCAGAGGAACAGGGAAGGCACAGCTTAACAGTGGCAAGACGGTGCAGACCTGTCTGGCGACGTGGGCAACAGCAGCACATTTTCCACTCCTAAGACCAGAACGACCAACTGAAACAATAACCTGACTCGCTGCCACCTGGGCCAACCGGAGCTTTAACCACAGCGCTTCCTGTGCCCTCAATTCTTTCCCGTGGCGACAGTGCCCGGCACACAGCAGGTGGGAGTTGGTGACAGTGCCCAGTACACAGCACGCGGTGGTGAGGGCCTGTTACAGGGCTGTGGGGAGGCATCCCCATTCATCTCCCGGGGGCTCCAGGTACCAGGACCTTCCTCCTGCTCTCTGCAGTGGCCAAAGTGTTCAGGGGGAAAGGCCCACTTACTCTCAAATGGTTCAGATAGATTATGTGTGTGTATACATACATATTCAAGTGCACACATGAGGGGTAAGGTTGATGAGCTAAAATGCTAACAACAGTCTGGGTAGAGGATATGCAGGTGTTCTTTGCACGAATTTTGTTCCTGCAACTTTTCTGTAATTTTGAAATTATTTCCAAATTTTCTTTATATGTTAAAAAAAATTCATTAGCTAGCTAGTGAGGTTGGAAAGTGTGTTAACCCTACTTTCCAACTAAAAAAGAATGAAATTGTTAAGCTGAAAGCGCAATCAGCCAGCAGAACACGTTCTGCAGTGTTACGGGGAGGGGGCTGTGAAGGCAAGAGCTCAGAACTCAGCGCCTGGCAAGCCCAGCTGCAGGTTCAACTTCCCAGCTACTCCTATGAGCTTCAGCCACGTGTGCCTGTAAAACAGCCACACTCTTCCTAGTCACTAACTCAAGTGCTGCTCCAGAATCAAGGTGCTGCAGCCACTAGTCCGTTCACCGAAAATTTACCAGTGCGGCACAGACAGCAGGCCCCTCTGGGTCCCTAATGACGAAGGGGAAAAAACCCTGAACTCGGAACCAACTCACCTGGGTTTGAATCCCAGCTGTGCCCAGCGTGCGACCTTAGGCAAGTCATTTGCCTCTTCCAGCAGCTTTCCCAACAGTACAAAGACAGCTTCCAGTCCAGCCACCTCGTCAGGCAGCCTCATTAACACAAGCCTTTTTACAGGGCTGGGCCAGAGCTCATTTGGAGAAGGCAAATGTGTTCTCAGCCATGTATGGTGGGGTTGCCCTAGACTGAGCTGTGGCTAACACCACGGCATGATTTTCTATCATAATTGAAGCCAGAAAAACGCTTTCAGAATCAGCAATTGCTGCTGCGTTACCTGCACACATGGAGAAAAGGACAATGAAATGATACCATGGTCACTGGCTCCCCAAAAGCCCCTCCACGTTTGTTGCCCCTCAGCAGAGGTCTCCAACCTACCCTTTTCACCACAGCCCCAGGCGGGAGATATAGCACACACCACCGCTGGGCATTATGGCTAACCACAAAAGGGATTTGAGGGTTCTCTCCCTCAGATCAGAGCGTTTAGATCAAACAGAGTTTGCACCCTCACCTGGAGAACCACTGGGTCTGAACCATGGGAAGAGATGTGTCCTGGAGTTCCACAGCTGGGGTTAAGGATGGCCAGGGCAGGAGATACACAGCTGGGGTAGACAGAGCCTCGGCCAAGGGCAGATGATGGGAACACAAGCCAACATCTGAGGCCGAAGTCTCATGTCAGCCACTTAGTTTCGTGAGCTCTCTGTGGTTGTTTCCCTATCTGTAAAATGGGGCTAATAGCAGTCATCTACCTCACAGGGGCCACTTGAGAGTTAAGCAACGCACATGTTAGTACACATTAGAACAGCACCTGGCACGTAACACATCCTCAATAAACCAAGATCAAACATGCATTTAAAAGAGACTTTGCCAAAAGCTCTCTTGTTGCCCCCACTCTGTGAAAGGCCTCACACCTCTGCACCAGAGAGGAGCCAAAGGTGGCCTGGCCCCGGTCCTCAAGGAGTCCCTCCCTCCTGGGAAGTAGGTTCTGCCTGATGCCCTCCTCACACCCAAGTACAGGTCTAAGCTGGGACTCTGACAGAAGAATGCAGGTTAAGACCAGGGAAGCCGTCCTTCACAAGCACCAGCCAGCAGACCCCTGCCTCTAAGGACACTGAGCACATACAAGCACCCAAGGAGAACTTCTGACCCTGAGTTAAGACCGGCCCTTGCTGCTCAGCCAAAATCAGGGAAGCAGCTGGAGCCCCCACCCCCACCCCCACCCCGCCCGCCCCGGGGTTTTGCAGAGCAACTCAAGATACCACCAGGAGCCACTGCAAAGTTCTGATCTGGAAAGTCATGGAATGCAAAGGATAACTTCGCTGCCACAACCAGAGCCACCTCCCCGCCCCAACTCAGACCTAATGTGAGGTCTTCTGTGAAGCCCTCCCCTGCTTCACAGGTACAAATGACTGGCCCTCCACCTCTGCTGCCTACCTCTAAGCCCCCATACTCAATGACCTGATTTACATCTAGTTTCTGCTTCCATACCTAAAGGGCACTCCTAGAGAAAGGGGTTTATTCAGTTCATTTGAGCATCCCTAGTGGTAGGCAGACAGTGAGCACTTGAAAACTCTTTCTGAATTGTTGCTGGCCAGTTGGCAGGATACATGGAAAGAGAGCTGGGGACATTAGTCACCTCTATCATCCCAGCAGGAGATGCTGGACCCGGGACCAGAGGCACCCCAAGGAAGACAAGCATGATGTGCGGCTTGGTCCCTCAGAGGCCACCTGAAGGACTGATAGGCAAAACTGGGACCCGAGAGCCAGAACAGAATGATGTCTCACCTCTCTACAGATGCAGACATGTTCTCGAAAGAACTTAATCACAAGAAGCCATAAATCCATTGGCTCTGGTCCTCAAGAGCGCATTCAGTACTCCCTCCAAAGGTAGCCTTTTTCTGGCTTCCATTCCTACTAAGGCCACTTCACAACCAGTCACCCTGCTGCCCAGAGAGCCATCAGAAGCAGCTAGCAACGAGCCCTACTCAGGGAGCCCAAAGAAGCATCACTGGAATGACTCCAGGTTGAGCATTGGCCCAGGGCCTTGGCCACCAAGTAAACACTGGGGAGGAGACAGTACTCTGTAAGGATGACAGAGGCAGAAAGGTGTGTAATGTCTGCGGTGAGAGCCCTGGCTGAGGCATTATGGAGAGCGGCACACCACGGCGCCCCTCTGCCTGCCTTTACACAGAGAGACCCGACAGAGCTCACAGACAAGGGCCCTGGACACTTCTGCCTCCATGGGCCCCTTGCTCCATAAAAAATATTAAGAATCATACTTCCAACTGCATCAGTATAAAGGCAGTAAATCTGTATATGTATATTATAACATTTTCTTTGACCTAAAAGTTCAGGGTTCTTTCCTTGCTGGTTTTAAAAGAAGACCACTAAAAGCATTCACTGTGGGTCCCCAGCACCAGGCTCCCTGTGCTTGATGGATAAATCCGCCCTGCACATGGGGATTGGATTTTTTTGTTGCAGTTCAATGGAGGAGGGGGTACACAAGAAACAGGTAGAAATGAAAATTATCCAGGATCTTCCAGTTGCCATGATTCTGATTCCCCACCGCAAGCTTACTTATAAAAACACAAGCTCCGAGGGAGTTCCAAAAGCATTTAATTATCACATTCAAGTAACACTCCTGAGTGCCTGGGCAATGTCCAAGCTCCGACGGCGGAGACCCGGCCGCAGCACCAGTCTCTGCCCCAGGAAGCTTGCTTCCTGCGTGCGATGCTTGGTGGACTCCTAGTACCTCCGCGGGCCGGTCTCTGAGCTGAGTAGTTCTCAACTGCAACACCTCACTGAGTGACAATAAGCGACACGGCTACCGCTTTCCAGCCGAGGAGCTTCCAGGGCTGAGACGCTGGCACCAAACCACTACTGAGGGAAAACATGGGAAACCAGGTGCCTCCACAAGCTACTCTCTCGACCCCCGCACTCCACCCAGACCTCAGCCGCTGGGCAAGGTGGGCGCGCCCCAGGGGCGCAGCTCCTTGGCCAGATAATTCCCAGGTCCCAGAAGTTAGGTCGGGCCCCGCACATCACTCTCGCTTCCGTCAATCTCAAGGCACGCAGCGCTCCACGGACACGGATCCAAAGGTAACATCCCTCGAGAACAAAGTTCCATGATGTACGAGGAGCTCTGAACCCGGGTAAACTCTCGGCACAGTCCTGGGCGAGGAGCACGGTCCCGGGCGGGGGGCGCGGCAGCCCGGGGGCAGGCCTTCACCGGCGCCGTCCGGGGCGCGGCCCCGCCCAGCGGAGGGACTCCTCGGGCGACCCCGGCCCCGCACACTGCCCGCCCTGCCCTGCCCCGCCCCCGCCCCCACACACCGCGCCCACCGCGCCGCGCACCTGGCCGCAGCGGCTCGGTGACGGTGAGCACGAGCAGGAAGAGCAGCAAGAAGGCACCGCTGTCTGCCTTGGGCACCATTTATCCTCCGTTCATCGTCCCCGGGGCGGCCGCGTGACCCCGCGGGGAGGCCGGACCGGGCCGGGCTGAGGATCAGGGGACTGGGCCGGGCTGAGGGTCAGGGGACCGGGCCGGGCTGAGGGTCAGGGGCCGGGCGCGGAAGGGCGGCGGGAGAAGGCTCCGGCTAAGCCGCCGCTAAACTGGGCCGCGGGCTCGCGCGCACTCTCGGCCTCAGTCCCGGGTTCCGACTCCGGCTCCGCGCAAGATGGCGGCCGTCCTGCTCAGCTCCGCGCCACCCCCCGCCCGCGCCGGCGGCGCCGACCAATGAGTGCCGAGGTGGGGGGCGGTGCCTGCACGCTCCCAATGCGTGCGGACCCTTGGCCGGGCGGGGGGCGGGGCCTGGGCGGTTGTACCCGAAAGGGGCGAGGCCTGAGGCTGGAAGGGGGGGGCGGGCACTGAGAGGCGGGCCCGACGGGCGGGCGGGACTATAAGGAGTTAAGTGTGCCATTGGTTAAGCGGGGAGGTGGGACTCGGAGGTGGAGCCTGGGCGGTCGGGCCTACGGGGGGCGGGGATCCCAGGGCGGGACGCGCCGGGCAGGGGAGGTGGGGGAGGGGTAACCCGGCCAAGATGACGGATACAGAAAGGGGCGGGGCGCAGTGGGACCGATGAGGTGGGGAGCGGAGAGGCGGGGAGCAGCCCAGGGGGGCGGAGCGTAAAGGAAGAGGGGAGGGACAGGGAGCCGAGGTGGACCAGGGTGAAGCGGGACCCTGGGGTACGAGGGGTCGTCACACCCCGCATACCTGCGGGCCCAGGTCTGGTCAGCGGCCCAAGAGTACTCCCTAAAGTGGTTCTGTAAAGGCAGAACCGCTGCGGAGAAGAGATGAGGAAAACGGGAGGAACCCAGACAAGCTTTGAGGAAGTGGGAAGATGGGGGCATGGAGGATCCACCCTGTAAGAAACAGGCAGGTGTGGCTTCCCCAGTACACACTACTGAAAATGTTTCAGATGAGGAAATAGCCTACCGGAATGTCATACAAGAGGAGTTGACAGGGAAACCTAGATATTAGACTGTGGAGCAAAGCTGGCCTCTGAAGGAAGAGCCCTGCCTGGTGGGAAGAGGAGGAAGGAATGTTGGGCACAGCTGCTGCCACAGCAGGCCACATCTGCAGGGAGGAAAGGCTCAGGAGCCCATGCTCCCAGAGCTGGCCTCACACCTGTCAGGGAACAGTGTGACCGTGGAAGAGAACACAGCAGATGGAGTATCCCACTAGGAGAGGAGCAAGCTGTCCAATGGAAGGACCACCAGCCATGCACACAAGGCCTGGCACGGTGTCAGGGCTGGGGAAGAGGGTGAAGATGGGAGCAGAGAAAAGGGGACCCATTTTAGCCTGGCCCACCTCCAGCCCCACTGGTTTACTCCCCAGGAGCCATCCTCCCAAGTCCCTTCAAAGCATAATCCTGAATGTCCCAGGATTCCGGCCTATGACATTCGGGGTCCCTGAGAGAGGTACCCACTCCCTCCAAGGAGAGATGGCCGAGATAAAACCCAAAGCTAGGCCAGACCTGCCTGCCCCTGCTCCCTCAGGTGCAAGACAAAGGGCCTGTCACAGCCGAGGGGCCCCACGGCTAGCAGAAACAGTGGTCCCTGTCCAACACTGCCCTGGCTGCTTGCATTGTCCTCAGGGAGCATTCCCAGGAGCAGCTGCTGCATTCAAAGGGATCTAGACCCAAACTTTAATGTGCCCAGGGAGCCCAGACAGGGTTACAGGCTGGGCAGACCCCAGGGAGGGAACTCACAGCTAAGAGCAGATATCCCGGCCAGCTGTCCCCCTGCAGAGCCACTGTTGGGAGAAGCAGGCCAGCAAAAGTTCAGATGGGGAGAGTAGGACAGGGAGGTGAAAAGTCCTGCCAAACCATGCAGGGAGAAGGCAAAGCCTTGGCTTCCGAAATTACAATCACTGCTGGGCCAAGAGTCTTTGCCCCTCCTGGTCCACCCCTACCTTTGGTCCTCCTGCACAGCCTGCAGGCTGCCTGTGTGGACATCGCCAAGGACCTCTAGGGATGAAGGGAGGGAAAAGAGGTCAGGGATATTTTTCCCCAGCTCCCTCCCTCTGGAGTCACTGCCTCTACACTCTTCCCAGATTCCACTGACCAACCTTCCCTTCGTCCAGGGGTCTGGGGTACCCAATACTCTGCTCTCATCTTTGTAAATAAGATGACTTTATTAAACTCTCCTCAGACTGCCCTAACTTGAGTATGTCTTTTGTTTCCTGCTGGGACTCAGACTAATATGACCATCCAACCTGGATTTCCTGGGAGGCCCCATGTCGAAATAATCAACCCCACAAGGAGGCCTGGCTCCTTGTTTAGAAGCACCGGCAGACCAATGTGTTCCCCACAGCCCCCTCCTATCTCGGGTCTCAGCCAAGTGGAAGGGCACTCTCCACTGGCCTTTGGTCCACTCCAGCCCCCTGGCTGGCCTTCCAGAGTTCCAAGTCCAAGTGGCTCAGGCCAGAGCCTCATCCCCCCAGGGCACTCCTCCTTTATGACTTCACCCACTGAAGTCACCTGGGGGGACAATGCTGAACGTTCCACCCCAGAGTCTTGGCCTCTAGGAGGCAGGGACAGCAGGGCCGGCCAGCCCAGAGGACTCTCAGTCCACAGTGTAAATGAGGACGCCACTGGCCCATGTCCTGCAGGGATGTAGACAGCAGCCTCAGAGGCATTGGGTGCTCCCGGCACCATGGATGACTCTGCCATCCTCAAGCGACGAGGCTACATCATGGGGATAAATTTGGGAGAGGGCTCGTACGCAAAAGTCAAATCCGCTTACTCTGAGCGCCTGAAGTTCAACGTGGCGGTCAAGATCATCGACCGCAAGAAAGCCCCCACGGACTTCTTGGAGAAATTCCTTCCCCGGGAAATTGAGATTCTGCCCATACTAAACCACCCCTCCATCATCAAGACCTACGAGATCTTTGAGACATCAGACGGCAAGGTCTACATCGTCATGGAGCTCGGGGTCCAGGGTGACCTCCTCGAGTTCATCAAAACCCGGGGAGCCCTGCAAGAGGATGATGCTCGCAAGAAGTTCCACCAGCTCTCCTTGGCCATCAAGTACTGCCATGACCTGGACGTCGTCCACCGAGATCTCAAGTGCGAGAACCTCCTCCTCGACAAGGACTTCAACATCAAGCTGTCCGACTTCGGCTTCTCCAAGCGCTGCCTGCGGGACGACAGTGGCCGCATCATCCTCAGCAAGACCTTCTGCGGGTCGGCGGCGTACGCGGCCCCCGAGGTGCTGCAGGGCATCCCCTACCAGCCCAAGGTGTACGACATCTGGAGCCTGGGCGTGATCCTCTACATCATGGTCTGCGGCTCCATGCCCTACGATGACACCAACATCAAGAAGATGCTGAGGCTCCAGAAGGAGCACCGCGTCAACTTCCCCCGCTCCAAGCGCCTGACGGGCGAGTGCAAGGACCTCATCTACCGCATGCTGCAGCCGGACGTCAACCGGCGGCTGCACATCGACGAGATCCTCAGCCACTTGTGGCTGCAGCCCAAGGCACCGGGCCTGTTCTCTGCAGCCATCAACGAGGAGGGCGAGAGCTCCCGGGGCCCTGAGCCCTCGCGGACCCCTGAGACCCCTGACAAAAAGTCTGCCACCAAGCTGGAGCCCCGGGAGGAGGCGTGGCCCGAGACACACTCTGAGCCAAAACCCGACGAGGAGGAGACGTTGCAAGTGCCGGTGTCAAGGCAGTCAGACACTACGGGCCTTAATGGAGAGCTGGCCGGCAGGGAGACAGAGGAAGAGGCCCTCCCACAGCCCTCAGAGACACACACCTAGCGAGCCTCTCTTGGCCCAGGGGGCCAGCAGGGGATGAAGCAGAGCTTATGGCTTTGAGCCTGAGCTCCAAAGAAACCAAGGGACAAGCCAAAGTAGGAAGACTGTCCTGGATGAGCCACTATTTTCCTCAGTTTCTTCTCCCTCCCTTTGAACTTGGTAACCCACATGGCTAAAGAATCAATAAATCACTATAGTAGTGACAACCCCAGGGTGAATGTCTTTGCCCCAGCTGACTGCGGTCATCCAGGGAGAGGATCCTGCACTACCCACCCCCCTCCGGCTCCCAACTATCAGATCACACCACATTTCACCTCCAGTTTGGGAAAATACACCCCCGTGTGCCCAGCCCTGACTGTGACCTCAGGCCCCGGACCAGAGTAGAGAGATGAGCAAGGAAGATGCTGTTTCAAGAGGGAGGCCATGAGTGCAGTGCTGGGGAGGGGAAGGGGGCACAGAGAGGACAGGACCAGGAAGGGCAAGGGGTCAAGGGGCGGCCTGCAGCAGAGGGGCAGGAGGGGGGGGCTCCTCTGAAGTTGGGGCTGAGGATCTCGGCCCTCAACATCCCTGCGCCACTGCCTCCAATGGCTGCCGGTGGGGAGGGGGCCTGCAGGGGACAGGTGGACCAGCCTCTCAGCCCCTCTTGAGTTCCCCACCCTGGTAGTCAACTCCTTTCTTTCATTCTGTCCACCAGGGTTCCCCCATGGCCAGCCAACACCCAGTTCTGGACATGCCCTGAGTCATCCTGCCTGTGGTCATTCCCCCTGCCCAGGAGGAGTGGTGGTGGTTGGGCGCTGGATGGCCCAGCCTCACCCAGCCCGCATGTCCCACAGTCACTGTGTGGTCTCGACCACATCCCATTCCGCTCTAGTCCCAGTCTGACCCCAGCGGCGGTGCTCCATGCCAGAGTGGATAAGCGGACATTGGCGAGGACAGGTGCGCTCACAATGCATGCCTGTACCCTGCAGCCATCGGTGTCCTTTAGAAGGAGCAGCCCTGCATTTAGCATCACTGGCTGTCGTGCCCTGTGCGGCCCACCCGTGTCATTCTCAGGCTGGTCCCTCTCACCTCAGCCATGGGAGCCCCTTTCTCTTCCTGCTTTGCACTCAACTCTGGACAACCTCATGTGGACCTGCGGGTTTGATGCATCAAGAGGACAAGGGCCTTCAGACTTACCCTCCTCTGCCCATGTCGGTGTCTTGGAAAGACCCCAACTCCAGACCCCAGGAGATGTGAGGTCCAGTGACTGCCCCAGCCCCACTCTGTACCCTTCCGCACATCCACTCCACCACTCTGCTTGGCTCCTGCCCTCCCCACAGCCACCTTCACACATTCTAGGTTTTCCTGTCTCCATGCTCCTGGGTGTCTGTCATGAACACACAGTGCAGCTACCACCAAGGCCTCTACTCGCCCCAGGACTCCTCCAGTGGCCAGTGCCTCGCTCCTGCATACAGTCCAGAGCCCACTGCTCTCGGGAAGGATCCCAGTGCCCGACCTTGGCATCCCAGCCCTGGCCTCCTCCTGGCCTCCCAGCCCTCTCCCTCATCCCCATACCCCCACACACACATGCTATAACCACGCTTGTAGATGCATCCCTGCAGACCTTACCCGTGGCTCCAGGATCAGCCAAGGCGCCACGGCCTCCACAAAGCCTTCCGAGCTGGGCAGCCTGCCACTATGAGCACTGCTGGGGCAGGCCTGCGAGTGCCGAGGTCCAGGCGCAGAACAGGCCCTGGGGAATACTGGAGGAGCCACCCAATTTTCCCCAGAGGCCCCAGGAGCTCAGCATCATGCAGATCATCCGGTGGCGGAGTACAATTCCAGAGCCCACGGGGTTGGCTGGAGTGGGGACATCCTGAGGAGAAGCTCATGAACCTCCTCGCCTTGGTCACCCGTGCCTTGTTGTGGTCATTGGGGCCGCGGGCAATATGCAGCAAGAGGGTCTGGGAGCAACTCACCATAGCCTAGCCGGAAGGCAAGCCTGGGCAGGAGGGGCCCCACGAAGGAGCATCTACTGTGTGCTTTACAGGTGGAGAGACAGCTCAGAGAGGGTGGGCAACTGCCTGAGATCACACAGCAGAGCGTGGCGGCCCAGGTGACTGAAGTCTCACATTCCAGGCCACTCCTGCGGTCAGCCCTGGCTTGGGCCCTTCAGTGACCCTCCCCAAGGCTTTAGGATCAAGATCCTCACCATGGCCTCGTCCCCCTCCATGTAGCGAACTCCTCAGGCCTCAGCCCTCCCAACCTCCCCAAATCCAGTCCCAGTTTTTCCCTCACAGCCCTGGGTTCCTGTGTCATGGCACAGCCACCACTAGGCATTTGCGCTGTTGGTGGGACACGGAAGCTCCCTGTCCTCTGGGCTTCAGGAAAGGCATGGGTCCTGTCTAGTTCGTCAGTGAACCCCAGAATCTGAAACCAACCCTCCAATGCCTATAGGGTGAGTGGAGAAATGGAGGAAACCGAAACTCAGAGGGAAGGCGCCTTCCCAGAGTCCGCAGGTCTCCCACGCGCAGGGCCGCAGGCTGGGCGGAGCCCCCGGAGGCCACAGGTCCAATGGGACACTTCCCGGCCTGAACACACCAGGAGGGCCTACCTCGGCGTGTGTGTGTGGGGCGAAGCCACCTGGCCCCACCCCAGCAACTCACCTTGTGCCTCCTCAACCGTGTCCCCCGACAACCAAAGAGGCCACGTGGTCCCGGGCAAGGGCAGAGTATGAGGAAGCAGAAGCTACAAGAAAGGGGAAAGTGGGTGGGTAGGCAGAGTCAGCCAAAAAGGCAGACGTGCAGGGGGGTGCCCCAGATAGAACATTCGGGAGTGCAGGAGGGCAGAGGAGACTGTCATGCTCCTGGGTCCTGGCCTGCAAATCCTCACAGCCAGCCCCTTGTGGGATGCAAAGGAATGAAGTTCTGGTCATTTCTGCCAAAGACATCCCAGGAGAGAGCAGGCATCAGGCCAAAGCTACTGCAACAGAAGTTCCAAAGAGCCAGGAGCGGGCCTCAGGGAGGCCGTGGCTGCTGGAGGGCAGTCACTCCTACCTGGCATCTGGACTCTGGCTGCCCCACCTTGGAGATCTTCCACATAAACCTCCAGATGCAGGGAGCTCCCTGTGTGCCCCAGGTGTGTTCACATGCCTGCCTGGCATGTCCCACCCCTCATCAACCTGGCGGGGCCCTACAGATCCTCTGCACACTGGCTCCTCCCTCCCCTCCCCTCCCGACCTCCCACACGCAGGCCTCCTCCTCCTCCCCCACGCCCCTGAACACTGAGCACATGGCACGCCCACGTGTGGGCACAACGTGCCTGCGATGGGGAACAAATGAGCAGCAGGGCTTCTAAAGTAGCTAAGGAGACACACAGAAGATGCCACACTTCCCAAAGCAAAAACACAAGGGTTTTCACATTGCTTTCAGGTGCAAGACAGCTTGAGAGATGCCAACGCCAGGGGTCCACCAGGCCACAACATGCCCACTCCTCACAAAGGTCCAGAGTGACATAATTGAGGACCCCCTCCTCCTCCCCTAGCCTGCTCTTACCAGGACCCTCAGCACCAAAGCTCTGACCAAGGTCCTGGCCACTCAGGGGTCAGTGCACCAGACCCTCTGTCTCTCTGCCGCCCAGTCCCTTCAGGCCCACCGCAGGCCAGCCTCCTCTCGTCTGGTCAAAGGCACTGGCCTCCACTCACCCCGAAGCCCATGCTCTAGGCGCTCTGCCAGGGACCATCCTACAAAGTGACTTGGGTCATGGCTCTTCCGGCTCCAGGCCCTGCAATGGCTGCCAGCCACTTCCCTTCTCCTCCACCCTCCCTCCAGACTGTGAGACTCAGCAATTCTCAGAACAACCCGTCGCCTCTCCCAGGCTCTTCCCCGCCTGGATGCCTCCTCTACCTGACTGAGGCCTGGCCCGTCCTCCAGGCAGGCCGCAGCCCTGGGAACACGCATCTGCCAGTCTGGGGCTCAGGGCCCTGCCGGCCCTCCCACCCCACACACGCCGCAGCGGCACTCCTCTGCCCACCCTTCTACCCTGAACAAGAGCTGCTCTCGTTCACAAGGCTAGCCAGACCAGCGCCACTCGTCCCAGGCACCACCAGCTCCAAGGACACAAGTCCTAGAGAGGGTTTTCTTCACGCCCCAAAGAAGCTGCGGGAAATCGGCCCTGGTGGGGCACGGACCAATGCAGCGTCAGTCCTCACAGCCAGGAGAAGGAAATGGGCATGGGGCCGGCACTAGGGCTTGACCTGGGTGGCCCTCCCTCGGGCCTGACTCATGACAAGGAAGCCACAGCGAGGAGGAGGAACAGGGAGGGTTACCGCAGTCTGGGGTGCCGGCTTCCTTCCAGGGGGTGGGGAGTAGGTACTCCTGCCAGGCCAGCCTGGATTCCGGGGTTCCAGGGGCCCTGTTTCCCCCAGCTCAGTCCCTACTCCCGGCAGGCTGGCTTTATGACTTCACATGCTGAAGTCACGCGGGGACAATGCTGAGCGTTCCACCCCTCCAAGTCCAGGCCCAGCCCAGCCAGACGGCACCCCACAGTGTAAATGAGGACAATGCCCGCTGGCCCACGTGGGGAGGGGATGTAGAGTGCAGCGGCGCCAGCCGCTCCTGGCACCATGGACGATGCCGCGGTCCTAAGGAAGAAGGGTTACATCGTGGGCATCAATCTTGGCAAGGGCTCGTACGCAAAAGTCAAATCTGCCTACTCTGAGCGCCTCAAGTTCAATGTGGCGGTCAAGATCATCGACCGCAAGAAGACGCCCACCGACTTCGTGGAGAGATTCCTTCCTCGGGAGATGGACATCCTGGCAACCGTCAACCACCGCTCCATCATCAAGACCTACGAGATCTTTGAGACCTCTGACGGGCGCATCTACATCGTCATGGAGCTCGGGGTCCAGGGCGACCTCCTCGAGTTCATCAAGTGTCGGGGAGCGCTGCATGAGGACGTGGCTCGTAAGATGTTCCGCCAGCTCTCCTCGGCCGTCAAGTACTGCCATGACCTGGACGTCGTCCACCGAGATCTCAAGTGTGAGAACCTCCTCCTCGACAAGGACTTCAACATCAAGCTGTCCGACTTCGGCTTCTCCAAGCGCTGCCTGCGGGACGGCAGCGGCCGCATCATCCTCAGCAAGACCTTCTGCGGGTCGGCGGCGTACGCGGCCCCCGAGGTGCTGCAGGGCATCCCCTACCAGCCCAAGGTGTACGACATCTGGAGCCTGGGCGTGATCCTCTACATCATGGTCTGCGGCTCCATGCCCTACGACGACTCCGACATCAAGAAGATGCTACGCATCCAGAAGGAGCACCGCGTGGACTTCCCCCGCTCCAAGAACCTGACGGGCGAGTGCAAGGACCTCATCTACCGCATCCTGCAGCCGGACGTCAACCGGCGGCTGCACATCGACGAGATCCTCAGCCACTCGTGGCTGCAGCCCCCCAAGCCCAAAGCCATGTCTTCTGCCTCCTTCAAGAGGGAGGGTGAGGGCAAGTACCGGACCGAGGGCAAACTGGACACCCGGCCAGGCTCACGGCCTGAGCACCGGCCCGAGCACCGGCCGGACCACAAGCTGGGGGCCAAAACCCAGCACCGGCTGCTGGTGGTGCCCGAGAATGACGACAGGATGGAGGACAGGCTGGCCGAGACCTCCAAGGCAAAAGATCATCATGTCACTGGAGCCGAGGTGGGGAAAGCGAGCACCTAGCAGTGCTGAGGGCCCGGGGGGCGTGGTGCATAGTGTGCACCCACATAAACTAAATAGGCAGTAGGAGCTGAAGAAGGCACAGGTGCAAGGAACAAGTAAAATCCGTCAATTAAACCACTATTTTGATGACGTTCTATTAGCTTTCTTCCACTTAGTAGCAAAGACATTAATTACTGACCACCAAATAAACCACAAAGTATATACAAGCATCAAGAGTGCCCCGTGAGGCGTCTTTTTCTCTAGGACTCAGCCAACCACCCTCCCTGTGGCGCAGGGGTCTCCAGCAAAAGGGTGCAGGGACTGGTGCTCAGGCACAGGCAGACTCATGGCGAGGCCCTGTGGGCAAGACGACCTCAGCCGCAGCTCACAGCCAGGCCCCCACCGTCTCCTGCTGACCCACCCCGGGCCCAGTGCCTCCAGGGTCTCTCTGGCTCAGGAGCAATCCACCCTGACCCCGACCCCATCCCTCTCCCTCACACAGCCCCTTTCTCCATGTACTCCGCTCCCTCCATTCTTGCAGTTGAGATCAGTGACCTTGGCCCCTTGAGTGCACTTTCCTTTGCCAGAACAGCCCCAGCCCAGACCTCTCTCACCCACGCCCTCCCCAACCCTTCCTGTCCTCCCCATACACCAGCCAGTGCTGGGGGGGGGGTGGGGGCGGCGCTTGGCCTTAAGTGGCCTTGCCTGGACAGCATCTCCCTCTGCATCTCACACCCACTCAGATGTCTCTGCCTCCATGCTGCTCTGGTCCATGCTTCCCCCCTTACCCTATGGGAGAAGAGCACCAAGGGCCACACTTTCCTGATCCCCGGGCGGTCCTGGTCCCGGTCCCACCCGCTGAGCCCAGTCCCAGGCCCCTGGTAAGTTACAGGGCTTGGCTGGGGCTTGGCCCCGTGGAAACTCACAGTCATGCACAGACTAGTGGGTGCCTAGGCAGGTGACTGGCCCCACACCAGCCTCCAGGGAACACGGCACTCACGGAGGGGGCGAGGACCCATGCAGGACAACCCAAGACAATGGCCAGGGCAGGGCTCGGTATGCTCAAAGCAAGAAAAACTCTGGTCTGAGCAGACTCCAGGCTGTCTCTTTGGGCAGTGCAAGCCCCTCAGAGGGCACAACCTGACCCCACTTAAGGCCTGAAGAGACCCATCTGGGAGCCAGCTTGGACATCTCACCTCCATGTGAAGTGGCTGGCCCAGGCCTCCTAGAGTCGGGCACCAAAGCCCTCAAGGTCATGGGCAAACGTGGCCTGTGGTGCACATGGCACTCTCGGGTCTGCGTGGAACCTGGCCCCATTGCTTTTTGACACTGTGGCCCAGGTTACTGTTACCCACAGCTCTTACTGGTGACTCAGCAGCGTAGGGAAGGTGGTGCCTGGAGCACGGGGAGACGGAAGTGCAGGAAGGGAGGCAGCCCTGCCCCACCTGAGCTGGAGACCAGGTGCTTGAAGAAGGTGACGTTGAGGCCACTTTGAAGGTGCCACACGTGATGTGTGGGCTGACACACCGGACCCACGCAACCCTGTCACCAGCAAACAACGCAGGCCAGGCCCGGCTGGGGAGGCTACAGACCTGAACCCAGAACCCCAGGAGAACGTGAGGGGCACAACTTCCAAGGGCTCTCTCCTTCCCTCAGAGGGACAGAATTTGGGAAGCAGGGCCCAGTGTGCTGTGAGCTCAGTGCAGAAGGCAGGTTCCAAACCCCAGGGGGGCCACAGAAGCAATGCAGGTAGTGGCAGGAAAGGCCAGAGATCCTGGACTTCCAAGTTCACCTCACCCAGAAGCTTCTTCCCAGGGAAGCCTGCAGTCCTGAGACCGCGATGTGGGCACGAGGGCAGCCTAAGGCCTGTGCAGGGCGGGCCGGACAGACGGTCCTGCCAGACTGTGCTAGGTACTCTTTAATGATGGCTAGATAGAAACAGGCAAGGCTTCAATAGAAAACAGTATCAATGAGGCCCTGGGATACACCCCAAGGGCTGTGGGGGCAAGTTTTGTGCCAGCCTGGCCAAGGCATGGCATCTTTTCTGTGGCTCCCAGGACAGTCACCATTTCTGGCCCGAGCCTGGGTCCCCAGGAGGCCGGAGTCCTCTGCGGAGTGGGCAGCTGCCCTGCAGGCTCCACAGAGCTTCCACAGGCCCGGCCCGGGCCTGGCCCTAGAAGAAGTCCGAGGCTTTGCGCCGGGCAGGGAGCTGCAGCAGGTTGTCCGTGATGGAGGCTGGGTCCTGGCTGAGGGGGGTGCGTGCCGCAGAGCCAGGAGCCGGTGTGCTCGTGGGGGTCTGAGGCCCACCAGCTGGGGTCTTGAGGTGGGTCGAGCGTGCTGGAGACGGGGTGTAGCTGGCCCGCAGTGCCCGGTCTGTGTACTTGCTGGCCGTCCTGCTCACAAGGCGCTGAAGAGCTGGGGACATGGCTGGGCTCAGGCCTTTGGGGGTGAGGCTGGAGTGGAAGGGGTGGGTGAAAGAGGCACCATGAGGCCCAGCCGGGCACTGCCAGCAGCGGGGCTTCCCATGGCCCCACGAAGATACATGGGAGATGTGTGGTCATTACAGGCTGAGGACACCCGACGGCCCGGCACACAGCTCTGCAGCCAAACTTAAGGTCAAGGGGTGGTGCTGCCCTTGGACGTGGGGCTGGGATGAACCCCAGCTCTCTCCAAGGAGAACGATACACCTGTTTCCACATGGCTGACAGAAGCTCATAGCGGAACAAGGGGCCCCAAGGCGCCTCTTAGGGATGTGCCAAGGAGGCGGCTGAAGAAGGAAAAGACGGGGAGGGGCCCTGCATCCTGGTTCATACAGGCCACGCCCTGGACCAGAGAAGCTGCCACAGGACCTACCACAGAACCCCTGGCCTGCCCTGCACACTGTGTATCCACACTGCAGGGGGTGGGGCCAAGCGGAAACAGGGAGAGGCCCCCACCCATGGGGGGCAGGCACTCCTCACCTGGCCAGGTTCTCCGTCACTCTCCTCAAGGCCTCCTGCTTCTTGGCCCGGTTCTTGGCGGCAGCCTCGTTGGCCATCTTCAGCCCCAGCCGCTCCCTGCGGCCGGGCTCCAGGATCTACAAGGCAGCACACTGAGCCAGCCAGTCCCTTGCTGCTGCAGCACGTGCCTCTCTCCCGTGGCGCCCCGTGATCCTCACAACCCACGGCCGCCTCCCTAAAAATCCCCTGAAAGCCCCCGACCACCTCGCCTGAGCTGCCCATCCACCCGGGGCCCGGGTCTCCCTCCTGTCCTCGTGGCTCCCTGCAAGCCAGCACTGCCGACCTGTGAGCCTCCAACAGTCTTTTAGGGAAGAAAGGGGGTCTTGCTTGAATCTGCTTCCCTCTGACTACAGGAGTAAATCACTTGCTGACTTTAACCTCCATTGACCTTCTGTATTTCCTTCCAGAAGTTCTCGAAATGGATCCTCGTCCTATCTTCCTATTCAAGTGCTTGTTTGTTTCCCAGTTTTACCCCCTCAGTTCCGTTGAGCTCTGCCACACAAACGCCTTCTCAGTTACTTGCTTTCAGAGTTATTTACCACGGGATTTTTTGCTGTACTTAAATCGACCTCCTCGTATAGTACTATCTACTCCCTGCTTCCTTTGTGACCGTCTCTCTTTGCCTCACGCCTTCCTACCTAAACATCAGGTTAAACATTGACTACAGTTTTCTTCTCCTTGTTTACATTTATTGCTTTCTATGCTTAACTCTGCCACTGGGGGAACCCCTTCTGCCGTTATCAGGCACTTTAGGTCCAAATACCCTACTGCTCAGCACAATCTGAACGGTCGTCTCTCACATACCCTGAATTCAGACTTGGACTGAGGTTTGTTCAGAAGCTCTTCCTGCTGCCTGGTAGGCCCCAGGACCGGGGCGGACTTCTGACACCCCCACACCTGCGGCGTGCCCAAAAGCCTGCCGGCACTCCTCTCTCCAGTTTTTCCTGCTTATCCTCGTGTCCCAAATTTAAGAACCGAGGTGCCAAAATCGTCTATACAGAGTCTGTGTGGACGTGCATTCCCTCTCAGAACGCGAGCGGAGCTATGCTGGGGAGGCCCCATGCTGCGGCCCACACCCTCCGATTTTCCTTATGCGAGCCTGCAGCACTAGCTGGTGGTTCCTTTACAAAAGCTAACATATTGCTAAAAGTATTGTTCTAAATTTCTGCTGCTACACGGAGCGAGATCTCTTTTCCTGTTGCATTTCACACTACACGCTGCGAGTGTTTAGAGAGATCGGTTCAAGACAACCTCGAACCCAGCTCCCCACGCAGCAGACCTACATTAATTCTAAGTTCCATGCCTGACCCTTTGGGGTTTCAAAGCAGATGATGCAATCCCGCGCCCTTTGCTCTCTGCAACAACAATGACCTCTGCCTCCTGCGATCTCCTAGCACTCCAGGTTGGGAGTGCTGGCCCAGCACCCTGAGAACAGGACTGCATGCTCCCAGCTTCCAGCGACTTCTCTTCCTTCCTGTTCCAAACTACGCCAGTCACTCAGTTTCCCCAACAAGCTATGTACAGACCAGAATGCCTTGGCATCTCAAAGTCTCTCTGAGGTCATCCGAGGCCACCCCATCTCCACAAACCACCCAGCAGCCAGCTTCCCTGCCCCACCTGCTCCAGGCCTCACGAGCCCCACTTTGACAAGTGCTATAAGACTGTTGCCTCTTGGTTCATGCTCCCCTCTGCATGCAGCCAGAGGCTTCCCTCTGCAAGCACGCAATTCTTCTGAGGACACAAACCACATCCCACGGAACTCTGGGGTTCTGGGGCCCTTCCCAGCCCACCAGCCTGCAGGCTCAGAGGGCCATGGCTTTGGTGCCCCGGCCCCACACCCGAGTCCCTCCCTCCACCCAACACCTGTCCTCAGAGCCCTGGTCTTACTGAGAAGTGCAGTGGTACGCAGGTGTGTGGCCTGGAGCACGGTCTGGCCCTTCAGATGGCTCTGCTTTGACCAGTGGCAGCTAGACCATCCTCTGTGCACCCAGCGGCAAGTGCTCTGAAGACCATGTGCCTACTCAGGGTCCCATCTGAGCTCCCCTCCCCGTGACCCACCTTGAAGGCTGGCCCTGGCGTCCTGTCCACATAGGGGGTTTCAGATCCTTCAACTCTCAAGGGAGTGTTTTCGACCTCCCCCCAGGTCATCAGCGGCGACTCGTTCACACCTGCAGATGGAAAGCTCAGTCACCTCAGGCCAGGGGACGCAGGTGGGGGCACTGCCAGGCCCTCCCGCCCATGACAGCCAGCTATCACCATGCATGCCCCAGCTAACAAATGCGAAAGCTGGCAAATGGCCCACTCTCCTTCCCCGGGATTCTGGAACCCCGGCTCCTCTGCCCTCTGAGAAGACAACCCCAGGGCCACTTTAGGCCCAAGGGAGGCCCAGGCCCTGACAGCTGTGGGGCTTAGCCTGGGAAGGGGGCTCCCCCAGAGAAGCTGGGTTGGGTCAGCTAGGCTCCCATCCTGGCACATGGCCACAGGGGCCTCCTGGAGGTTGCTATGGCACCCCACCCCGAAGAAGGTGACACTTAGGGGCTTTCAGAGCACCCAAACCTGCCAGGACCCTGGGCAAACCTGTAGTGCCTCCATATACGCTGGCCTGTGTCACAGACACCAGCAGCCCAGAACTCAGAGGCCAGTGCTCGGGGTGTACGGTGGGGGGGACGTGCACCGCTGCACTGTGAGACTGTCCCCAAGACTCATAAACTTCCTGTGTGAGGACATGCAGGGCTGGGGTCTGGAGCCTCTTCTTTATGCCCCCATGCCCAGCCTCCCACTGCCCAGTCTCCCCGTGCCCTTCAGCATACTCACCACAGCCTGTCTGTCCAGCAGAGCCCCGACACCCCTGGTTCCCAGCAAAACCAGTCTGTCCTGCCAAGCTTGGGGCAAGGCAGGAAGACCGCCCAGCTCAATGGGCTGGGCCCCATGCTTCTCAGGTCAGCTCTACCTGACAGTCCAGCCCACCCACAGCCCCGTTCAGCTCTGTCACTGCACAGGTGGGACACGGGGTCCCCGAGTCACATGAGGCATGTGGCAGACATGGAGAAATGTCAACAGTCCCCAGAGCCACCTGAGCAGTCCACCTCCCCACAGGCAGTCCTATCAGGGGGCTGGTGTGCCAGCAAGTTCACTTCTCACCAGGGGCAGGAGAGGGGGTCGCAACAAATCCAAATCCACCCACTCGTGGGGAATCCTGGGGGATCAGCTCCTTGCCATCAGGGCCTACCTTGCCCTGTTTGTGCTGGAACAAACAAGAGAGACTAGTGTCGGGGGGGCCCAGGCCTGCTCTCCCCAGCTAGCTGATGGGCAAATGCACAGAACATGCTGGCAATGCTTCCCCTCCTCGGGGCAGGCCCAAAGCTCGGGGGCTGCCACTCCCCCTTGGAGAAAGAGAGGAAGGACCCCAGCCCCTGCAAAGACTTTGAGGACCTGTCAGAGCAGGATTCAGAGCAAGGGAAGCTCCCCCTCCTTCCATGCAGGACAGGGCCGGGGTCCTCTGCCTCAGGCCACACCCCACACCCCACACAAGCTGCTTTCAGTGGCTACTAACGTAGGCCCCGAAAGGAAGCAACGCTGACTACTGGCATGTGTGCTCTGACCTCTTTCCCACAAGGCACCTGCAGAAGCCGCCAGAACAGTCTCCCCACCTCTTGCCTCTTCCACTTCAACCCCGTGACCACTGGAGTCACCACTGCACCGTGACTCCTTGGCTCAGACATCCCTGCTGTCTGGTCTACCAAGCCTCGCCCTACCCCAGCCTGCCCACCCCATCTACCCCTGCCCTGCCCTGCCCAGTGCATGGGTGTGGGTCTGGCCAGCCTGCGCTGGCCCCCAGCAGCCTCTCTTCTCTCACGTCCTTGTCTCCCAGGAAGCTGGCACAGAATTGACCCACAAAACATCTCTGGCCAAGACAGTGCCCCAGTGGAAGCCCATACAGGTCAAGAAAAGACTCAGGACCCTGCCCCACAGGAGCCCCAGATACTCACATGATGCTAGGCTCCGCCAAACCCAAGAACAGTACTAATTTAAGAAAGGAGACCAAGATCAGAAAGGTGGTGGCTGCCCACAGCCAGCCCCGGCCACTCACCTGGGCATTGAGGGCGGCAGCCTGCTGCAGCTGGGACCTGCTCAGGGCCTGGCTGAAGGGATCCCTGAGGAAGCGAGTATTCTTATGTACCACCTGCCTCGGCTTCTTAAACAACTGTTCTTCATCAGGGACACCTGGAGGATGGAGGAGAGATGGCAGCGGTGTCAGAGGGTGGGGGGCCCCACCACTGCCCCACACTCAAGGCTTGAAGGAGAACCCAAGTCATTCCCCGGTGAACAGAAGCATGAAGCCGGGCAAAGCGGGGAGCAGCCTCCTTCCCTCACCAATAACACACAGACCCTTCTGCCCAGAGGCAGACCAGGACCCCTCCAAGGCCCGGTACGCCAGGGAGCACAGATGCACGCACCCTAAAGGTCCCACGCCATGCTGCCTGCCAGTCCTGCCTGCTCACCCTCTGGGTAGTACATGAGAGAGTTTTTCGCCTTGTACTTCCAGGTTTCCACGCCAGCCTGGCTGCTCTCGATGGCCTGGTGCTCTGCCGACGGAAGTGTAAGATTATCTTTCTGCCTCTGTGTCACAGGGGGAAAGGGAGGGTCAGAGAGGCCCCCAGGCACGGTGCCCCTGGCCCCAGGACTCCCTCCACCCTGACAGAGGATGCCCGTGCCCCCGCACCCAAGGACACCTTCTCGAACTCCTCCTCGGCCTGGTAGAGCCACGTGTGGCGTGCCCGGCTCTTTTCCTTGGCCACCTCCATGATCTCCTGGAAGGAGGCATTGTCCTCGCTTGTGTACCGGCTCAGGAAGACATCCAAGCTGGGCAGGGGCTCCTTCTCGGCCTCCTCTCCAGCCTCTCCTGCTCAGGGGCAGAGGTGGGGTGACACAGAACCAAAGCAGCATGAACACTCTGTAGTCACTCAGTCCGACAAACGGTGCTAACCACGTAAGCAGGGTTGGAACCCTCACCCTGGCTGTGCATCTGTGGGTAAGAGCCCACACAGCCAGACAACTCCCCACCTGGGGGCAGAATCATCCCCCAACTGCCCAGGGGGCACTCAGGGGCTCTCCTCATCCGCTGGATGTCACACGAAATCTATGTCTGACTCAGACGGGAAGAGGGGCACCCAGGGCTCAGAGAAAAAAAGGCAGGCGGTCACAGAAGCCTTGCCCTGCCAAAATTGGGCCGGTCCTTGTAGGACCTGTCTCCAAAGACCCAAGCTCTCTCTCTGTCCCTTCCTGGCACCTGTGCTTCCCTGCCTGCTCCTCTCTTCCTGGCACCTAAGCCTCCCAACCTGCCAGCAGGCTCTGAGGGCAGGGACCCTGGAGGATCCAGTGCTCCACATGGAATGGGGCCATGCAGGCACGGGGCCACAACCCCAGCCGTTGCACCCACCACCATAGAAAGGGGTACCCCCACTGAGATGGTGTCATCGCACTGTGCGTGGTGGGGCATGCTTCAGCGGGGCCATCAGGAGGACAGCCTTGTCTTCCATTCCGCTGACAGTCTTTTTTTTTTTTTTTTAAGATTTTATTTATTTATTTGACAGAGATAAGAGACAGCCAGCAAGAGAGGGAACACAAGCAGGGGGAGTGGGAGAGGAAGAAGCAGGCTCATAGCGGAGGAGCCTGATGTGGGGCTCGATCCCAGAACGCTGGGATCACGCCCTGAGCCGAAGGCAGACGCTTAACTGCTGTGCCACCCAGGCGCCCCTCCACTGACAGTCTTGACCACCTCCTACCTGCTAGACTGCACGAAGCATAGTGGCTAAAAGTTCAAGACCCAGACTCAGAAAGATAAGGACTCAAACCGAGGTTACTGAAATGACTCCTAGATTTATCAACAAGGTATATTAAAAAAAAGAAAAAAGAAAGGGCGCCTGGGTGGCACAGCGGTTAAGCGTCTGCCTTCAGCTCAGGGCGTGATCCCGGCGTTATGGGATCGAGCCCCACATCAGGCTTTTCCACTATGAGCCTGCTTCTTCCTCTCCCACTCCCCCTGCTTGTGTTCCCTCTTTCACTGGCTGTCTCTATCTCTGTCGAATAAATAAATAAAATCTTTAAAAAAAAGAAAAAAGAAAAGACTCTGAGAGATGCGCCTCGGTGGCTCAGTCAGTTAAGCATCTGACTCTTGATTTCGGCTCAGGTCGTGATCTCAAGATCGAGCCCTGTGTGGAGTCAGCTTGAGATTCTCTTGTTCCCTCTGCCCCTCCCCCCACTAGCACACGCGCTTGCTCCTTCAAATAAATACAGTAAAATTTTTATAAATAAATAAATAACAAGACTCTGTAAATTGCCGGTGATTCATCTGCCACATCACAGCGAAGCTGCGATCAAGCTCCAGGGGACCAAGCTCCAAGGACACAACAGAATGGATTACAGTAACACCGCGATGAGCTGGATTTGAAGGCAGAAAATATCTCGTCTGTGTGAGCACACAGGGCATCTGCGTTAGCGTGCTATAGACTAGAGCCCAGCAGAGAACAGCAAGCATCTTGTCTGGGCACTGATGTTCTACCGACGAGATCAACCACCGATCACGAGAAAGTCCCATAGCACGTAGTACACTTATGTTCAACAGGGCTCAAAATGCTCTTTCCTAGAAGATTCCCTCTTTACGCCGGATCATGTCACGACATGCCAATACACGTGTGGAAGAAGACAACTTGTTTGTTCTACTCCCACAACAGGCCATGTGCTGTCCTGGATGCAGCACATACACACGGAAGCAAGACAGAGAAGCTCTCGTGGTGAGGAAGGACAATAAATAGAGAGATGCCTTTTTAAGTGCCATGTCCTACAGCAAGAAAACAAAGCCAGTCAGGAAGGAATATTTTCGGGGGGGGGGGTTGTCAGGAAAGGGTTTGCTGAATGGTAATACCTGAGGGGAGAGAAGGTGTGAGCCGTGCAGCTATCCAGGGGAAGTGACTAAGTCAGAAGAAACAAGAGCAGAGACTCTGAGGCATTCTGAGACGACAGTGGGAAAGGGACCCTCCGAGGCCCATGAAACCCACCGGGCAGGGGCTGGCACACAAGAGAGTAGGCTGGTAAGAGAGGTGGCGAAGATTCCCATTTCACGGAGGAGGGCTGGCTCAGAGAACTGCCCCATGCCTGCCTCCCAGACCGGTGCTCTCTGACCCCATGGGTTGCCATTTAGGCAAACAGAGCCCTTAGGGACAAGATGTGATCTGCCTCTGGGCCAGCCCCTCAGAGCCGCACAGGATGAGACTCGCAGCAAACCCAACTGCTGACTCACCATCGCCCTCCTCCAGGCCTCCGCCCCGGCCCCGGGGCTTGCTGCCCACCACTCCGCTGCCTGTGTGCACATCAGGGGTTTCAAATGTGGCTGGAGTCACATCTAGAAGGAGGAAGGGGGTGGGGATTAGAGCCAGCCTAAGGCATCAGTTCAGCAGGAGTTCCCCTCTCCGCCACTGCCGCTCTTACAGGGCGGTGGGGGCTCCCGGGACATCTTGCCCAGGGCAGAGCCAAACTTGATGGCAATCTGACGCATCCTTTCCAAGTCTCCATTCTCCTCAGCCTCCAGGTACTCCTTCTGAGCCTGCAGCTTCTCCACATCAGGAAAGAAGTCCCTCTGGATGACTGTCTGGAGGCCCTGTCAGAAGTCAGAATAAAAGAAAAATTTTTTTTTAAATATCTCCAGCTTTCTAGGTGGTCAAGGAGAAAGAAGGAGAAGAACAATTTTATTTTATTTATTTTTTATTTTTTAAGATTTTTATTTATTTATTTGACAGAGAGAGAGAGAGACAGCTAGTGAGAGAGGGAACACAAGCAGGGGGAGTGGGAGAGAAAGAAGCAGGCTCCTAGCGGAGGAGCCTGATGTGGGGCTCGATCCCAGAATGCCGGGATCACGCCCTGAGCCAAAGGCAGATGCTTAATGACTGAGCCACCCAGGAGCCCCAGAAGTCAGAATAAAATTTTGTCAGAGTTCACATCTGCCTCTCCTCTGCCTCTCAGTCTACCAATGTACATAGCTAAGGTCTTTGCTGATGCTCCCAACCTCTGTCCAACCCAACAATCCCCTGAGCTTAGCTGTAGTTTCTAATGAGGATGTGAAACCTTTCTCTCTCCCCTCACTAACTGATCACTTTCATCTCCTTTGCTGGCTCCATCTCCACACCAGCTGGACCAAGGTGGGTTTTGCCTCTTCATTCCACCCAAGGCCTCCTATTTCCAGTCGGAACCCTTTACCTGGATGATTTCAGCCTGTCGCCCCCACCAGCAGCACTGGCTGAGATTCCCAAATCTGTACCTCCAGCCAGACCTTGCTCCTAAGCTGCACATTTGTGCACCCAGCTATCCACTAATGCCAGCTGCCTGTCTACCCAGAGGCCTCCCAAACTTAACCAGTCCCAAACCAAACGGATTTCCTCCAATCTCCCTGCCAGCTCCTCATCCTGCATGTCCGCTGTAGTATTAAGACCCACTTCAAGGATCTTCCGACGCCCACTAACTCAATGATGCTGACACAATCACAGACTGTTTCCAAGACCTCCAGCCTCTGCATCTGCTGTTTCAACTCTCTAGAAAGTCCTCTTTGCCACCATCCTCCCACACACCTACTCACGCTTTAATAAAATACCTTGTTTCCCTTAAGCCCCCCAAACAAAGCCCCCCCCCAACAATACTACTGGTGCCTCCCCCACCAAGGACACCTCTCTCTGCATGATTTGTTTGGCTCTCCGACTTGTCCACACCGCAAGAGCACGGACTCGGGTTGCTCCACCTCCGCGAGCGTACGAGTCGGCTAGGACCCGAGAGAAGGGACCCGAGAAGAGCGCGAGGCGGGGAAGGGACCCAGAATCCTCTAGCGTCGCATCGAGGTCTTACCTCGATGTACTCTTCTTCGTCCAGGACCCGTTGCTTGCTCGTCGCAGCCCGGGCCTCTCCTCCCGCGCGCTTCCTCCGGGGCCCGGACCCGGCAGGGACCAATAGGGCCCGAGTTGACGCTCCGGGCGTCTCCATCGCTATCCCAGGACCGCTCGGGCGGCGCAGGTACGTAACAGGGTCGGGAGACAGTGGGGGCGGGACTGTGCCAAATGCGCAGGCGCCTGCAACAGTCCACCAATGGGAGAGCTGCGCGTTACGAGGCCAGACCGCGCTCCGTAGTGACGTCACCAGAAGCCCTGACCCTAATGGGAGTTGTAGTCTTCGTCCCGCCCCCGCCCCCCCCCCCCCCCCCGGTCCTGCGAATCTGGACTATCCGCACCAGGGGGCGCTGTGGTGGGGGAGACTAAGGGGTGTGTCGTTCACGTTAATCGCGAAAAGTTTTAGCACTGCAAAACTGAAAGGTTTTGGGATTCCAGTTTCTCGCAAATCATCATTGCGTATGCTTCTGTATTAGTAACGAAAACACGTTTTGGCTATATACGCAGTTTCAATGCTTTTATTCAAACTTTATCCAAGAAAAGAACTCTAAGACAATTTAGTCTTGATAGTTTCCTAACAAAAGAAAAAAAATGAAGGTCCAATGAAGAAATGTCTGCTTAAAAATTATTCGGTCCCTTTCGGCGACTGTGAGGCTGGAAAGATTCCGGCCGGGCCGAGGACGTCGGATCTCCCTGTCCTCCTCCCCTTCGACCTTTCCCCGAAGCCCCTCAATACAATGGTTTGATTTAAAAAAAAAAAAAAAAAAAAAAAAAAATCGGTCCCTGAATGCCACAGGTTTCCTAGAAGATGGCTCTCATTGAAATGCACCAGAAAATTGCCCATTTTTCAGGAACGATCATTTCTTCCCTAAAGGAGGCTGTGAATTTTGTCACACAAGTAAGTTCTGCCCTAGAACGATTTAGTATAATAGACAGTCGGTCCTTCATTCAGTGGGGAACTCCATGATGATGGTTCCTGCCCTGTGGAGCTGACAGCCAAATGGGGAAGACGGGCACTAGTTACATCACCCCCACAAACAAGCATAAACTGCAGTGAACAGGTGCAAAGAAAGAGTTTGTACTGGGGCAGTCGGGGGAAGTTTCCTGGGGTCAGGAAGGGGTTGCCCATCCAGACAATGAACAGATATTGATCGGGTGGAGGGAAAGAGCAGGTGCAAAGGTCTCGCAGCAGGAGGGAGAAGACCTTTGGATATACAGAGTTCAAGGAGTGGTGAGGTGGGAGATGACGCCAGAGAGGCAGGGGCTGGCTGTGTGGGGCCTCATGGGTCACGGTGAGTTCTGTCTTGGGAACAACAGGAAGCCCCAGGAGTGCTATAGGCAGGGGAGAGGCAGGTTCACACTTGCACCCTGCCTTTCATGGGGAAGGAATTACAGAGGAACCAGAGTGGCTGCAGGTGGACAAGACTGGAGGCAGCGGCAGTGGTCAAGGTGAGGGATGACGGCATTTTCATCAGGTTGCTACAGGTGAATCTGGGGAGAAGAGAGCTTCTGGGATTGTTTTTGGAGGTAAAATTGATTTGCTACAGGGGTGCCTGGGTGGCTCAGTCGATTGAGCGGCTGCCTTCAGCTTGAGTTATGATCCCGGGGTCTTGGGATCGAGCCCTGCATTGGGCTCCCTGCTCAGCGGGAAGCCTGCTTCTCCCACTCCCCCTGCTTGTGCACTCTCTCTGTCTCTCAGATAAATAAATAAAATCTTTTAAAAAAATTTGATTTGCTGTATGTTAACTAACTTGAATTTAATAAAACAAAAAAGTTGATTTGCTGCTGCCTGGGTATGGTGGGCAGGGGAGAGAAGGGAGGATTATTGCCAGTCCTCTGGCTCATGCACCTGGTTTGCACAGGGGAAGAGTTTGCTGCTGACAAGCTGATTTTGAGGCGCTGTGGGCTTCCAGGTGGAGTAGTCAAGAGGACAGTTGGACATAAATATCTAGCTCAGGGAAGAGGTCTGGGCTGGAGATGTAAATGTGGCAGAGAGATAGGAATTGGGGCCTGAAGGTGGAAGTGATGAAGCAAGGAGAGCATGGAGAGGAGAGGAGCATGCCTGGAGCCCAGCCTGCAGCACAGCTATGTTACTGGGCAGCTTGCAGGGGTAAGCCCGCCAAGGAGCAGCTAGAGAAAGGAGAGAAAAGAGGTAGGCCCACTGGTCCCTTGAAGGTGGAGCTCTGATCATGGCCACACAATACAATGACAAAGAGCCAACTGGCGGCTAGGGTCCCAGAGCCCAGCGAGATGAGGGCATCCCGGCCTGCAGGGAGGTCTGCAGGTGGACTGTGCAGGATCCGAGGATAAGGCCACGATTCAGGGCAAAGACAGCACGCGCAAGCAGGGGGAGCAGCAGAGGGAGAGGGAGAAGCAGGCTCCCAGCTGAGCAAGGAACCAGATGTGGGGCTCGATCCCAGGACCCTGGGATCATGACCTGAGCCAAAGGCTGCCGCTTAACCAACTGACCCACCCAGGCGCCTCAGGGCGAAGAGCTTTGTGTCAACCAGAGTGTGCATCCTGAGGGGTGGCGGGGGGGGGGGGGTGCTGCTGTCCTAGAGGCACCCAGCAGCCCTGGGGGGGACATCATGCCTGCCCCGCGTTATCTGAACTAGCCAGCCTTGGAGAGTCCTGGGGGCAGTAGCCCTGCCTTCTGCATCTTTAATGAATGGGCTGTGTCTCCTTTCAGATACCCCCGGCCCATTTCCTCCAGGACCCATGAAGAGGCAGAACATGGTCCTCAAGCCAGACGATGGTGTTCAATGCCTTGAGCCCACCGTACAGGCCTACTGGGGGAGTCAAAGCCTGGTTTTCACACCGTCCTTCACCCTGGGGCCAGAATGATGGAGAGGAAAACAGACATCTTCCAAGGCAGTGGCGGGGGAGAGGGGTGCATCCTCCCCCCGTCAAACTTCCTCTTGCCCCAACAAGATGGCAGAGAGGGAGGCAGACACGAAGCATAGAAATCCCCACCCAGGAGCAGTACCTCAAGGCCAGTGCAGACCTCGATCTAGGGTCTAGGTGCTAGGCCACGATTGGTGGGGTAATCTGCTGTGCTGGGGAAGACAGGGGCTGAGGACTCACTGGGCTGTGCTCCCCAAGGCAAGATGGCCCCTACTCCCTGGGTGGGGGAATGGGGCCATGGCGGACTTCGAACTCTGCACTGCTTTTGTGCTGTTTGCAGTTGCTTGTTTATTTCCCAGGATCCAGACAAGGCTCACAGAATTAAGGAGCAGCGTGGGGGCTTCTGGAGATGAGCTCACACAACGTTCTTATCCTATAGCTCTGGACACCAAGGCCCAGTGCAGGGCAGGCAAGCTGACAAGCCCAGAATGCACAGAACCCCCTCCCCCCGTGGCCGGTGGTGGGAGCTATGTGCATGCTGAGGAGAGGAGGGACGCCGGCATACCCAGGAACGGACAGGAAGACTCTGGGCCCGCCTGGCAAGGGGTGCTTCCTCTCCTGGAGTTGCGGAATTGAGGAAGCTGACCTGCTCTGTGCCCAGCTCCCAGCCCCGCCAGCCCCGGGGGAATCTTCTCGACCCTAGTCACTGGAGAGGAGAGCACATGGAGATGCTCAGTGTTCCGTCCTTTCTCGGGGCAGGTGACGGGGGAGGGGGATGGGGGCGGGACGACACACACTTCAGCTGCCTGCTCGGGCCTTGAGCACCAGGTCCAGGATGCCTGAAGCCCCGCAGACGGACGGGAAGAGGCTGCTGTCCTCTCAGCTCTCGGGTAGATCTGTCCTCTCTCTGAGCCGGCCCCAAAAGACGCGGCCAAGCCCAGGAGTAGCTACCAGAGCCATCAGCAGCTCTGCTTCGAGGGCTTCTTGGCTCCGGGGAGAAGCCTCGAGGTCGCTGACGTGCGCTTCTGGTGTCGCCACTTGGCCCGGCGATTCTTGAACCAGACCTGAGGAGCAGGAGGGACCGCTGGGGCCCAGCCCCAGAACCCGCGTCCCCCCCACCATCACCCCCACAGGTGGACCAGGCGGGAGCTTCCCGATGGGGATGTGCGCAGAGGGCTGCGGGGCCGGTACGCGGCAGCGGCACCCACCATCTCTTAACCGCTGCAAATAGGGGTTGCGGCTCGGGCCGCGGGGACGAGAACCACTCTCCCACCCGGACCAGCCATCTCTCTGCATGCCTCCCCCGCCCCCACCTCCACCCGGCGGTGCCCGGGACGCCCCTTCTGCAGCTTTGTGCTCTTTCCGAGCTTCCCAAATTCTAGCACACGAACGCGCGCCTCATTTATCAGGGAAAATAAAAAGAGTTTAAACCCCAGGAAAACTAGCCTTACCTCCCCTGCAGTTCCAGGGACACTTTCCCGCACTTGCCTGTCCCCGCCCGCCCCCCGGAACTGGCCCTGCGCCCCACAGCGGTCCCCAGGCCTCCGGCGCCTCCTCCCATCGCGCCAGGGCCGTCTTTTCTAAAGAAGGAGCAAGGAAGCCAGCCCGCTCGGCCCCTTTCGCCGTGCGGCGGGCGGGCACCCACCTCCACGCGCTCCTCGCGCAGGCGGATGCGGCCGGCCAGGCGCTCGCGCGTGCCCACGTCGGGGTACTGGTTCTGCACGAAGAGCGCCTCCAGCGCCTGCAGCTGCTCCTCGCTGAAGATGGTGCGGTGACGCCGCGTGCGCCGCTGCGGCCCGGGGCCGCCCGCGCCCGGCAGCGCCCCCGAACCTCCGGTGGGCGCGGCCAAGGGCAAGGGCGCCGCGGGGCCCAGCCTCAGCGGCCACGGAAGCCGCGCGCCTGCGGGGCAAGGGCGCGGTGAGGCGAGGGGCGGGGGCCGAGCTCCGCCCCGACCGCGCCGCGCCCGGAGGACCCCTGCGCCCGCGCCCCGCTCCCACTCACCCAGCCCGGCGGCCGGCTCCGGGGGCCCCCGGGGCGCCGCGCGGGGCCCGCAGCAGCAGCAGCAGCCGCAGGGCGCGGCCTCGGGCGCCCCGGGCTCCCCGGGCTCCGCGGGGCTCTGGCGGCCGGCGGGCTGCGGCGCGCGGGCGGCCCGTGCCGGGGGGCTCCGCTCCGGCCGGCTGGAGAGGATGTGCTCGATGGAGAAGGGGCAGGGCCGCCCGGGGCCCCTGCGGCTCGCCGCGCCCCCCGCCGCCGCCATGCCGGCCCAACCGGGCCGCCGCCGCCGCGGGAATATATACGTCGGGGGGGAGCGCGCTGTAATCCCCGGGCCGAGCGCCGAGTCCACGCGGGCTAATCCCGCCGCGCCGGCCAGGGGCGCGCTAATCCCCAACTGCGGCGGCGGGAAATCCTGCTCCGCATCGGCGCGCGGGGGCCGGCCGGGCGGCGGGGAGGGGGCCGGTGGGAAGCCTTCCGCCCCGCGTTGGTCTTCCTGTCTCGAAGGGCTGGCAGGACTCGCGGGCGGAGAGATGCCACCGGGAAGGCGCGGAGGGCCGCCTCCCCCTGCCCACGGGCGCCGGAGGTCCTCACCCTGCTTTGGGGGCAGTGGCCGGGGGCCACCCGACCTTGCAGCCCTCTGGCTGCTGGCCCCTGCCGACCCAGCCCCTGGGTACCCCTCCTGTAGGCACCGCAACCAGGGCTGGCTCCTCGTCCCCTTGGGGCCCTACAGAGGTGGATGGGCAAGTCTGGAGAAAGCCACCCAAACTGTCAATCTCTTGGCCCCCAAACTGCTGGGTTCCGACCTCAAATCGGACCCAACTCCATTGGCAACCCCACGACCCCACCGCTTGTTGGCGTCAAACCTCCTACCCATTCCAGAGCCGGGATCTCAGCCTCCTGGAGGAAATGGCGGGAGCAGGAAGCTACCTCTGCTTATCACCAAACCCAAAACCCCATTGCCTCTGGCCCCAAGTCTCTACCTTCTCTCCTGGGTCAGGGGAGCCTTCCAGACCCCATCCAAGGCCCCATCCCAGTGCTTTGGAGCAAGCCCTCCTCCTGCTTCCTATACGTCCCAGAATCCCCTCCCAAAAAACATGGAAACACCCCTGCTCTACCGTCACCATAGCCATGCTTCTCAAGTGCTGACTCGTGTGGGCTCTCCACCTCCTTACTCTTCAGGCCAGTCCGGCTGTCCACACTCTCCCCACCCTGGTCACGCTGCCCAATATGGCTGACCACCTGTACTTTGCCAAATTCAGTGAAGACTGTTCATTCTCAAGCAAGGAGTGCTGAAAGCCCAGTCAGGCACTTCAGCTTAAGACCCTCTTCTCTGGACCTCTGAAAAAGATACCCTTGGCTCACAGGAAAGAGCAACAGACTGTCTGGCTTATATCCCAGCTGTCACTTTCTGGCTGCGGGAACCTCCATAGGTTCCCTCAGCCCCCTGTGCCTTGGTTTCCCAATCTGTAACATAATAATAGCAACCTAACTCAAGAGGACTCAACCAGTTACTAAATGTGAGACGTTAGAATTGGGCTGAGCACGTGGGAGCTGCATGAACGGTAGGCAGCACACTCACATTCCCCACCTTCTCCTCCCACCTCACACGCCCTTTTTCAGACTCCTTTGCTGACTCCACTGTGGTATCAGTGAGGAGACTTTGGACTTCAGGTGATAGAACCTCCCAATTCAACCCCTGTCACAAGAGTCCTAATAAAGGTGCCCAGGACTTAATCGGAATGCTTAGTGAAGGAACCATTACTTCAGTGAGTGGCTCTGCCACTCCCAGACAGCCTCATGGTTGCAAGATGGCTGCCACAGCCCCGTTACTCCCATCTCTTCCCTTGTGTTCCTTTGGATGACTGTGGAAACCTCTTCCAGCACCGAAGCTCATAGAATCACATGCTCACCATTAGATCAGAGAGGTACACGGGGATTGACTACCCATCAAAGTGGGAGTTCTGCCACGATGGGGGCAAAAGAGTTAGTGGTCAGGAAGATTGTGCTCTCCTCCCCCCAGCCCTGGCAGTTTCTTCATCCCTCCCCATTCCCACCCTGGGTGACATCCTGCAGTCGTGAAGCTTCAGACACCTTCTCTGTGACGATGACTCCCAAGCTGATACCTGTGGTCTGACCTCTCCCTCTGTTTCAGGCTAGTATCTCCCAAGTGCCTACTCAACATCTCCGTTTGGATCACCTGTAAACATCTCCCAGCCACCAGGCCCAGGATGGACTTAAGATCCTCTCAAAATCTGTTCCTTGCCTGGTATTCCCCACCTTGATAAATGGGTCACCCACCTGCCTATCCGCCTGGGGAAATGCACCATCTCTTTACCTGTCCACCTCTGCGTATGTGCATCTCTCCACCAGTCCACCGTGGTAAGAGGCCCACTCTGGTGCTTTCCAAATATGTCAGGGAATTCCTTGACCCTTGTCCCTTCAAGAGGTGGCATCTAATTCCCTTCACCTTGAACATGGGCTGGCCTAATGACTTGCTTCTCACCTCTAAAATGGAGCAGGTGACACTGATTTTTTTAATGTATTTATTTATTTGAGAGAGGGCGTGAGCAGGGAGGGGATGGGCAGAGGGAGAGAAAGAATCTCCAGCAGACTCCCCGCTGAGCTCAATCTCACAACCCTGAGATCATGACCTGAGCCAAAATCAAGAGTTGGATGCCCAACCAACTGAGCCACCCAGGCACCCCAAGTGACACTGATTTTTGAGGCCAGCTCAGACAGCTAGGTGATACAGCTCCCGTCTCTCTTTCCTCTTGGGATGCATGCTCTTCGGGCCAGCCACCATGCCACGAGGAGCCACCAGCCGCCACAGGAAGAGGCAGGTGGCAGAGGTGTTCCAGCCAGCAGCCCCAGCTGAAGGGCCAGCCAGCAGGCAGCACGGAGCATCATGAGTGAGTGAAGAAGCTTTCAGGTGACTTCTGTCCCAGCTGTCATCAACTGTAACTGCACGAGAGAGCAGACTGACAACTGTGAGAGGTAACAATAGAGGTGATTGTGTATGTGTTCGCAGCACTAAGTTTGAGGGGCTTTGTTATGGAGCTCTAGATAACCCATGGCTTTGCGTACCGGCATGGGATGCTGCCGGTGCAAGCCACAGTCACATGGCGTTGGCTTTGGGACTGGACGCGAGGGGGAGCTGGAAGGACCCTGCTGAGACGGCCAGCGGGGTCGTAGAGGGAAGTGAGAAGACTCATACTGGAAGACGGGAGAAGGAGACCGTTGGTGTGGCATGGCAAGAAGCTTAGCAACACTGTCACCTGTAGCGGGGGCAGGAAGCAGGATGCGTCCCCTGTGAGTAGCGTGATCCAGCTGAGGAGATGGCCCGCGGGGCGGGGGAAGGCGCTGCCTGGCTCCTTTCAGCTGCCTACGGTGAAGAGAGGGCAGAGACTGACCTGAAAGGAGACGTTCGTGCACAGAAGGCGGCTGATGAAGTTAAACGTACACCTGCCCCCGAACAAGCAGGGCCGTCCCGGGAGCTGCCCCGGAGACACGAACGCTTCCGCTCTCACCAAGGGCTGCCCCTGCGTGTTGGGAGAAGTTCTGTTATCATCACCAAAGCTTGGAAACAACCCGGATGCCCAGCAGCCACTGAGCAGACGGACAAGCCCTGGTCCACCACTGCAGGGAGGAGCCCGGGGTGCCAGGGCCACGCGCAGCAGCACAGAGCCACCGCAGGAGATTGGACTGAGTGAGAGACTTCGGTCTCAGAAGGCTCCAGACTGTATGAGGCCTTTTATACGACACTTGGAAAATGGCAACCGATCTGGGGAACAGATCAGCGATGGGGGTGGAGGTGGGGGGTGGGGGAGGAACAGGAGGGAGTTTGGGAGGAGCACCTGAGGGAGGTGGAGGGGAGGAGGAAATGCTAAGGGGGGGCTGGTTCCTCTCCAGCCCAGAGGGGTCGGGGGCCACCTTCAGTGAGGTCAGGGTGCACAGCCTCTCTTAACCGAGGTGGCTCCCATCCAGCCAAGGCTCCGGGGAAAGTGTCAGTGGTGAGTCACTAGCTCACTCTGGGGACGCTTACTCCAGCCCTGCCACACTGAGCCCCACGTTAAGTTCATGGCTTTCAGACCCTCAGGATTCTGGTTGGGCACAATTTCTGGACATACATAGGGAAGGAAAGCTAGTGGGATGGGCTCTGACCCCCCTTGCTTAAGCTGGTCCCGAGCCTGTAACCAGGCACCCTCTTCCCCACCTTTTCTAGATCCCACTCTCCTCACCTGATGGGTTGGCCCAGATGCTCCTCCCTGGGTACATGAGCCCCAGGGGACCAGGCCCTCCTCAGGCTGTGCTTGGCTGTAAAGGCCTGTTCACAGTGACAGCTGGGCAAGGGAGCACCACAGGACACCCGGAGGATGGGAAAATCAAACATCCCTGTTCCTAGGATCTGGCTCCAGTGCCCCTGCCAGTAGGGGTACCCCTTTGCTTGGTGGCATGAGGAGCCCAGAGTGACCTGGCAGGTGTCATAGTGTATGTTTTGTGCCATGCTTACTGTGTTCCTGATGCATTACCCCCTTCTGAGACCCAGAACCGAAAGTTTCAAGAATGAGGACACAAATTCCCCAGCTGGGTCTCTCGGAGTACTGGGGAGCAGGGTGTCCCACCTGGACCCCTGGGTCCATCAACTGGAAAGTCCCTACATGTCACACTGGATCTCTAGGTGCCTCTTCTCCTGACTTCCTTGTCTCTGAACTTCTACTCTTGCTATGACCAGGCCCCCTGAAGCCAGCAGCTCAACCGTTTCCTGTGGCAAACAGGGGCTCCTGTCTTCTTTCCCCAGGCACTTTTCCCGCCATACAATATGGATGACATGGTGCTCTGTGGAAGCTCCACCTTTGGAGGGCTTTCCCCTCACTGCTGTCATTGAGGGCCACCCAAGGTGCAGTGAGCGAGGCCACGTGCGGATGGCAGTCACTTGCCTACCTGTATAGATTTGCTCAGAACTGATCGTGGCAATGCCACTTCCATTATGTGATGGTACCTTAAGTCTTGGTGGCTCTGACTGTATCCAGCTCTGATGAGCCATTCTGGCCATGTGGTCACTCAATAGCCCAAGGTCAGGTGCTCAGTTCCTGGTGGGGCCCAGTAACATGCCAGGAGCCATTTTGTGAATGGTGTGTGGCATGGCCTCACTCTAGAACCCTAAGAGTTCTGGTACAGCTCTCCCATTGGAACTACCAAAGGCCCCACTCAAAAATCTTTCTATGCCATAGCATTTGCCATGGGCTCTGCCAGATCACAGGGCCAGAAGCAGAGTCACTTCTGCCAAATCCTGGACCTGCTGCAGACCCCTTCCTGCTCTGGGTTCTATGTCAAGTCGGCATGCTCTGTTTCATCCAGCAGCGGCTCATGGCAGTATTCCCAAGGGCAGAGCATGCGGCCTCCAGCACCCGGAGTCCCTGCAGTGTATTCTTTCTTCGTGGTGGGAGGTGGAGGGCACAATTACTTGTCCTTTACTTTGAGGAAGTGTTCTAGCATGGAACATCCAGCATAGAACCACTGGAGTCCTAGAAACTTCGTTTATCGTTTCATATTATTGGGCTGTAAGAGTTCTTTATATATTCAAGATACAAGTCCTCATCAGATATATAATTTGCAAAATCTCCGAGTCTATGGGTAGTTTTCCACTTTCTTGATGGTGTCCTTTGAAGAACAAAATTTAAAAATTTGAATAAGTCCAATTTTTTCTTTTTTTTTTATACTTTTGGTGTCATATCTAAGAAACCATTGCCAAATCCAAGAGCATGAAGATTAACCCCAACATTTTGCAGTTTCGTAAACTATACATTTTATAGTTTTAGCTCCTACATTGATCCATTTTGAGTGAAAAAATTTTAAGATTTATTATTTTATTTTTTTAAGTAATTTCTATCCCCAACGTAGGGCTTGAACTCATGACCCCGAGATCAAGAGTCTCTACCAACTAAGTTCTACCAACTGAGCTGGCCAGACTCCCCTTGAGTGAATTTTTATATATGGTAAAGGTCAACTTCATTCTTCTGCATGTGGATAACTAGTTGTCCCATCATTTGTTGAAAAGATTATTATTTTGCCCATTGCATTGTTTTTGCCTCCTGGTTGAAAATGACCATAATGTGAGGACTTATTTCTGGATTCTGAATTCTGCCCCATTGATCTGTGTGTCTATCCTACGGCAATACTGTACTGTCTTGATAGCTGTAGTTTGCAGTCAGTTTTGAGATCGGGAAGTGTGAGCTCTCTAACCTTGTTCTTTTTCAACATTGGTTTAGTTATTCTTGTTCCCATGAATTTCCATGTGAATTTTAGAATCAGCTCTATCAGTTTCTGCAAATAGACCAAGTAGAATTTTGACAGAGATTGTGTTGAACCTGTAGATCAATTTGGGGAGTATCGCTATCTTAACAACATTAATCCTTCCAATCCATGAACATTGGATGTCTTGATTTATTTAGACCTTCTTTAACCTATTTCTGTAATGTTTTGTAATTTTCAGAGTATCCGTTTTTCACTTCTTTGTTAATTTTCCTAAGTATTTTATTCTTTTTGGCATTATGGAATAGTTGTCTTAATTTCATTTTTCAATTGTTCACTGTAAGCATATAAAAATACAATTGATTTTTTGAGGAGGGGAGGGAAAGAGGGTGAGCGAGAGAATCCCAAGTAGGGTCCATGTCCAGCGTGCAGCCAGGCATGGGGCTGGATCTCATGACTCTGAGATCACGACCTGAGCCAAAAATCAAGAGTCAGATGCTTAACCGACTGAGCCACCCAGGCACCCCTATCTTCTACTTCATTTTCTTGCTTAATTGCCCTGCTAAAACTTCCAATATCGTGTATTGCAATTATGTGTTCAAAAACTGGAGAAGGGGTGCCTGGGTGGCTCAGTTGGTTGGGCGTCTGCCTTCGGCTCAGGTCATGATCCCAGAGTCCCGGGATCAAGTCCCAAATTGGGCTCCCTGCTCAGCAGGGAGTGTGCTTCTCCCTCTGCCCTTCACCCTTCTTGTGCTTTCTCTTGTTCTCTCAAATAAATAAATAACAATCTTCAAAAACTGGAGAAGTAGAGATGCCTGGGTGGCTCAGTCAGTTCAGTGTCTGCCTTCGGCTCAGGTCATGATCCCAGGGTCCTGGGATTGAGTCCCACATCGTGCTGCTTGCTCAGCTGAGAGGCCGCTTCTCCCTCTCCCTCTGCCCCTCCCCCTGCTTGTGTGCGTGCTCTCCCTCTTTCTCTTTCTCAAATAAATAAATAAAATCTTCAAAAAAAAAACTGGAGGAATAACCAGTGGGTAGGTTAGGAACCCCATGTGAGATGGAATCAGGCCAGTTCTCCATTTGTTACCCAAATCTTCTACACCCAACTCTAACAGGCGGGCTGTCATGGATTTTGGATTCCAGGTGTCAGTGTTGAGGGGAGTCCTCTGTAAAATGACCTGGGTTTTCCCTTTCTCCAGTATGCAACCACTTGAGTAAATGGACACAGGTCCTTTCACAGAAGGATTAGGACGTCACTCCTATATACCTTTCTCATGGTGTTGCTGGGTCCTTCCCCATGTGAAGGAGACTTCAGTAGATGAAGTCTGGGCCGAAGAACGGGCTGGAAATTGGGCAAAGGATTGTGACAGTCCCTTGAGTTCAGTGATCTTAGCCTTTTGCTCTATTACTATTTTTATTTATTTTTTAATGTGTTAAATGTACATAGCATAGAACTTACCATTGTAATCATTTTTAAGTGCACCAATTCTGTGGCATTAAGCATATTCACAATGTTGTGTAACCATCACTGTCATTTCTGGCACTTTCCATCAGCCCCAACAGAAATTCTATGGTCATTAAACAATAACTCCCCATTCCCTCCTACTCCCAGTGCCTGCCAACCAAGGGTTAGTTGGTTAGCTGAGTTCCATTGAATGGATATACCACATTTTAAAATCTGTTCATCTGTAGGTGGATATTTGGGTTGCTTCCACTTTCTGACTATTTTAAATACTGTTGCTGTGACTGTGGGTATATAAGTATGTGCTTGAGTCCCCACTTCAGTTCTTTTGGGTATATACCTGGAAGTGGAATTCATGAATCATATGTTAATTCTGTTTCAGTTTTTGAGAAACCGCTAAATTGTGTTTTCACAATCGCAGCACCATCTTACATTCCCACCAGCAAAGCACAGGGGCTCCAACTTCTCCACTCCTTTGCCAACATTTGTTATTTTCTATTTTTTAAATTTATACTCATCATAATGGAGTGGTGTCTTGTGGTTCTGAACTGCATTTCCCTAATGATTAATGATGTTGAGTGTCTTCTCATGTGCTTATTGGCCATTTGTATGTCTCCTTCGCAGAAACGCCTATTCAAGTCCTTTGTTCATTTTTTTGGGGAAGATTTTATTTATTTATTTGAGAGAGAGAAAGAGAGAGAGCACAAGCAGGGGAGCTGCAGAGGCAGAGGGAGAAGCAGGCTCCCCACTGATCCCAGGACCCCGAGATCATGACCTGAGCTGAAGGCAGATACTTAACTGACTGAGCCACCCAGGCGTCCCCTTTGTTCATTTTTAAATTGAGTTGTTTTGTTTTTGTTGTCGTTATTATTATTTTACCCAATATTTCATTATGAAAATTTTCAAACATTCAGAAAGTTTGAAAGGTTTGTACAGTGGACACCCATATCCTCACTACCTAGATTCTTTGATTAGCACTTTGCTTTATCTCCTATGTATCCATCCATTAGTCCGTCTGATTTTTTGTGCATTCCAAAAAAGTTACAGACATCAGTACACCTCACACCTCGAATCTTCAGCACGCATATCATTAACTAGAGCTCAATATTTGTTTGCAAATTTAAGGTAACATTTATATACAGAGAATTATATAAATCTTGAATGTGCCATTTTGTGAGTTTTGACAAATGTATACACCTGTGCTATCCAAACCCCTACCACGATCTAGAATATTTCCATCACTCCGGATGTCCTCATGCTCCTTCTGAGATAATCACCATCCTCACCCCATCCTCAAGAGGAAACCACTGCGGTTTCAACATCGAGTAATTTCGCCTGCTCAGAGAGTTCGCCGAAATGAACTCCTGCAGTATGATTACTCTTGTATAAGGCTTCCTTCGTTCAGCATAACATATATTTGTTTACTTTTATTTGCATTTAGTTCTTGCAGAATTTACCCCTGGGGCATAGTTGTGTTTCTTCAGTTTCTTCTGGGATCTTTTTCTGCCCTGCAACCTCGTCTTCTGGCTGAGGGACAACGTGCTCTTTCGCAGAAAGGAGCGCCTCAGGGCGGCAGGGAGCGTGCATGCCCGGGCTAAGCCGACCACCAGCCCCGTAAGTTCTCACCGCGTCTCGGGAGGGCTTTGTTCACCTGGATGTGCTCAATGAGCAAAAAATGTCATCCAAACCCTTCAGTCCAGCATTACTCTCCGCATTTTTAAGCAGCTACAGTAAAAATTCAGCACTCTTTTTAGGCCACTGACCCCGCGTCCAGCCCCACCGGGCACACCTGCCCACCGCTCCATTGGAGGGACGAAATGGTGCAGACGGCTTCTGCAAAGTGACATCCTGCGGACACTGGGTGGTTTTTCGGATATGCATACCCTCGATGGCCTGGGCAGTTTGTTCTTTAAGTGCACACGAAGATTTGAACCTCCTGACCTGCATGATTTTGAAGGGTTTTCTGGGTCAAGTGAATAGCGAACCATTTTCAGAGATCACCTCAGGCCGCTTACAGGAAGAATTCAGCATATTTTTAAGATTCATCCATGGGGGGGGGGGGCTGTTGCCTGGGTGGCTCAGCTGGTTAAGCGACTGCCTTCCCCGGCAGGCTCCCTGCTCAGAAGGGTGTCTACTTCTCCCTCTCTGCCGCTCCCCCTGCTTGTGCTCTGTCTCTGTCAAATAAATAGAGATACAATCTTAAAAAAAAAAAAAAAAAAAAAAAAAAGATGGGCGCCTGGATGGCTCAGTTGGTTAAGCAGCTGCCTTCGGCTCAGGTCATGATCCCAGGGTCCTGGGATTGAGCCCAGAGTTGGGCTCTCTGCTCAGCGGGGAGTCTGCTTCTCCCTCTCCCTCTGCCTGCCGCTCCCCCTGCTTGTGCTCTCCTGCTCTCCCTCCGTCAAATAAATAAATAAAATCTTAAAAAAATAAAAGATTCATCCATCTCATTGTGTTGTTTTGTGCCAGTCTTAGCCTATCGATAACCAATGTTGCGGTTGGACCAGGCCTTACGGTTCGTATAGTGATTGCAAGACACCTTCCAGCAATAAACATCGGGAAACTTTGAAAAAATAAAAACGTATTGCTTACAGGACCTGGAACTTACACAGCACGCCCAGGGCCACACAGCAAGGCCATACGGAGAGAGCGAGCACACAGACCTGGGGTTTTACCTTCATTGCGGTTAAGGGTGGAGGCCTAAGGTTTCAGGGGCTTAGTCTTTTCTTTTTTTTTTTAAAGATTGTATTTATTTATTTGAGGGAGGACGAGAGAGATAGCATGAGAGGGGGGAGGGGCAGAGGGAGAGGGAGAAGCAGAATCCCCGCTGAGCAGAGAGCCTGATGCTGTGGCCCTTGAGCCCAGGACCCTGAGATCCTGACCTGAGCAGATGGCAGAAGCAACCCAGACGCCCTCAGGCGCTCAATCTTTATTGGTGAATTTAAGACCTAAGAGCAGGAATTTAAAGCATGGCAGGAGGAGAAAAACAATAGGCCCGGCGGGTCATTTATCAAAATCAACCGAGATCTCTAAAACAAAGGAGCCTCCTTGGAGGCAGGGGGCCTCGTTCTTCCCAGAGTTGTGCGGCTGGAGAGGTGTTTATTGGAGATAATCATCTCCGAAGGAGATGCTTCCTCATTCAAAGCTTACATCAAGCACTTGCGTGACAAAAGAGAAGAAATTCAACCGTCAGGGCTTCCACTAAATGTGTGAATCAGAAACGTTTTCTTTGTATCGCTGACAGTACTCCTCCGTTGTGAAGCTATTTTCCCATTTTCTTCTAAAAATGTTATAATTTTACATTTTGTGTTTAGGTCTACAGTGGCTCTCAAATTAATTTTCATGTATGGTCTGAGGCAGGAGTTGAAGTTAAAATTTTTTCCCATAGATCCCTCGTTTTATTGAAATAATTGTCCCTTCCCTGTTACATTTCGCTGGCACCCTGTTTAGGAGTAAATGGCTCTGGGTCTATTTCTAGGCTCTCTATTCTACTCCACTGATCTACTTACTGATCCTTCAGCCAGAAGCACAGTTGACTGCTGTAGCTTCACAGAAAGTTTTGAGAAACTTCTCCGTAGGTTCCCTAAGTCTGTTATTCCTTTTCCAGATCGTTTTGGCTGTTTCAGGTCCTTTGTATTCCTATAAAATATTAGAGTTGTCTTGTTAATTTCTTCAGGAAAAGGTTAGTAGGATTGTGTTTAGAATTGGATTGAAACCATAGATCAGTTTTGGGAGAACTGATATCTTAAGAACATTGACCCTCCAAATCCGTGGACTTGGTACCGTGCTCTCCACTTATTTGGATCTTCTTTAAGTTCATGCAGCGGCATTCGTAGGTTGCAGTGTAGATGTCTTAGAGGTTTGTTGTTAGATTA